>NC_089250.1:119029227-119398723 GCF_963930625.1 Muntiacus reevesi
TTTGCATAAACGCACAATGCTGGCAGTGAAAGTAGCCTGCCAGTATGGTTGCGGTAAGGACTGATTCATGAGGCATCTATGAAGATCTTCCAGGGTGCCTGGCACATGGTGGCACCCCATCCTTTCTAATTCTCTTCTCTCTTCAGATCTCCCTTCCTCTGCTGGGGCTCTAATCTGCAATTAGACTGGAGAGACATACAACATGCTAAGCTAAGTGATTAGGATGCCAAACTGACCTATAGCGTGGCCATAGCAAGGTTTTATTTCTTTTAAGTCGAAGTTTTCTCACCTTTAAAGTGAGGGTTTTAATAATACTTGCCTCATGGTGTTTTCATTGATGATACATAGCAGTGCTTAGAATAGTCTCTGACATGTGAGATTTGGGAAGTAATGGTTGTTGTTATTACATATATCTTTATATCTCTATTACAGGGACTCAATTTGACACTCATGGGAAAAGAATTATGAAAACTGGCCCAGAGTTTGCCATACCCCAAATATTCTGTTAACATCTTATATATTTAACCAGCTAGATAGCTATCTGTCTGGTCAGGCAAGGAGTCCTTCAAAACCAGGGAACACTCCCATGCTGTTTTGGTTAGAAGACTGCCTTGTGTAAGTTGGCTTCTCAGCCTTGTCAATTCAGTTAAAATGCATTTTACTGAGTCTTGAAAATGCTTTCTTGATCATATTTCCACTTATCCTTTCTGAATACAGCTCTGTTTGAACCCTGCTAAGATTGGCAGTTGCATTTTTCAATTCTCAAAGGACATCCCAGAGGATAAAGAAAAATTCTCTCCATTGCAGTTGGCTATGTATTACTCAAAGTATAGGGCTCATAGACCAACTTGAGCTCTAGGTGGACAAGGGGAAAAATTGCAAAGGATGAGCCAAATAAATGAACAAAGAAGCAAAAAGAAATGAAAAGAAAATAGTTTTAAAGAGATGCATACTTTTTCCATCAGGGACAGACTGTAACCGAGTTCTTGAATAGAAGCAAGACCATGTTAATGGGTAGAATTAGGCAGGAGTCCATGGTAAAGTCAAGATTCACCCATGAGGTTTCTCCAAACAGGATGTTACAAACAGGAGGTTGGGATTCCACTGAAGGAGCCCAGCAGCAACTCCTTATCTTCAAGAAGAGGGTCTGCAGAGTTATCTTGCAAGTAAGCCTCATAGTGGTACACCCACTAGAACAAGGAGAATTGCTAAAAGAAACTCTGATGAAAATAAAGGACAGAGCAGAGAGAGGCTGAGTAGGTCACTGGATATTCTTTTGAAAGATTCCTATCACCAGCACTGCCCTGCATGTTGATTTAACTTCAGGCAATCTCTACAGGTCTAGAATTAGAACCAAGATAATTAATGAGCCTCCTTTGAGCAGGACAGGGTTAGGCTCTGCCTTTCCCCAGAGGAGATGAAAAGTGCTTATAGTGAGGTGTGATCACCTACTCTGCAAGCTGCATGGTGCATGCTAAGTCACTTCAATCATGCCTGACTCTTTGCAACCCTATGGACTGTAGCCTGCCAAGCTCCTCAGTCCAAGGGATTCTCCAGGCAAGAATATTGGAGTGGGTTGCCATGCCCTCCTCCAGGGGATCTTTCCAACCCAGGGATTGAATCCACATCTCTTATGTCTCCTTCATTGACAGGCAGGTTCTTTACTACTAGTGCCACCTCGGAAGCCCAAGCTACATGGTACGTGTATTCCCAAAGACTTCAATGATTCTTCAGTATCAATGGGGTCAAAGAGGAATATTTGAGAGTAAATAAATGAGCCATATATACTATGGAATAAATGATAGGCAATTATATGCAGCTATTTTTGGTGCACAGACACACATGCATACTTATCAAGCTGTAACAGATATGCTTTGGGATTCTGTATTATCTCTAATCATTCCCTCAACACAAAATTAAAGAACTGCTTAATCTTCTTGGTCAGGTATCTGCAAAGAAAATATCTCTTCCCTAGTCATGTTTTCCTTTTCTTCTCTACTTCTCCTAGTTCATTCATTTTTCCATTTTCACTATTGCAAATTAGAAAAGCAGTGTAGCCTTTGAAACCAAAAGAGACCAGAGCTCAGATAGCTTTTGTGCCATTACTAAGTCTATAACCTCCGGCAAGTTGTTAAACTCTGAGCCCATTTCCTCCATTAAAGAACCAGAATAACCATAATTACCTTAATAGTATTGGTACAAGGATTAAATGTCATCTTAAAGGTAAAATACCTTTAAACATGCCTAGCAAGAGGAGGCCAAATCAATGATAATTCTCCTTTTTTTCTTCCATATTTTAGAGCACTTTGGATTCTTCTAATATTTGCTTCAGGGTTTCACAATAACTACAGAGAACTTTTCAACTCACCCTTCCTCAAAGTTTGGATTTTAATCTAGAATCTTTGTCAACCATGTAAAAAACTCATTCTCACAGTTGCTCTTCCTACTCTGCTATTTTCAAGAACTGTACACCTCTTGAATTTGGGGAGATCTCCTCTGTCTTAATTCTAAATTGATTACTGGAAACAGATTTGGCTTCTCTTTCTCTTCTGCATCATGTTGGGAGGAGGAGATTTTGGACTGCCTTGGCTTTTCAAGGCAAGAGAATCACTTCCAAATTAAATTCCCATTACAGATTTCCCTCTAGTTGACAAAGTCATTGCAAATTTAAAATGTGACCCTAAGTAATTTAACCATCTCTTGTATTGCCATAGTGATACAGACAAAGCAAGAGATAGCTACTATTCATACTGTATTTGGATCTGAATCCTCTTGTGCTCAGAGCTGAGTAGAGGGTCCATATGTTTGGCTGGGACAGGCAGGGGCTTTGGAAATCAACCATTGTAGTTGGCAGGGGTGTGGATCCCTGGACTGGTCAGGGCAGAGTGTTCATATAATTGAAAGTAATTATGTTAACAAAAAGGGAAAGTGTAAGGGCACCTCATAATTGCAAACAGATGTGTGTAAATAATGGCAGCCAGTCTTTCAGGGGCCCCACGGACTGATGCTTCAGCAGGAATCCATATCCCCAGTGGGACAGTGAGGCTTCAGCATTTCTGATGACCCAAACATGGCAAGTCAGAGTGACTGAGCTATTTTCAGAGAAAACTATACACCAGGCAATCAGATAAGGAGGGTATAATAGTAAGAAAAACACTGGTTTTATAACCAGATCATCTGATTTAAATAGAAGATATTCTTCTTAATGGTACAAGTATGTCTCAGTAGCTATATAAACAGTCTGTCTTGCTTTCCTTGCCTCTAAAATGGGTAGAATAATATCCACCATATGGAATTGTTAGTAGAACTTGTAAATTATAGGTAAGTTGTCTAACATATAGGACTTCCCTAGTGGCTCAGAGGTAAAGTGTCTGCCTGCAATGTGGGAGGCCTGGGTTCAGTCCCTGGGTCTGGAAGATCCCCTGGAGAAGGAAATGGCAACCCACTCCAGTATTCTTGCCTGAAGAATCCCATGGAGGGAGAAGGCTGGTAGGCTACAGTCCATGGGATAGCAAAGAGTCGGACACAACTGAGCTACTTCACTTTCACTTTCTTTATGGAGTTTTTAGTAGAACTTGTAAATTATAGGTAAATTGTACATAACAGGCACACAACAGTTACTAGTCCAAACAGCATCATCATATGTAGTGTCCTAACTGGTCTCCCTGCTTCTATTCTGACTATAACATTATGTGTTACCTGGAGGAATTTTTTAAACGTAAGTCAGAACACTCAACTGCTCAAAACTCTAATCACTTCCCATCACACTTGGACTAAAATCCAAGATCCTCCTCCTATAAAATCTGGGCTCAGCTCCTGGGATTCTCCAATCTTCTCTCTTCCCACTTCTCCTCTTTCTAGTGCCCTCCACCCAAGATCTTCTCTTGGTATTTAAAGCATGTCAATTTATGCCACAGATATATGCATTCTTGGTTACTTTTCATCACTTGTTTTCCAGCTTCAATAGGATAACTCAAAAGAGACTTTCCTCAACTGCTGTCTTGTCTGTGTTTCCTAGAAACAGAGCCCCTGAGAGAAGGTATGGCAACACACGCTTTGTTTAAAAGCATATGCTTTGGAAAAACCTACAAAGGGATGAAGGCAACAAGGAGGGGAGAACAAGAGAAAGAGAACAAAGACATGGTCTTAAATGTGGTCTTTGGTAATGTCTAGCTTGGCCTGATTTCTGGATTATGGTGGTGGAGGGTCTGGAGCATAATTCACTCCTCATAGGTCCCCAGCCTTGAAGGAAGGAGCCAGGCTTTTGTTACTCTGTAGCAATCCATCATTGGCTGCCTCCAAGGCATCCTCTATAGGCCAAAGACAGTTCTCCTGAAAAGGTTTCACATTTAAGCCACTGGTCACAGGATTATCCTCCAATAGGAGGATGTTTGCACTGGTTTGTTATTAGGATCTAGCAAGATATGAGCTCAATTGCTACAATCGCCTGGCCCTGCATTGCCATCTATGCGTTATCACAGAAACCTAGGTTAACTTTTAGCTTACATTCATTTTCTGCTATTTTCTTGCTTAATTAGTTGATTTTTCTCTCTACCTGACTAGACCATAGGATCTGAGAGCAGTGATTTTGTCTATTTTGTTCATAGACACATCTCTAGACTCTAGAACAAACACTGGCTTAATGAGTGAGTGTTGATTGTCCTACACCTTTCCCTCGAATGAAAAAAAAAAATCTGTCCAGATAAAGGGAGTGTTAAAAACAAAATGAGAAGACTGACTTGTCCGTCATCCTTGTCATGGCTACCTGCTGCCGGGAGTGCCTTTGTTTCCTTGGCCATTTTCATGTTCCGTCAGTCATTACTTGACCGTCTTATTTTTTGTTGCTTTTATTATTATTTTTTTAAAAAGGTTCCGAAGAAACCTGCTAATAAACTGTGTTTTCTAAAACAATGATATCTGCCACCAGGGAGGCAAAGTCAGCTTTCAGCACTTATCCTGAAATATTTACAGAACAGATGTGAAGAAAGGGGAGAGAAGAGCTGTCCCCGGAAGCTTATCTCCTCAGTTTATTAAATATGACTTCCCCCCCAAAGATATTCCCCAACCAGTTCATTGCTACTGGGGCCCAATTTGATGGAGTATTTTCTGTGGATGAAGTAGTTCTCCCCTCAGATCATTCATGGGTATCAAAGCACAATCTGTCTGTGTGGTGCTGTTGTTGTCTCCCTCTCCCTTCTCGTCTTTGGGGAAAGGAGATTATGGTCAAATAGCAACATGTTAGAGGATTAATGGAATAATAAAATGTGTACTTCTGGCTCTTGCTTTGTCTACACAAATCACACACCACCCCTGTTGAAACATGATGGCTGCCAACGGCTTTTGTAGTAGCCTTTCTGATAGTTCCAGCTTCCCATGGACCCTCTAGCAATCAGAAATTCAGATTGTGTGACAAATTCTGGACTATTTAAAGCGGGTGTCAGAGGTATGAGAGAAAAACAATGCAGTTGCATGTAGGAAGGTGTGAGAACCGAGTCATGAGGTCTGGGACAGTGTAATAAAATAATGCAATGATATTTGGAGCCCTTGCAAAGTATGAAGTATGGTGCTGAGCGATTTCAAACATTTTATCATTGGATTATTTTCAAATGCCATGAGGTACACAGACTGTTTGTTTTACAAATAAGAAAACTGATATACATACAGTGTATGCAACCGATCCTATACCACACTGTTGGTTTGGTGGTTATTTATTTTTTGCTTGCCCAGTGATCATTTGCCATTATTCAGGTCATCATACCCTGATCTGCCTTTGAAATGCCTTTTCTCAACTTTGAGTACACATTTTATTAAAATGGGGCTGACTCCATTCCATGGTCTGTGTCTGGCTAACCAGATTGTTCCATTATCCTGACCATTCTGTGAGTTCAGCATGGGCACATGGCCTTGGCTAGATCTGTGAGACTGAGCCCCTGCATTTTTCTGGACATGTTAGGAAAGATAATATCTCTTTCTTTTAATTGCTTGGGCAAGATAAGTGTGACTAATTGTGATGCTGATATGAAAGAAAATATATACATATGAAAAATAGACATATTCCTGGTGCCTTTGCTTTAGCTCCTGTGTCCCACCCTTGCTGAAGTTGGTGCTACACATGGGTTTGTTTTTTTTAAGAAGCCAACACTTTTCTTTTATTCCTCAAGATAGTTTAAAGTGGATTTCACTCTCTAGCAATTGGCTGAGTCCCAAGATAGAATTAAATAAGTGATGGTTGACCTTGGATATTAACTGAAGAATGGCTGACCCCTCAATGCTTGTGTACATAGCTGAGAGCAGATACACTCTAAGGATCATGAAAGGGAAAGGATTCAATATTTAGTCTGCTTTTTCTATTGAATCTTTGACTATTCAAAATATAGCTTTTATTCAACTAGACATGGAAATAGCCTAGAAGAGAAAGAGTGAGACCAGGAAAACAGATTGAAACCCTGAAAAATCTGAGCTTGGTATCAGTCAGTTCAAATCTCAGCTCTGATGCTACAAATCAAAATGTGATGATAAAACCTATCTCATAGGGTTATTTTGAGAAATAGGGAACAGTACTCATGTAAAGCCCTTGACCAGTGTTTTTTCTAGCCACTGACTCCTCTGACTCTTTGCAGTCCATGGATTGTAGCCCACCAGGCTTCTCTGTCCATGGGATTTCCTAAGCAAGAATACTGGAGTGGGTTGCTGTTTTCTACTTCACTGGATCTTCCTGACCCAGGGACTGAACCTATCTCTCCTGCACTGGCAGGCGGATTCTTTACCACTGGCCACCAGGAAGTGTAGCCACTCTATAAATGTTAGATCTCCCTCTGACCTCAAGTGCAACCTACCTGACTATGTGTGCTCAGCTGCTCAGTCGTGATGACGACTCTGCAGCCCCATGGTCTGAAGCCTGCCAGGCTCCTCTGTCCATGGGATTTCCCAGGCAGGAATACTGGAGTTTGCTGCCAGTTCCTACTCCAGGGGATCTTCCTGGTCCAGGGATTGAACCCATGTCTCTTGCATCTCTTGCATTAGTGGGAGGATTCTTTACCACTAGCACCACCTGGGAAGCCCCAATTGACTACTGACACTCACAAATACTGGTACAGGAAAGTAGTTAGGAGTTTTCACCCATGCCTACCCACAAATAGTAATTCCTTTTTTAAGAACGAGTAAATGAGGCACTTTGGGGCTCATTCTCTAGCAATTTGAATAATTAAGTATATTTGTACTTTATAGAGTCTTTGAGGGAAGGCATGTTTCTAAACAAACCCAACCTAACTGATAGAAAATCATGTTTCACCCAAATAACTGAAGCGCCTTTGACATCTTGTCAAATAACTGGTTTGACTGATTTCTTTCTCCCCTCTGAATAAAGGTTGTCTGGATCGATCAAGCCAAGGAGGTTTCTTGACAACCTGTAATAAGAACAGGACCATCCTTCATCTCCATGCTGGCTCCTGATTTGGGGACAGGTGTGTACAAGGTCATCTGCACTCCAAAGAGTCCCTTAAAGTTAATGACACGTGGTAATGAAAAACTAGTTAGAGTTAGGGCACAGATAATGACTAGGGAAAGAGTTTAGATAGATTTTTTTCCTTGAGGAAAGGGGTGATGCCTTTATCATCTTTCTGCTATGGTAGCCTGTGGGATCAGTCAAGGACCATGTACATAGCAGGGCAGAATAAAACTGCAAGGGGATGGATGGCCATATCCCAGACTTTGCTGAAATTGTTAGAGACCGTTTATTCAGCATGCATTTATTGAGAGCCTACTATGTGCCAGGAAGCATTCGGGGATACAGATAAAATTCTCACCCTCATGGAGCTTAAAATGCAAGGTGAGGAGACAGACAAAATAATGAAAATATGTAGCATGTTAGAACATGATAAGTTCTGTGAACAAAATAACAAGGCAAGGAGGGGTTATCAGAATATAGATACCACCAAAGTACAGGAGGCAAAAGTTACCATTTAAAATGGAATGTTTGTGTATATTACTACATGTGAAATAGATTACCAGTCCAAGTTTGATGCATGAAACATGGCACTCAAAGCCAGTGCACTGAGACAACCCTGGGGGATGGGATGGAGAGGAGGGGGGTTCAGGATGGGGGACACATGTGCACCCATGGCTGATTCGTGTCAATATATGTATGGCAAAAACCACTACAATATAGTAAAGTAATTAGCCTCCAATTAAAATAAATAAATTAATTTTAAAAATAAATGGAATGTTTACTGAAGATCTCAATGAAAAGGTTGTATTTGATGGGAAAAAATAAAGGGAAGGAAAAGAAAAAACACTGGATTTCTGGGAGAAGAGCATTCCTCTGAAGGAAAGGCCTGCCTAGCATGTTGGCAGACAGCAAGAAAGAGTCAAAGGACAAAGAAGAAGGGAGGAAGTGGGATCAGGCTGTGGGCAGCCTGGGTTAGAAAGGGTAGGGGTGAGGTTGCTGAAAGCCCTTTCCTCCTTGGAGCAGAGGGAGCCATGAGCTGGTTCTGAGAAGCTTTACTTACATTTAATGAGTCCCTCTGTCGCTGCTGCTCTGAGAGTGAACCCTGGTGTCTCATGAGTAAGGGGAGCAAGACATGGGGAAAGGGACCATGCAAGCGGTTATTGCAATAATGCAGGTGACCCACGAGAGTGAGTTAAACAGGGAAGGCAGCAATGGAGGGGGTGAGGCATGGCTGGCTTACAAAATGTTTCAGACTGTGGTCAGCCTTCACCTATAGACAGGGGCAAAACAAGTGGTCATCCTGGTGGAAAAGGCCCAAAAGAAAAGTTTTAAAAACTTGAATAAAATTGACAGTGTCTCAGGTCAAGGAGCTTAAAGCCAGTTAGCACAGTACCATGTTGGAATCATAAGATAGAGTACACATTCATAATCCCTCAAGACCTAAAAGGAAATGAAGCAGGTGGGGACATCAGAGAGTGAGGCGTGGCCAAGGGTGGTGACTGGTGTGTGGGGGCGGGAGTGTTACAGAGGCCCCTTGGATGTCCTATGTGCACGGGAGGCAGAAACAAACTTTACAGAGCCCCAACAGGTGAAGGAGGGTATCAACTGAGGTGCACCTCCAAGAAACAAGGTGGAAATGGGGTCGACAGAGCTAGTCAGCATGGGCTGAACTTTGCGCTCTTTGGGAATGGTGTTTCAGGTGGGGAGGGTGTGGATGGGAAGGGCGGTGGATGCCAAGGGCCAGCCTCATCAAGGTTTTCTTTTTGTGGGAAATCAGAGGGAACATATAAAGTGGCTCCTTCTCTTCCTGAGAATGACACTGATTGAAGATGATCCTCCTGAATTTCACTGCAGAAAATGAAGAACGGCTCCTGGTGAGGGTGATTTTCTGCCTCCCTGACCCAGTGCTGCGGCGGCGGAAGAAGGCTCATCCTTCATGCTGTTGCCTCCGTGCCGGAGGGCGGCACTCCCCTCAGGGCGCCGTGCATCTCTCACCTGGCAGAGTCCTGGATACGACAACAGTCAGAGCTCATTTTGTTAATCTTTCAAATCCTCTGGGCCAGAGATCAACCCCTGGCAGAAGCCTGAATCTGAACGTGAAAGGAAACACAAGAGACAAGAGCGAGTATACACACGTTAACCATTTCCTCTCAACCAGGCATCATGCCAAATACTTCTCATGTCTCATCCTATGGAACTTTCAAAGCACCCTCAGAGGCAGGGTCTAGAAAGTCATTGAATCAGTGAACTAAAAACAGTTCAATGACTTATTCCAGGACACTTCCACCCCGTGTTTCTCATCCCAACAGCATGATCTCCCCAGGGGGCTGCTGCTGTCCATGGTCCTGCCTGGCACGAGCCTGCATATAACAGGCAAGGGAATGAGGGCAGGCACATATGTTTTCCAAGCATATCCTTTGTGACAGGTTTTGAACTGTTTTTACATACAAGGTTTCCGTTAACCCTCATCATGTTTGCTTGAGGAAACTGCCATTTCTGTGAAGAAGCTCAGAGTGTTTACCCAGCCCACGAGGAGCTTTTCTGGGAGGCCAAGGGAGACCCCAGTATGCTCCCAAATTCCAGGCTCATGGGTGCATGAGCCCTGGGGAGACTTGTTGCTTGGACAAAGTCCAGACACAATTCTCTGATTCTCTTCATCAAGAGGCACAGAAATTAAATTCAGAAAATCAGACTTGTCAGAATTACTGAGACTGGAGTATAACAAAGAGGCATCCAGGATTCTCTGCTCACGTGGGGAGCAGAGAGAAGACTGGGGATTGTAACCTGCTCAATGTCATTGTCAAGAGTGTTTATGGGCATGGAGCTCCATAAACCTGACATTGCCACTCACTATCACTGTGACCTCACGCATGTTACCTAGCCTCTCTGTTTCCTCAGCCACAAACTATATTTGATATAAGAATTTGCTTCCTCCCAAGTTTCTTGTGAGGATAAAATGAGACACTGTTTAACATCATTTAGTACCATGCTTATAGTGTGTGTGCTGGATAAGCCCTAGCAGTAGTACTGGTTGCTGAAGAACTCATACACTGTTCATGTAACCAGTTTTTCACTGTCAATAGAACTTTGCTCTGCAGGGTCATATTTATTTGAAATTATTTAGAGTCATCATTACAAGGAAGAGATGAGAAGGAAAGAAAGGGAACAGGAGACAAAGGAGAGGAAAGCTGTGGACGATGCTTGAGAATACAGGTGGGGCCACATGAACGTGTGTAGGAACACATTAGTCTGGAGGCCACTGATAATCAGAACTACTTTTCCAGGAGGCAGTAAGGTCCCATGGCAGTAGGGTGATGAGCACTCAGACCTGAGTCAGTGGTAATGGGTAGAGAAGGAAAAGAGGGATCTTGTCTTATCTTCAAGGTCATTTTCTAATGAAAAGGGTTACAAGCCCCTTGCCTGGTGGGGCTCAAGCATGGTTTAGGGGGTGACTTCATCTTCACTTCTGCTTCATCAAAATTCCCAACCATCTCCTGTCTGACCACCCAGCCTTTCATTCTACCATGTGTGGTAGGGACTGGCTGCCTGGATGTATTTGTCATGCAAATGGTTGCAAATTTTCTGCTTGATTTGCCCCAGCCCCACTATCCTACCCACACACAGACACACACTTCCATCCCTTCTGGACAATCTTGTTTTGCCCCAGCGGCTTCAAGAATTATTATTTCTCCTGTGCTTTCCACTGAGAAAGACAGAACAGAGAAGACTAATCCTCAACTTGGGTTGTGGTTCTAATTATCTTACTACAACCATTTGGGTTCCTTAAGCCTTTTATGTTAGTAACCTGAAAAAAAAAGAAAGAAAGAAAAACCTTCTTATTTTATGATGTCATTTTCAGGGATGTCTTAATACCTGTTGAGGAGTTACAGGTGAAAAGAACTTTGCCATAATTTTTTTTTTAAATCAAAATGTGATTCTCACATACAAATAGTCTTGGCTTTAAGAGGTCTGTAAGGAAAAAGTCAATCTGGAATGTTTACTCTTTACAATGGAGGGTCACCTGAAATGTCATAGAGTTAGGAATCAGGAAGACTTGGAGAAGTCAAGTTTACCTTAAAATATAATAATATCTAAAAAACTGCCTTTGTTGTTAGGCTGAGGATACCTCTCATTTGTCAAATCCGTGATTCTATTGCCAACACAATGAGAAACAGGTATCGGACAAGAGAGGATAGAAAATATTTATTTCAATGGGGAAAACAAGAAACTTTTTCTAAAATGATTACCAATGTTTCATCTGCCCAATGGCAGATGATGTACTTGATATCTGAGTCACAGTATGGCAGTCTCTTTGGATACATCAAATTTTTATCTAAGTAGATAAGGGTTAAAGATGGGAAAGTCACATCATTAGAAGTTTCCACGATTCACAAAATAGACTACCCTGAGAAGACACCCAGTTACTCACAGGATGTCGCTAACCCCTTATCTGTTCTCTTAGAGTACCATGTACTCTAAGAGTACCAAGTCCTCATCTACTTGTATAGCTTTGTTTCTTACCCCATTAACCTCTTCTCACTCTAAATCTATGCTCACATGATATCTAATCACATCTGTGAGTTCCCCTAAACCATCTTGCCCTGACCCATTCCAGATGGTTCTACCCATGATCTCCCCCCACTTTCATCTCCTACCTCAATCCTCTACCCCTTGCCCACAGAGCAGACTCAGCACAAATACCACCTCTTCTGTGATACCTTTCCTGATTGACCCCAACAAACAGCCTTATGTCCTTCCTCTCTGCTATTTCTACCCAGCACGACTGAGCCTCGATCATCATCAACTAGTATTAGCAAGTGGTAGAAAGAATAGTGTCACAAAATATCCTATCTTTATATGTCCCCAAGTATACATCATTAAGGTTTATTGACTCTTGGGGATTTCTTTTGTATATATGGAGAAATTGAGAAAGTGTGCTGTTTTATCCTCAAGAAGTTATGTACCACGGGTATAACCTTAAGATGTTTGAGTGCTGGGTAATCCTTGTTTGTGGATCAACTATGATGACTGAGCCCAAAAAGAATTATATGAGAAACTGCCATCAGTTCAGTTCAGTTCAGTTCAGTCACTCAGTCGTGTCCGACTCTTTGTGACCCCATGAATCGCAGCACACCAGGCCTCCCTGTTCATCACCAACTCCCGGAGTCTGCCCAAACCCAAGCCCATCGAGTCGGTGATGCTATCCAGCCATCTTATCCTCTGTCGTCCCCTTCTCCTCCTGCCCCCAATCCCTCCAAGCATCAGGGTCTTTTCCAATGAGTCAACTCTTTGCATGAGGTGGCCAAAGTATTGGAGTTTCAGCTTCAGCATCAGTCCTTCCAATGAACACCCAGGACTGATCTCCTTTAGGATGGGCTGGTTGGATCTCCTTGCAGTCCAAGGGACTCTCACAAGTCTTCTCCAACACCATATTTTAAAAGCATCAATTTTTCAGTGCTCAGCTTTCTTCACAGTCCAACTCTTACATCCATACATGACCACTGGAAAAACCATAGCCTTGACCAGATGGACCTTTGTTGGCAAAGTAATGTCTCTGCTTTTTAATATGCTGTCTAGGTTGGTCATAACTTTTCTTCCAAGGAGTAAGTGTCTTTTAATTTCATGGCTGCAGTCACCATCTGCAGTGATTTTTGGAGCCCCCCAAAATAAAGTCTGACACTGTTTCCACTGTCTCCCCATCTATTTCCCATGAGGTGATGGGACCAGATGCCATGATACTGAACACAAATCAACACCAAAGCCATGAATCCATTGAATTCAATTCAGTACACAATTATCCATCCCCTACTAAGAGCAGGCACTGTACTGCCTGCTGGCTGGGGATTTACCCAGTTCCAAGATCAGGTCTGGACATTGTGGAGCTACAAATTGAATAATATCCTAGACAAAGCAATGATATATCCCCTTTGGGGTAAATACTAATATTGGAGGGATTTTTTTCTCTGATGGTTAGACCAATGGTCTTTCATGTAGTTTCCATCTATTATCCCTTGGTCTGCTCCCTGGTGAGACCTATAAAAAATTCAGAGGTCTTTATATACAACAGTATAACCTTCTTTTTTAATGAGCATTGTTGTTCAGTCACTAAGTCTTTACCCATTCTTTGTGACCCTATGGACTGCAGCATGCCAGGCTTCCCTGCCCTTTGCTATCTCCCAGAGTTTGCTCAGATTCATGTCCATAGAGTCAGTGATGTTATCTAACCAGCTCATCCTCTGGTGCCCTCTTCTCCTTTTACCTTCAATCTTTCCCAGCATCAAGGTCTTTTCCAATGAGCTGAGTCTTTGCATGAGGTGGCCAAAGTACTGGATCTTCAGCTTCAGCATCAGTCCTTCCAATGAATATTCAGGCTTGATTTCCTTTAGGATTGACTGGCTACTCTCTCTCTCTCCCTTTTGCCTCAAGCCATCTCTTCTTTTATGAAACAACTCTCTTCCAATTGTTTCCTAATCTAAAACGATGGCTTCTACACCCTGACACCTCTTCTCTTGACTCCCCTGTCAATATCGCTCATAGAATCGGCCAGCCAGGTCTAGACTCAGTGTGCAGCTGTGGTCTGAATCATGCTGCTATGCCCCACCTTCTTCTGTGTCACCAGATACTTGAATAACCCATCTCCTGAAGGCACTAGCAATTTGGGGGGGCAAGTTTTGGATCGTGAGTCAGCATATTATATACCTACATATTACATCCCTTTCTATTCTTGTCATGCAGAAACTTGATAGGAATATCATCATCACCTTTATAAGTCCATCATAAACATTTGAACAGGATAAAAGCAATGTGCCTCCTCTGTAACGAAGCAGTGATTCCTACCCTGAGAGTCATGGAACAGGAAGAGAAGTGGTGTATTAACATAAGCTTACCAATATTTCATTTTGCCACTTCAGGGCATTATTTATTTATTTTAAAAAGGAAAGAAAAGAAAGTACCGCCATCTAGAATCACTATCATTTTATAAGGGAAAGGGCAGACATGCCCTCACCTCTACCACCATTAATATTCTATATATCATGGTGCCACTGCACATACTTAACTGGTATGTGTGAATAAATTGATGTAAAACTAAATATGATTTATAGGAAATATGCTCCACTGATTTAAAAATTATCTCCAACAATTCTTTAGCTCAGTGACTATTGATATGATGGCAGGGGAAGTTTCATTTGTCAGAGGGGACTGACCAAAAAAATAGTTTACTGCCCTTGTGGGACAAGTGAAAACCTGTCTTGGATGACATGGTGTCCTGAGTCCTGCAAATACTTTGTCATCCAGAAGGCCTTAAACCCTGGTCTGATTATCTTCATACCCAACTTCCACCAACAGGATGACACAACCCTTCCCCAATACCTCCCGTGTCCACAGCTGTGAAAACCCAGTTACCCACAGTCATCCCAGGATGATGTGTATCACCAAGACTCCAGCTCCAAAGAGATTCATTTAATAAACGGCTGAGTAATAGCATACCTTTTCTCAGTCCACAGCTGATACAGCTAACTCCAGTCATCTTCATCTCATCCTCCTGCAGCACTGCCTGATAACACTTCCCTAAAGCTCAACTCTCATCATAGCCTGCTCCAGTTCAAAAGTCTTTAATGATTCCCATTAGGCACAAAAAAAATCCTTTAGGACAAACATTAAAAGACTCTCATAATCTGACTTCAATGTATCTTTTCAACCTTGCAGTAGTTTGTCTTCAACTCCCCTCTGGCCTTTTCAGTATATACTTTCCCTATTTGTGAACGTCTGTGTTTTCTGTCCTCTGCTAGATAATAAGCAGGGTGCCTCCCTGATCCAAGCACAATGTCTTACAAATGTTATCTCAAATTACCACCATGAGATGAGCGAATAAGGTAGGCAGGCACAGACAAATGAAGCTGTATCTTTACTCAGTGACTCAGATTGTGACATGTCCCAGCACCTAGCACAGGCTTAGGTACTCATATGTCAAGTGTTATAAGTGTTAGCTTATAAGTGTTAGCTGCTCAGTTGTGTTCCAACACTTTGTGACACCATGCACTGTGGCCCACTGGGCTCCTCTGTTGTGGAATTCTCTAGGCAAAAATACTGGAGTGGGTAGCCATTCCATTCTCCAGGGAATCTTCCCAACCCAGGGATCGAGTCTAGTCTCCTGCACTGCAAGCAGATTCTTTACCTTACAGGGAAGCCCCACTCAATGCATAGGACTTGTATAAAGAAAGGATAGAAGGCAAGAAGGCAAGATAAAAGGGAGGAAGAAAAGGAGGAATGAGCTCATAGAAGGTCAAGATTTAACTATATTAAAATCGCAGCAGTTAAATTTTCTCTCTTGAACCAGAAGGCAAAGATGTGGGTGAATAATGCTGGGAGAGTGCGAGTGATTCAGATGTTATGAATCGTCTGTTCACAAAGAGTTAAGGAAGGCAGACACAGTCTCCTGATATGGGCAGTGGGAAACACTGTCCTTGGCAAAGGGGAGAAAAGCTGAAACTGAATGCCTGAAGTAAAGGCAAGTGTGGTAAAGATTTGATGAAGATCAAATGCACAGGAGCCTGATGGCATCCAGCTGATCCTTGTGCTTGTCTGCTCTGCATCCGGACCTTCTTCCAGATGCTAACTCTGCTAACCAATAGTTGTCCTTGACCATTATCAGACAATAGTTTGCAGGCCCCCAAAGGCAACATCCACATAAAAACAGTGTTTTCCCAGATCCTCTTCACTGTCCACTTTGGCGCTTTCTCAGCCAGTTTCTACTTGTTCACCTTCATTTCTCCAGGACATTCAGTTTGTGACTTTCCTATAATCGTCCACTTTTTCCTTCTATAATAGACCCTGACTGACCCAGCTCTTTACACGACTTTAGAAATTCTATCACTGTAATAAATTCCCTATTCCCCAGTGCTTATAGTGGATCTCTTTCATGGTTGAACCAGACTTATAGGAAATGAGGAAGCAGCCATAGCCTCAATCTTCTTTAGACAGGAAGCAGCCTGAGAAAGCTATATATAACACGAGCCATTTCTTATGTTAAAGGAGATGTATTAAAATGTTTCCAGGGTTTGTTTTAATCAAAGATGGTAAGACAGCAGACACAGAAATGACTGCCATGAAGGAAAAGGTTTCTATTCACAGGCAAAAGCTGAAGGCAGGACTTCCCTGGTGGTCCAATGGTCAAGACTCCATGTTTCCATTGCAGGGGCACAGGTTCAATCCCTGGTCAGGGAACAGATCCCGCCATGCAGCATGGTGCAACCCAAAAAGAAAGCTGAAGGCATGCAATGCCATGCAGGGCCTTATGGGGAAGAACCACAGATGGCAGAGAAGGGCAGGTATAATCCAGAGACTTAATTGGGTTCTTGAAAGAAGAAATGGATGAAGCAGAGTAGAACATGCTAGGTTTAGGATTAGATTGAATAATTTCAAATAGGCTCTAGGCTATAGAGCTGGTTCCCGATTCTCAAGTGTCTTGCTCTGGGGTAATTTAGGTTAGAGGAATCATTGCCTTAGTGTGTGAGATTTACTAAGGAAAATGGTTGGGGGTATGGACTCTGGATTGGTTGATATCAAAGGTGTACTGTAAAGGAAGCTGCTTACTATTTCTAGGAATTAACTAGCTTTGGAAGGGGTATTCACTTGAGGTTGAACGTCCCAAATCAAGAGTATAGAAAATAAGAAAATACAGTCAATACAGGATAGATGGTTCAGACAGGTAGAACCAAGAGCTCAGACAACAAAGTTAAAACCTGAGAAGAAGGCTTCCCTAGTGATCCAGTGGTTAAGAATCCACCTGCCAATGCAGGAAACATGGATTCAATCCCTGACCCAGGAAGATCCCACATGTTTCAGAGCAACCAAGCCCATGTGCTACAACTATTGAGCCTATGCTCTACAGCCTGGGAACCACAGCTACTGAAGTTTGTGTGCCCTAGAGCCTGTACTCTGCAACAAGAGACGCTACCGTAATGAGAAGCCCCACAGCTAGAGAGTAGTCCCCACTCACTGCAACTAGAGAAAAACATACAGCAATGAAGACCCAGCACAGTCAAAAATAAATAAATAAAATTATTTTAAAAAACAAACAAGGAATACGTGTAACTCCATGGCTGATTCATGTCAATGTATGACAGGATCCACTGAAATGTTGTGAAGTGATTGGCCTCCAACTAATTAAAAAAAAAAAAAAAAAGATATGTGCACCCCCCAAAAACAAACAAACAAACAAGGAGAACTGGATCTAACAAAGCTACCACAGGAGCAAAACCAGGTCCTAATCAATATACATCCCTTACCCCCAAAGCAGGAGTCATGAAATGTGCTGGACTTCAGAATTTCTATGGAACAGTGATGTTTACATACCTCTTATTTCCTCCCTTTGTGAACTTGAGTTTCTAGAGTAGTTATTCTATGCCTGTTCCATCATTGACTATTAGATTGTGTCTCTTTAATTACTAGGTCATCAAGTCAATAAGAAACATTCTAAAAGACTACCCCCCAAGGAATGACCTGTCAGGGTAAGGTTCTAATGCACTCTTGAACATGATTAAATGATAAGATCCTGGACTTCAAACCTAAGTTTGATGTTATCATTGAATAGGATATTTACGGTTCCTGGGGTATAGGGGAGTGTATTTTCATGTGGGAGGAATGCAAATGATCTGTGGCTACAGGATGAACTGTGGGCACAAATGGTGGTCTTTTTTTTTTTTTTTTTGCTGTTTCATGAGTCAAGATTTAAGATCTAGTCCCCTGCACTGGAATGTGGGCTGGCTTTTGGGTCTACTTTGGAAGTGACCTTGCATATTTTCAAGTCTGGATCTTAAGAGATGTGCAGCTTTTGTGCACTAGTAACACTTTCTCTTGGCACCCAGTGGCTCAACTGTGAGAGACTCGAGCAGTTAGAGCCTGGGTAAAGGACCTGCAATAGCACACTCTCTAGTTGACAGTCCTAGCAAGCTCCCAGCCAACAGTGCTAATAAACATCAGCCATTTTGGTGTGTTATCTCTGTTGTTCCAGCCTAGCCAAGCCTACCGCTGATAAGTGTTACTGAACCAAACTTGGATCTGCTTGTCCAAGTGCAGTAAAGCCAATCTACTGAAGGAGAGTGAAGGAAGGTGCAGCATTTATTGCAGGGTACCAAGCAAGGTGTCCAGGCAGCTATTGCTTAAAAGGTTGTGGGGTGCAGGCTTTCTTCTGATTGGTTGGTGAGGTGATCAGGAGTCAGCATCATCAACTTTCTGGTTCCAACTGGTGGGGTTTTCAGTATCTGCCAAACAGCTCAAAGGACATGGCTCAGAATATTACCTTAACCCTTGAGAAGGAACTAAAAGTCCTTGTTTAATGGCTAAAGTATTATTATTTTATCTCGTTTTACTATTTTCCTGTCTTTTTGCATTTCTTTCCTTTCTTTTTGCATTTCTCCAATTAAATTTATTCTTTAAAGTTTTTCTACAGATAAAAGGCAGACAGAAGACACGAGGGTGGGGTCTGTTCTGGGAAGACCCCATAGGATCTTACTTGGTTACCATAGCAATTCCAGCCAATGACATGAGGAGAAAAAGCACTCCAGCTAAGCTCAGGTGATCTGCGGAATTGTGAGAGATAATATTTTTGAGTTGTGTGTGTGTGTGGAGGAGGGGTGTGGTTGGTACACAGCAATAGGAAGATGACACAAGAGATTGGTATACTTGGAAATGCATCAAAAACATCTAGATTATAGGATTGAGCCTATGATCTCAGATTTTCCCAATGCACATCCTTCTAAAGGTCTACTTGCCTCTACCCCTGTCCAAAGAATCACCTTTCTCTAAAAGAAGGACAGCGACAAATCAGACATTTAGAAGGACACATTGACTTTTCTGTTTGGACTGATCTCATCTGTCCTTTGGGGAGTTTTGCCCTCCAGTTTCTTACAATAGCAAAGACAAAGAAATTCTTAAAAGAAACAAAAAATGTGAAAATTTCTTTGGAGATTGATAGAGAAGTAACAAGCATTCTATGGGTTCCAGCCTTTTTGTTCTCATTTTGCTTTTATATTGCTGCTGGCAAATCTACATATCATAAAAGTATATCTCCACACTCTTATGACAAAACTTCTAAATTTCCCTTATAGATTGATGCCTCTGAATGAAGAGGTAATGTGGTTTATCTGGTTCTAGCTGTTCCGTTTTCATTTTGCTATTGTACTGCTCTTGGCAAATTTACATATCATAAAAAAGATATTTGTATCTACTTGCCTGAAGCTTGTTAGCATCTTTCCAGTGTTGCCTAAAACATGATTAAGATTATACAGGACAGTCATCATGACTTGGGATCCAAATTAGGCCAACCTAATTTGACTAGTGCCCTTGAGCCCCTAACGTTGCTCAACCAGGTAAGGCAAATGGAGAGTCATGAGATACACATGAAAGCAGGCTGCCAGAATTAGTGAATCACAATACAGTTCAGCCCATTAAATTAAAAATTCAGAGAGAGGAGCTAAGATGGCGGAGGAATAGGACAGGGAGACCACTTCCTCCCCAACAAATTCATCGAAAGAACATTTGAATGCTGAGCAAACTCCACAAAACAACTTCTGATCACTAGCATAGGACATCAGGCACCCGAAAAAGCAGCCCATTGTCTTCAAAAGGAGGTAGGACAAAATGTAAAAGATAAAAAGAGAGACAAAAGAGTTAGGGATGGAGATCCATCCCGAGAAGGGAGTCATAATACAGGAAGTTTCCAAACACCAGGAAACCCTCTCACCGGCAGGTCTGGGGGAAGTTTTCGAATCTCGGAGAGCAACCTAACTGGGAGGAAAAAGAAATAAAATCCACAGATTACATGCCTAAAAGCAACTCCCAGCAGAAAAGTACCCCAGATGCTCGCATCCACCACCAGCAAGTGGGGCCTGAACAGAGAGGAGCGAGCGGCATTGCTTAGGGTAAAGACTGGACCTGAATGCCCTTAGGGCAATCTGAGGGAGCTAACATGAGATAGCAGCCTAAACTGTGGGATCACCAGAGAGAGAGAGAGAGAAAGGCACTGCCGGCCAGTTCACAGAACAAAGGACTGAGCAATACCAGAGAAGAGCTAGCTGGCTGTGGACAGGCTCATCCCCTGCCAGAGGCAGGAGGCAGGGTGGAGGCGGGCGCCAGCCAGAGCCGGAAAGGGGCAAACTCGGCCCCAGAGATGGCAACCCCTACCAAACTGCAAACAGACTTCCAGTTTCTAACCAAAGACTTCCTGAGATTCTGAATGGTTGACATCTGCCAGGGGGGTTGCAGCCAAGAGATCAGCTCCCCAGAAGAGACACACGGTGCACCAGACCAGGCACGCCTGGAAACTGAGACTGGGACAGGGAGGGGATAAGTCACGCTGCACCTGAGGAGAGTGTGCTCCTCAAGCTCCTGGCTGCCTGAACTGCTTGGACAGGGGAAGGCACAAAACGCAGGCCCAACCAAGTCTGTGCCTCTGTGGAGTACCCGAGAACCTGAACCTGAGTGGCTTAGGCCTGGGAAGTGCATGCAACTCAGGGCCCATTCTCTGTAGAGCAACCTGTAGCCTGAGAAGTGTAGACAGGGAAAGCACACACGCCATGAGTGGGGGCAAACCCAGTGTGGCCGGAAAACTGTAAGTACTCCCCACACAAGCCAATGATAATTGTTTGCAGCGCCCCTCCCTCCCCACAGCACAACTGAACAAGTGAACCTAAACAAGAGACCACCTCCGCCTGCTTGTGTCAGGGCAGAAATTAGACACTGTAGAGACCTGCAAACAGAAGCCAAATAAACAAAGGGAACCACTTTAGAAGTGACAGGTGCAACAGATTAAAATTCCTGTAGTTAACACCGACTAAACTAGAAGGGCACCTATAGATATCAAGAAGTATAAGCTGGAAAAAGGAACTATCTGAAACTGAACTGAACCCACACTGCCCACAACAGCTACAGAGAAATTCATAGATATATTTTACTATTAATATTTTTATTAAAAAATTTTTTATTTTTTAAGCCCTCTACTACTCCTCTATTACTCCTTAATTTTCATTTTTATAACCCATTATAACCTTGCAAAAAAAAAGGACCCTATTTTTAAAGGAAACTTCATATATATTTCTTAAATTTTTTGTGTTTTTGTTTTTTTTAATATTGTATTTTTAAGAGTCTAAACTCTACTCTAGATTTTTAATCTTTGTTTTTCAGTATTTGATATCAATTTTGGACATTTAAGAATCCAACCTTCAGTACCCATTTTTACTCAGGAGTGTGATTACTGGTTTGATTACTCTCTCCCCCTTTTGACTCTCCTTTTTCTCTCCCAGATCACCTCTATTTTCTCCCTACCCCTTCTCTTCTCAATCCAATTCTGTGAATCTCTGTGGGTGTTATGGGCTGTGGAGAACACTTTGGGAACAGACAAGTGCCTAGATCTGTCTCTCCTCTTGAGTCCCCCCTTTTCTCCTCCTGCTCCTCCTCTATCTCCTTCCTCCCTCTCCTCTTCTTCATGTAACTCTGTGAACCTCTCTGGGTGTCCCTCACTGTGGAGAATCTTTTCTCCATTAACCTAGAAGTTTTATTATCAGTGCTGTATGGATGGAGAAGTCGTGAGGCTACTGAAAGAATATGACTGAAATACCCAGCAGAGAAATACCCAGCAGGTAAAGGAACATGAAAAATGCCCACCAAGTCAAACAGAAGAGGAGGAGATAGGGAATCTACCTGAAAAAGAATTTAGAATAATGATAATAAAAATGATCCAAAATCTTGAAAACAAAATGGAATTACAGATAAATAGCCTGGAGACAAGGATTGAGAAGATGCAAGAAATGTTTAACAAGCACCTAGAAGAAATAAAAAAGAGTCAATTGAAATGAATAATGCAATAAATGAGATCAAAAACACTTTGGAGGGAACCAAGAATAGAATAACGGAGACAGAAGATAGGATAAGTGAGGTAGAAGATAAAATGATGGAAATAAATGAAGCAGAGAGGAAAAAAGAAAAAAGAATCACAAGAAGTGAGGACAACCTCAGGGACCTCTGGGACAATGTGAAACGCCCCAACATTTGAATTATAGGAGTCCCAGAAGAAGAAGACAAAAAGAAAGGCCATGAGAAAATACTCGAGGAGATAATAGCTGAAAATGTCCCCAAAATGGGGAAGGAAATAGTCACACAAGTCCAAGAAACCCAGAGAGTCCCAAACAGGATAAACCCAAAGCGAAATGCCCTAAGGCACATATTAATCAAATTAACAAAGATCAAACACAAAGAACAAATATTAAAAGCAGCAAGGGAGAAACAACAAATAACACACAAGGGGATTCCCATAAGGATAACAGCTGACCTTTCAATAGAAACTCTTCAGCAGAAGGGAATGGCAGGACATACTTAAAGTAATGAAAGAGAATAACCTACAACCCAGATACTGTACCCAGCAAGGATCTCATTTAGATATGAAGTAGAATTCAAAAGCTTTACAGACAAGCAAAAGCTGAGAGAATTCAGCACCACCAAACCAGCTCTTCAACAAATGCTAAAGGATCTTCTCTAGACAGGAAACACAAAATGTTGTATAAACGCTAACCCAAAACAACAAAGTAAATGGCAATGGGACCATACCTATCAATAATTACCTTAAATGTAAATGGGTTGCATGCCCCAATCAAAAGACAAGGACTGGCTGAATGGATACAAAAGCAAGACCCCTATATATGCTGTCTACAAGAGACCCACCTCAAAACAAGGGACACATACAGACTGAAAGTGAAGGGCTGGAAAAAAATATTTCACACAAACAGAGACCAAAAGAGCAGGAGTCGCAATATTAATATCAGATAAAATAGACTTTAAAATAAAGCCTGTGAAAAGAGACAAAGAAGGCCCCTACATAATGATCAAAGGATCAATCCAAGAAGAAGATATAACAATTATAAATATATATGCACCCAACATAGGAGCACCACAATATATAAGTCAAATGCTAACAAGTATGAAAGGGGAAATTAACAATAAAACAATAAAAGTGGGAGACTTTAATACCCCACTCACACCTATGGATAGATCAACTAAAAAGAAAATTAACAAGGAAACACAAACTTTAAATGACACAATGGACCAGCTCGACCTAATTGATATATACAGGACATTTCATCCCAAAACAATCAATTTCACCTTTTTCTCAAGTGCACACGGAACCTTCTCCAGAATAAATCACATCCTGGGCCATAAATCTAGCCTTGGTAAATTTTAAAAAATTTGAAATCATTCCAGTCATCTTTTCTGACCACAATGCAATAAGATTAGATCTCAATTACAGGGAAAAAACTATTAAAAATTTAAACATATGGAGGTTAAATAACACGCTTCTGAATAACCAACAAATCATAGAAGAAATCAAAAAAGAAATCAAAATATGTATAGAAATGAATGAAAATGAAAACACAACAACCCAAAACCTACAGGAGACTAAAAGCAGTGCTAAGGGGAAGGTTCATAGCAATACAATATTACCTCAAGAAACAAGAAAAAAGTCAAATAAATAACCTAACTCTACCCCTAAAGCAACTAGAGGAGGAAGAAATGAAGAACCCCAGGGTTGGTAGAAGGAAAGAAATCTTAAAAATTAAGGCAGAAATAAATGTAAAAGAAACAAAAGAGACCATAGCAAGAATCAACAAAGCTAAAAGCTGGTATTTTGAAAAGATAAATAAAATTGACAAACCGTTAGCCAGACTCATCAAGAAACAAAGGGAGAAGAACCAAATCAACAAAATTAGAAATGAAAATGGAGAGATCACAAGAGACAACACTGAAATACAAAGGATCATAAGAGACTACTACCAGCAGCTCTATGCCAATAAAATGGACAACTTGGAAGAAATGGACAAATTCTTAGAAAAGTATAACTTTACAAAACTGAACCAGGAAGAAATAGAAGATCTTAACACACCCATCACAAGCACAGAAATCGATACTATAATCAGAAATCTTCCAGCAAACAAAGGCCAGGACTAGATGGCTTCACAGCTGATTCTACCAAAAATTTAGAGAAGAGCTAACACCTATCTTACTCAAACTCTTCCAGAAAATTGCAGAAGAAGGTAAACTCCCAAACTCATTCTAAGAGGCCACCATCACCCTAATTCCAAAACCAGACAAAGATGCCACAAAAAGAGAAAACTACAGGCCAGTATCACTGATAAACATATATGTAAAAATCCTTAACAAAATTCTAGCAAACAGAATCCAACAACATATTAAAAAGATCATACATCATGACCAAGAGGGCTTTATCCCAGGAATGCAAGGATTCTTTAATATCTGCAAATCAATCAATGTAATACACCACATTAACAAATTGAAAGATAAAAACCATATGATTATCTCAATAGATGCAGAAAAAGCCTTTGACAAAATTCAACAGCCATTTATGATAAAAACTCTCCAGAAAACAGGAATAGTAGGAACATACCTCATAATAAAAGCTATATATGACAAACCCACAGGAAGCATTATCCTCAATGTTGAAAAATTGAAAGCATTTTCCCTAAAGTCAGGAACAACACAAAGGTGCCCACTCTCACCACTACTATTCAACATAGTTTTGGAAGTTTTGGCTACAGCAATCAGAGCAGAAAAAGAAATAAAAGGAATCCAGATAGGAAAAGAAGAAGTAAAACCCTCACTGTTTGCAGATGACATGGTACTCTACATAGAAAACTCTAAAGATTCTACCAGAAAATTACTAGAGCTAATCAATGAATATAGTAAATTTGCAGGATATAAAATTAACACACAGAAATCCCTTGCATTCCTATACACTACAATGAGAAAACAGAAAGAGAAATGAAGGAAACAATACCATTCACCATTGCAACAAAAAGAATAAAATACTCAGGAGTATATCTACCTAAAGAAACAAAAGACCTATATATAGAAAACTATAAAACACTGATGAAAGAAATCAAAGATGACACAAACAGATGGAGAAATACAGCACGTTCATGGATTGGAAGAATCAATATTGTGAAAATGAGTATACTACCCAAAGCAATCTATAGATTCAATGCAATCCCTCTCAAGCTACCAATGGTATTCTTCACAGAACTAGAACAAATACTTTCACAATTTGTATGGAAATACAAAAAACCTTGAATAGCCAAAGCAATCTTGAGAAAGAAGAATGGAACTGGAGGAATCAACCTGCCTGACTTCAGGTCTACTACAAAGCCACAGTCATCAAGATAGTATGGTACTGTTACAAAGACAGAAATATAGATCAATGGAACAGAAGAGAAAGCCCAGAGATAAATCCACGTACCTATAGACACCTTATCTTTGACAAAGGAGGCAAGGATATACAATGAAAAAAGACAACCTCTTTAACAAATGGTGCTGGGAAAACTGGTCAACCACTTGTAAAATAACGAAACCAGAACACTTTCTAACTCCATACACAAAAATAAACTCAAAATAGATTAAAGATCTAAATGTAAGACCAGAAACTATAAAACTCCTAGAGGAGAACATAGGCAAAACACACTTTCACATAAATCACAGCAGGATCCTCTATGACCCACCTCCCAGAAAATTGGAAATAAAAGCAAAAATAAACAAATGGGACCTAACGAAACTTAAAAGCTTTTGCATAACAAAGGAAACTACAAGCAAGGTGAAAAGACAGTGCTCAGATTGGGAGAAAATAATAGAAAACGAACAAACAGACTAAGGATTAATCTCAAAAATATACAAGCAACTCCTGAAGCTCAATTCCAGAAAAGTAAATGGCCCAATCAAAAAATGGGCCAAAGATCTAAACAGATATTTCTCCAAAGAAGACATACAGATGGCTAACAAACACATGAAAAGATGCTCAACATCACTCACTATCAGAGAAATGCAAATCAAAACCACAATGAGGTACCGTTACACACCAGTCAGGATAGCTGCTATCCAAAAGTCTACAAGCAATAAATGCTGGAGAGGGTGTGGAGAAAAGGGAACCTTCTTACACTGTTGGTGGGAATGCAAACTAGTACAGCCACTATGGAGAACAGTGTGGAGATTTCTTAAAAAACTGGAAATAGAACTGCCATATGATCCAGCAATCCCACTCCTGGGCATACACACCGAGGAAACCAGATCTGAAAGAAACACGTGCACCCCAATGTTCATCACAGCACTGTTTATAATAACCAGGACATGAAATCAACCTAGATGCCCATCAGCAGACGAATGGATAAGAAAGCTATGGTACATATACACAATGGAATATTACTCAACCATTAAAAAGAATACATTTGAATCAGTTCTAATGAGATGGATGAAACTAGAGCCCATTGTGCAGAGTGAAGTAAGCCAGAAAGATAAAGACCAATACAGTATACTAATGCATATATATGGAAATTAGAAAGATGTTAATGATAACCCTATATGCAAGACAGAAAAAGAGACACAAATGTATAGAACAGGCTTTTGGACTCTATGGGAGAAGGCGAGGGCGGGAGGATCTGTATATTATCAAGTGTGAAACAGATCACCAGTCCAGGCTGGATGCATGAGACAAGTGCTCAGGGCTGGTGCACTGGGATGACCCAGAGGGATGGGATGGGGAGGGAGGTGGTAGTGGGGTTCAGGATGGGGAATACATGTAAATCCATGGCTGATTCATGTCAATGTATGGAAAAAACCACTAAAATACTGTAAAGTAATTACCCTCCAACTAATAAAAATAAATGAAATGAAATAAAAATAAAAAAATAAAAATTCAGATAAGTAATAAAAATTTTTGGGACAAGTGTATCCTATGCCAGTTTGGAAGTACTTAAACTAAGACTACATGTAACTGGATGCCTTGTATTTTACCTGACAGCCCTATCATAGTCTCAATAATGTATAAGGAGGCCAGGTATGTTTCCTATAGTTATATATCCTTTTAAAAATGCAACCCTTTGTCTGCTTTTGTGGGACCCACAGTAATGTGGTTATACTTTAACATGGGGCATGGAAAATTGAGATAGACAGCTGGGAACCTAGAGCAATGGGGAAGAGCCCTCGCATCTATTGGGCAGTTATAATGCATCCAATATTTCACATATGTTATTTCATGTGAATGTCTCAACAACTCCAACAGATCTGAGTGTCACCACTTTGAGGGAATACTGAGAGACGACTTGCCCAGGGTCACATGACTGGTAGACAGAAGCTCAGTTCTCTGATCAGAGCTACCTTGTTCCCAAGCCCATGTGTGTATATCTCTACAACGTTCTGATCTCAAGGGTGATGTGACAGGAGATAGGAGGGTGTGAGGCGGGGGTGGAGTTCTTGCTATTTTTCTGTCACTCTTGTGTACCCTTGTTGCTTGACATTTGAGAGTCTTGTTGATAACTGTATACTTTATTGAGGACAAATGAAGGTAAGAGAAGACAGGAAAGATGCAGCAAAGACATAAATGTACCTCTTTTTTTAATCTCTGAAGGAGGAATAAATCCTTATTCAGTGACTCAAACAGGCCCCTAGCCACTTGCTCCTGTCACACACAGATGGTAGCAGATTCCTCTTCCATGGGAAGGGAGCCTAGTGAGGCAAAAGCTATGCAGTAAACTTGTGGTTAAGTGATCCCTCTTCGGTCACTCAGAGTCTGAGTGGAACAGAGTCTATTTATACATGGAAAAGCCCCTTGGCACAAAGTAGATTTAGAATGACTCCACTTCTGAAACTCCAGGACACAATTCTCTGTCCTGGAATATTGCAGGAGGGAATAAAGGGAGATGAAAATGAGGACACAGGGCAATGTCAAGTCAGTTATGGGTCCCTGTGCTTATAGTTCTTACTTGTGCTGCATGGTAGGGAAGCAAGTCAAGTTTAGGAATTCGATTGTAAAAACGTGGTAGGTACTATATCACCTCCAGACAGAGGTTTCCTTTTTCAAAAAGAGCAAGCCAAGATTCAGACCCGAGATGTTAGCAGATTGGTATGTTTTCCATGGAAGACTCATGTCTCTTAGCCGGGTTAAGTAAATCCAAACTGGTCTTGTATTTTCTGTCACTCTTTTTTGCATACTTGAGAGCTTGGAATAAACTAGTCAGCATTTATGCTCCAGCTTGACCTAAATCATTTTCTGGAAGGACACTGATATGAAAGGAAACCAATGGTCCAAAGCCGAACTGAGCAAATGAGTCACAAAATGCTCTTGTCTCTGCTGAAGCAAGTGGTCCTGTTGTTGCTGGAAACCAGGATACAGGACAAGGGTCTTAGCTGGTCCTCAGCTATTCATAGACACCATAAAGGATGTTTTTCTTCTGAGACAGGCTTATATCACTACCAGGATTAGGACTCAGAAATGCTCATAGTAGACAAAACCCAGCAAATTCATTAAATGTACTTGTGTTTACATATTAACACTCCCAGATAGAAGTATCCCTTTTGCTTTCTGCAGCATGTCTATTTGTATCTTTTGTGTGTGTTTCTGGGATGGAGCTGAGAAATTCCGATAGATTTTCAAAGAAACCCCTTTGACAGAGAAGTTACAAATTACACTTTACTGTTTTAGACAACTCATCCGAAGAATGATTTGATATTTTGACTAGACCAGAAACTGCCTTTTATTGTTTGGTTTTCAGGCAGTTTTCAAGGTGTAGATGACTCACTATCTTGAGCAGCAGATGCCTGCCATATAAGTGCAGTGTTGGGATCAGACAAGTCCTATCCCTAGAATCTTCTAATCCACTATGAATGTGAGCATCAGTCTCCCTGGCTCACATGTGAGTTGGCCTGGCTGAATGGAAGATGATGAGCATCAGCCCAGGTGGATCACTGCCAGACAATGACACAGCAAGCAGATCTCACCAGGTCTATCTTCCAAAGCTCTTCTTTGTATTGCCTCTTCTTTATTTCCTGGTTCATTGAAGACTAGTTTGTTCCATTGCTGTTGAACTGGTCCTTACCACTTGTGCCTGAATTATTTTGCTGAAGGCCTTCTCTTGTTCTAGAGCTCATTCTGCTATCTTTGCCATATACTGAAAGAATGGAAGAATTAACTCTTCCACTTCTGGAATTCCCCAACTGTGACTGCTGAAGTTGATAGATGAATATTCAACTCACCGAGGTTGTTCCTTGCTGAGTTAATGCTGCTGTGTGTGGTCCACACTGTTTTCTCACTTCCTGGTGAGGCCAAACCCAGGCACTAAGATTCAGATGCCTTACTAACTTATCCTTTCTTGGCTGCCTTCCCTTCCTCCTAGTGTTGCTTCTTAGGTTATCTCTTGTATTGCTGGTTCATGGCCTGCTTCTGAGGGAACCCTCAAAATGTAGCTTTAGTTAATGGAAAATAGAGATGGAGACAAAAGAAATGTGGTATGTGGTGTGTGTATGTGATGGGAAGAGTAGGAGTTGGTGATAGTCCAGGATATGAACTTCAACCATTTGTGTTTGTTTCTACTTCCCAGTTTGTAAAATGTGATAAAAACAAAACAAAACAAAACAAAACACCTGCTTGACATACCTGTTGAAAGTATTAAATCACATGATGTCTGGAAAGCCGCTGCCCATAGTGGGTACTCAATAAATTTTGATCAGTTGTACAGTTAAATGGTCATGAACTTTGAGTTTGACCTAAACCAAATATATGGATTTAAATTCCGTATCTATCAGTTCCTAGCTAGATGAATTTGGGTAAATCACTCCAAGTCTCAACGCCTTGATCTGTGCAATAGGTATAAAGCTATGCTCTCCACAAAGTTGTACTGAAGATTGAATATGTGTGAATCAACTACAGACAGAACACTGTTAGTTCCCAGACCACAGGAGCACATTTGCTTCTGTTTTTTCCTACTTCTTCAAGGACACAGGCAGAGCCTTCTGGGCGGAGTGGTTTGCCAGCCTTCTTAGTCCTACTCTAGCAGGAATTAAAATCACACTCCCAATTTCTCTGAGTGATTGACAGGCATGGCATGATGATTTTATCACTTGGTAGAGGGTGAAAGTCACTCAATGATTAGCCAGATTCCTCCATTAGAACCCACCGCCCAAGACATACTCTAATTACCCACAAATTCCTGTTAGGCTTTATAGTGTAATTGCTATTCATGGTCCAATTAAGGGGCAATTGCAAGCCAAGGAAAAAAAATGTGTTTTATTGCTTCAATTTTGAAATTCGTGTATCTTGGAGCCTTAATATACTCTTGGTCTATAGAGTTCCACATAGAACAATGCCCACGCTGCTTCAATGAGGCTTGTGGGACTCTCTTCCCGGGCCAGCCTCTTACAGGAGAGCTCTGTGGCTGACAGCAGAGCTTCCATAGGCTTGGATGTTTTGCATTTTAGAAGGTAGTGGGACAGATGGACAAGAGGACTTGCGTTTTCATGTGTGCATGTGACCTTGAAAGAAAAGCATCAAGCCCTTTCAAAGTCTGAGCTACTGGAGTGGGCTCTGCTGGGTTGGAAGCTGGCCCACCCCCCAGGGAAGGCAACCTGCCATTGCTTAAGAGAAAAGCAAACACTTTTCTTTTAAGAGAATTCAGGTGAGTCTGGGTTCAAATCCCTGTGTTACCATTTCCTAGTGGTATGACCTTTGGCAAGGTAGGTCTCCTTGACAGTGTCCTCATCTATTATGAATAGGGATGATAATAACACTTACTCTTTATAAAAATTGTAAGAATTACATGAGATAATACTTGGAAAACACTCAGTAAACACTATCATCATCAATGTAGCCAGCCCCACCACCACTAACCATACTACTACTTCAACTTCTACATGAGTGTCCTGTTCTGAACCTACAGGTCAGGAAGGGACATATATGCTGGTAGTGACAATGGTACTTAGAATAACTTAACAAAGCTTTTCATGTTAAGGTGAAGCAAAATTAAATAATGCTCTTTACTGAGTACATCTCAGTGCATTCAATCCTCTCATTCATATTGTTTATCTGGAAAAAAAGGAGTTCTGAGGCAGCACAGAGAATAGTGGTAAAGGATAAAGACTTTGAAGGCAGAGACATCTGGGTGTAAACACCTAGTTCTGTACTATAGGCCCCTTGATTCTCAGTCCCTATAAAATGGGAATAAGAGTATTTTGTTCATAGATGTACCTTTGGCAATTAAATGAGATAATTTATGAAAAGTATTTAATACAGTACATATATTTGAATATCCAATGAAAGTAAATTCATCATTATAATTCTTATTTTTAATTTTAAGAAGAGATGGGATCATACTATTTTATAGTGCTTCCCATAGACTCTCTTCTATAAAATTACTGAATCCAAAGCAGAGTCAGACACAACTGAGGCAACTTAGAAGCAGTAGCAGCAAGAAGAGAACTATTATCTTTCTTAAGGTTCCTCTCAAAAAATCTTGGTGCTACTGTACAAAGTGAACATAGATGATGGGCAAGGAAAAAAAAAGTTTCTCTGTGTGATTTATACTCTATAGTGTCTGCAAAAGGACCCTGAGGGGAAGGGGCTGAAGGTTTGGCACTAATGGATCAATCAAATCTACATGAAAAAGACATTTTTCTGAGGACAAGCAGGATGGGATTGCCAAGTAGAGATTTGTGGGAAACTTGGATTATGCTCAAGTATGGATAGGATGATTCTCAGGTGGCATAGTGGTAAAGAATCCACCTGCCGATGCAGGAGATGCCAGAGACGCGAGTTCCCTGGGTCAGAAAGATTCCCTGGAGTAGGAAGTGGCAACCCACCGCAGTATTCTTGCCTGGACAATCCCATGGACAGATGAGCCTGGCAGGCTACTGTCCATGGGGGTGAAAGAGTCAAACACAACTGAGCAACTGAGCACACACACACAAGAACCAAACATTCCCCTGATCAACTAGGAACTGTCCTTTTGTCAGCAAGGACCAGGTCTTGCTGAACAGCCCTTGGTCTAATAGGTAGCATGATGAACACCATGTCCAGCTCCCTGGAGTGGCCTCATCCTCTAGATATCATCTTCAGAGAGAACCCGAAGAATGTAAAACAAATTCTGACCTCCAAACACTTCTAGGTCTGCAGGGATGTGGCCAAGTGGCTTCATCCACCTGCAGAAGAATCTGCCAAGCATCTCTCCATATGCTCAGAGGGATATGCTTAAGGAGTCCTTCATCTTCCAGAAGTTATCCCTCATCCATAGATCTTATAGTCGAGGAGCAGGTGTTTCAGTTGCCTTTATTCTGTTTTGCCAGATAATTCATTTTATGCCAAACAGAATGGATCATTTTGCTGAGAGCTTGGTCCAATGGTTCCCAGGTTCCCATTGGTGAAGCATTACACCTTCACACTCTGGCCCATTTGTTTCCACTGTGAATTCCCCAGAGACTTATGGATATGATCTTCATAGATTTTTCCATTTATGTTGTTTCCTCATGCATAACAATGATCTGCCACTTTCATTTCTGTTAATGACCCTCTGAATGGAGGAAATGTTCCCTTGTCATGTCACATGTCTGATGATGCCTGATTTCAGAAGTTGAAATAGTTTTGCATGATGCTGACCTAAAAAGGGTCACCCTCCTCCATGTTGCAGGCTGATAGCAAGTCCCCAACCAAAAAGGACGGAATCAGAGAAGGGCAGACTGGGGTAGAGTGAGACTTTTAAAGTCAAATAGGTAAGACTTGGATTTATAGCTCTGGCGCTTTGTCAATGTTTGGTCTTGGGCAAGTCATTTAACTGCTTTAAGCCTCAGTTTCCTGAGCCTTGTAATGGAACGAGTGCTTACAGATACTTGAAGATCACAATAAGGCTTGTAATATTACTGCCACTTTCAGTAATAATGTGAGATCCGTAGGAATTATGAGTCAGGTGCTCTATTCCACCCTGGCTTCTCCAGAGATGATCCATAAATGCAAACATCTCTAAATTATAAAGGACACTTAATCTCCTGAACTTATCTGTTTACATGTTTCTCTTTTCTCTAGAGTGTGGTTTTCTTATAGGTAGGAGCTGTGTCTTATTTTCATTTGTATCCCCACTAATCACTAATCAGTAAACATTTATGGAACTAATGCAAATGCCAGCTGTGTACTGAGGCTTGCATGAGGACAGCAATCCCTATAGAAGTCAACAGTGCAGCCTTGAATGAATGCTGTCTGATCCTGGAAAGGCGGTAACCTCTGGGGAGAAGTTTGATAGCCTATTCCCACCAAGGTCTTGGGAGAAAGGGCAAAGCAGCTCTGAGCAGGGGGAGCCTGTTCAGGGTCTGTACCCAGAGAGATCCAGGACCTCCTCCAGGGTTCATGATTTTGGTCAGAGAAGTTAAGAGCAGTGCTCTGGGGAGTTGAGCTGGGACACATAAGACTGCTCATCACTGGGGGAAGTGAAGGAGAGAGGAAGATCACACCCATGACGATGTATGCAATTTGAGACTGAGCTATTTTGCTGTGGTCCTTGTAGGAGTCTTGATATAAAATCCTTCACAGCAAATGACGTTGTCAGTGTTTACAGATTCTTTTGAAACCTTGGGGGAACTCACTGTAGAGGTAGTCACTATGCTCTGGGCAAGTCCTCAAGATGCTTGGCTGGAGAGAGAGGACAGGAAGCCATGCTGGCCCACAGGGCACATGTATGTACACTCACAAGGATAGGAGAGCTGTGTGTCCCACTGTGCATCACATTCCAAGGGACAGAAGCAAGTGTGTGTGTGTGACCACAGGTTTCCCATGATTCTCACCCACAGTATTCACACAGAGAAGTTCTGCTGGGTGTTGCCTGACACTCCCCTGGACACCCCGGTCAGTAAACTGCTGGGCTCCAAATGCATTGGAGTGTATGCCTCAGGGATTTACTTTCAGATATTGCAGTCAGAGATGGAAAAACCTGAGGGACAGGAGGAGGAAGGGAAGGAGTGGAGGAAGAGATCAGCTATGAGTAAAATAACTTCTACGGTGCTTCATGCCCAGGCTTATCCTAAATAGGTTTTCATTTCCAACGCCCAACGAAGAGGAATTTATCTTAAGTTCTCGTTAATGCTTTTTGCAGGGAATGCCCCTGCTGGGAGTGCCTGTTTGCATCAAGAGCCAGCTGCCCCGTGCAGCTTAATCATGGGAAGATGCTCGGTAATCATGTCATTGCCATCTTTGCTCCCATTAGAGCTGATGGGGATTATTTTTTTGCAGCCACTGATTCATCTGAGGCTGCTGCCTTTCCTCTGATGATGTACACAGCTTTGCCTGGCAAGTCATTTAAATGAGAGACATATTAAGGGCATTGTTGGGAAGGCTGGGCCCCTGGGGGGCTAGCTCAGGCCTGGTCCAGAGGCCATCTCCTTCTTTGTTGCTGCCTCTGGAGCAGCCAGACACTGTCATCCAATTATTGGGTCACATTCTATACAAGGAAGCGGAGGGTAATAAAAATAGCACCTCACATTTGAAAAAATGTTTTACAATTGCCAAAGTGCTTTTCATACCTGCCATCTGACTCGGCCCTCACAATACCCTTCCCTGGGAAGCAGGAAAATATCCTGTTTGACAGAAAGGAGCCCCACGTGTCAGAGTCACCTGTTCGACATCCCACAGCAGGTTCCCCCAAGCCCTGCCTCCCCAGTCCTCTTCCTTGTAGCCTCCGTGTAGTTTAAAGGGAAGTGGGAGAGAGGCTTGTCCTGACCCCACAGCGGGCTCCCTCCATGGCCTGAGCCCCTTTGCTGTCCAGTCCAATCCACAGCTGCTCATCACTCCTCTTAAATATCTCTGTCACCACCTGCCCCAAAGGCCCCTCCCTGTGAAGATTGCTGACATCTCCCCCACCCACAGTCTTACTCACCTCTCCCACTCCCCATGCCACAAGCTGAAGAAGATGAAAAGACAGGTGCTTTTCCTAAAACACAAATATAAACATGTCATGTTGTTGTGCAGATTTCTCCCCTGGCTCCCAAGGACAACATCCAGGGTCCAGTCTACTCCACAGATCTGTTACCAGATCTCAATGGTAGTTATTCGTGATGGCTGAATGCTCTATGCTTCACTGCTACTAACTTAAGACCTTTTTGAATGTGCCTGAGAGGGCATGCTTTGCTGGGCCTCACTCAATGCTTGCATTCCTGGCATTATAGTTATTGTAATCTTTGTAATCATAACAACAATGGTAAGTGTAATAAAGAGAAAGATGGTGAAGATAGTAAATATATTTTGTTGATAGTTGGCCATCAGTTATTTAACTTACATATCTACTCTACTATATGAAAAATATAGTTGTCTTCTTATCATTCATTCTAAGTGACTTCAGTCATGTCCGACTCTGCGAATCTGTGGACCATAGCCTGCCAGGTTCCTCTGTCCATGGGATTCTCCAGGCAAGAATACTGGAGTGGGTTGTCATGCCCTCCTCCAGGGGATCTTCTCAACCCAGGGATCAAACCCATATCTCTTATACCACTTGCATTGGCTGGCAGGTTCTTTACCACTAGTGCCACCAGACCTCAGTTCAAATGTTATCTGGTCAGGGAGGTCTAAGCATTCTTCCCTAAAATCGTTTATCCTTCTCCATCTCTCCTTGTCTTGGTTATCCTGGTTGAATTTTGTTACAGCGTATCTTGTGTATGCATCTGTGTGGTAGTATCCTGTCCCCAGTCACACAGCCACTAGAAAGTAAGAGCTCCTTGGGAACAGTGACAGGCTGTCAGGCTTACTCTCCACAGCCCCATGGCTAGAACATGCTCATGTCTGTGGTAGTGAGTGGTTCAGGACAGTTTGATGAAGAATCAGAGGCTCCAAGTACCTAATTACCACATCTGAGGTCAACCAGCTACCAAGAGGCAGATCCCAGAGTTGATGCAAGGTTTTCTGATCCTAAAATCATCTTCTGATTTCAAGGTCATGTGGTTCAGAAACCTTTTCTAGTGTCCCCAGGACTATCTGTCTCAGTACACATAGGCACACTTGCTCCTGTGCTCATCATTCCCAACAATGACTCCTGTCTTGGCAGTACTCTGCCTTGTAACAGTCCATTCATGTACTTCTAGACCAGAAGTCACTGACATAGGGATTCTGTCTTGTTTATTGGAATGTCTCTAGTTCTTGGCATGGTAATTGAAATAAAGATGAAGGTATGGAGGAAAGCAAACGCCACTTTCCGGGGTGCTCTTTGTCTTCGTGTTACCTTAGACCACAGCTACTCAAAAGGTGGCCCCTGGACCAGCATCATCAGCAACTTTGGAAGTCGTGAGAAGTGCAGGTTCTCAGGCCCCATTCAGACCCACTGAGTCTGAAATTCTGGGGGTGGGGCCAGATAGCTGGAGTTGAAAAAGCCATCTAGGTAATTCTGAAACATGCTAAACTTTGACAACCACTGCTTTTGACTGAGGACTGACACCTCTAAGTACATTTAACACAACTCTGGCCAAATCCCAGATTCCCTCTGGCCATGGGATGCTGTTGTCTCAGAGTGGAAGGCAGTAGAAAGTGCAGTCACCCAGCTCTTGCAGGGAGAGTCAGCGCCTGTTTGCCCCACCTCAGTGGGTGCAGACACACAGGCCCGTCCTTGTGCACTGTCACACCGACCTTCTGTAGGAACCTCATGTCCAGTGGCAGGATGGGGGAACAAAGGAACTCTGCCCACTCCCAACACTTCCTCCACCCTCCTGCACACCATCTGTGTCTAGGGCACATCATTCTTCCTTTTCAAAGTTCCAGAGCCCCACTTGGACCACAGCGCCCCCTCAGTGGGGTCTATGACTTGACCTTGTACTCTGCTCAGAAAGCAGAGCTGGCCTTACTCTTTCAAACCCTGCCAAACATCCTGCTTAAATTCATTCATTCCTCTGCCCCTTGTAAGCTGGATTAATACTGCCACCCAGCTTGCTGATGCTAGGGAATGCAGTCCCCAGGAGTCCTCTCCTCTCATGCAGTCCAGATTGGAATGGTGAGTGGAGATGACAGGACTGATTGGGTTAATGGCTTCCTTCACGGTCAAGTACATGAAGTAGTTATTTCCCAGAACCCTGTCCCCATTGTGCAGACCTGGGGGTCAGGTTTTTGGGGCAGCGGGTAGTAAGCCCTTCCCCTGCCACCTTAAGTACTTCTGCAGCCCCTCACAGTGACAAGAAACTCTCTGCCTTCCAAAATGGTTCATTTCATCCTCAGGCAGCTCAGACTATTAGAATGTCCTCTTATGACCACAATCTACTTCTCTATAATTTCTTCTCACAGCCTCCCTGCCCTATACCTCCCACTCCCATCATTCACTGCTGGCTCCCAAGCTCCCATCACTGCTCTAGGGATGCTTAGAGCTTTCTGGGTTTTGATCCTCACTCAGTATATTTTATCTTTAATGAAATGGAGGCTGATAGAATCTGCACTGGTCTTTCGGGGCTCCAGAGGCAGGCTGCAGGGTTTCGAGGTTTGGGGAGTAGGTGGCAGTGCTGTGAGAAATGGGACAGGTCTCTGCAAATGTGTCGGTGACTGCCTGGAGCGCCCCAGAAGCTTAACTCTGAGCAAATGAATATTCTTACTTCAGAATAGTTTCATTTTATTTTTAGAACATGCCCCGTGGAATTACAAGCTTGGAGGGACACGGGAAAGCATATGAACCTTCTCCAATCACGGTAGACATGTTATGGGGGTATGAGAGAGGAAGCCTGAAAGGGGAGTAAAATGTCAAAGTGGGGAAATAAGGAAGGAGAAGCTATTTGCCAGGTCCAAGGGGCCCAAAATAGAACATCTCAGCCAGGGTCAAGCCCTCTAGTTCTAACCCATTATCCATGTGTGTGAGCTCCTGCAATACCAGTCTTGTCTCCTTGGACTGTAAAGGACCACCATCACCTGAGAAGTACCATGGTAAGGCACTCTATACACCAGGAATGTCCTGGCTCATCAGTTCATTAAGTTAGAGACCATTTTAATTTCCATGGATAATGCTGAAGTGTAGCCCCCTAGATACAGTATTTCTGGAATATCAGTGTGAGTTCTGGAATCAGACAAATTGACATCTAAATCTTGGCCTTCATTGTCTCCAGAACACTGGACAGATTATCTAACCTCCTTGAATCTCAAAGTTCCCATTTTAATATGGGTATACAAATATATACCAAATATCTATTTGGAGGACAAAAAGAGTAACATTTGTAAGAGGACAGCAACTCTTTTCACTAGTATTATATGACAGGCTGGACCTGGTCTAACCCCCTTTGCCTCCCTCTGTGAGGTTTCTCCATCTCTACCTCTCAGAATCACAATGCTGTTACGTGGCTCTCCAGTTGCATGGTTTGGATTTAGAGTCCTGCTTCATGTTCTTCTACATTCATGTCCTGGTGTCTGGCTCTGAGGTGCATTTTTCTTGCCTCTTTTTGAATCCAGATCTAAGGATCAAATAAATGCCCGGCAGTTCCACTATCTCCACCCAGCACTAAGGGATCCACTCTTGTTTTATAAACTTAGATTGAACTCTGTTCACTTGCAACTGGGCAGGGCTTGCAATGACCCAGGGCTATTGAGAAGAGAAATATTGAAGGTCTAAAGTAACGATAAGTCAGTGGAAAGGGATATAAACTCTTCTCCCACTGTAGGAATAGGCATTCTGTTAAATTTTAAATCTCAAGAAATGATGCATGATGCTACTTTGCAAAAGAACACTGGAGAAAACACGTGCCCACAACAACTCTTAGAGTTTGACTGGACCATCTGGCAGGCAGAGCTGAGAAGGGAACTGAGACATCAAAGCCCTCTGTGCAGTATAAGGGCAAGGAGGGGGTGTCCTTGTGGAGCACAGACCTGAGACTCAAAGCAAAACATCCACAGAAAACCCAGGCTAGACTTGTGGCCATAAGATGAAAAAGACCCTCAGAGAAGGGACCAAGAACAGAGAATGGGGACCACACAGAGGTACTAGAACAAGAGCTTATTTGCACACAATTGACTGGGCTGTAGAGCTAGAGAGAAATTCTTGCATCCAGGTTTCTTCCCTGGGAGCATGCCCATCTCCACTCCAACAGTGCAATACACCTGAACCATGAAGCGTGGGACCTTGAAGACTCTCCATCTTAGCCCGGTCTTTTGATACTGCACCAGGCTGAGATGCCAAAGGCCTAGGCACTGTGCAGATGTGCAATTGAGTCAGAGGGACTGGGTGTCCAGCGTCATCAGATCTGGGCTTAAGGACAAAGCTAACCACTCACCAGCTGAATGAATTTGCAGAGTTCTTAGCATCTACAAACCTGTTTCCTCACTTGTAAAAAGAGAAAATAGGAATAGGAATCATATAACACAGTCTCACATATAGTGGGGTTATTAGATGTTTGTATCATAGTTTTGAGATAGGAGTTTCAAAGTTATTACATTTTGTAAAGCTGAGAGTCATTGGTTGGGACCCCTCTCCATGAAAAGACATTGTATTCAGCAAGCTCAAGCGGTTTATGAAAGAACAGGAGAGAGAAATGCTCATACAAGTAAAGTGATACCTAAAGAAAAAAATCTGAGCGTGTTGTGCCATTGGAGGAGGAAAGGTGACATGTGTCTGTCCCAGGCACTATTGTTAGAACTCTATAAACCTTATTTTCCATACTCCTCCCAACTACTTTATGGGAAAGGTTCATTACTGTCTCCATTTAAGAGTTATTAGAACTGAGGCTCAGAGGGCCAGATGACTTTCCAAGAAGCCCAACAAATAGATGATAAGAGGGATTTTTACACCATCTTATGTTTTCTTTTTAGAATACCTCCTTGAGGAGAAAGAAAGTAGAAAGATATTTACACTGTCCCTAGGGGGAAAAAAAAGAGAACTGTGCTATTCTGCAACCTTCCATTGGATAATAGGGAAACTAAGTAATTCTGCAAAAGAGAGATGGGAAATGAGCATTTTCCCCTTGAAATGATAACTGTGAAAACACAAGCACAGTTTCTCCTGTCAGAGCTAAGTGTGAATAACATGGATTGTATTGGCAAAGTATCCCCAGGCAGGATCGCTGATAGTTCAACAGGGAAACATTGGATGATGATTTATTGGAAATCAGCCTAGAATACCAGCCTGAGTCAACAGGCCATGGATTTCTTCCAAAACTTCAGAAAATAGATTAAAATTTAAAATGCAAAAAATTAACACTTCTTAAAAATCTTAAAAAAAAAAAAAAAACTCAAAGAAAGGGGGTTTCCCTGGTGGCTCAGTGATAAAGAATCCGCCTGCCAATGCACAAGACATAGGTTCGATCCCTGATCCAGGAAGGTCCCACATGCCATGGAGCAAGTAAGCCCATGTGCCACAACTATTAAGCCTGTGCTCTAGAGACTAGAAACCATAACTACCAAGGCCCATGTGCTGCAGATACTGAAGCCCAAGTGCCCATGCTCCACAACAAGAGAAGCCAGTACAATAAGCTAACACACTGCAACAGAGAATAGCCCCTGCTGCCCATAGCTAGAGAAAAACCTGCGCAGCAACAAAGACTCAGCACAGCCAAAATTAAAATAAGGAAATTAATTAAATTTTTTAAAAAACTGAGTCAGTGGTGCTATCTAACCATCTCATCCTCTGCCACCCCCTTCTTCTTTTGCCTTCAGGCTTTCCCAGCATCAGGGTCTTTTTCAAGGAGTCAGATCTTCACATTAGGTGGCCAAAGTATTGGAGGTTCAGCTTCAGCAACAGTCCTTCCAGTGAATATTCAGGACTGATTTCCGTTAGGATCGACTGGTTTGATCTCCTACATAGCAGCTTGCCAGACCTTGTACTTGCGGCACACTGGATTTAAAACAAGAGACTATGAGACGGAACTATAACTGGCCTAGAGGAGGACAGGTGGTACCCAGAGCCCCTGGTCTTGCTGTAGTGAGGATATAATCCTGGAGCTGCTTGGGGTCACCATATTGAGAGAGTTTTCATGTAAGGGAAACCAACACAGAGGAAAGTGGAGTTGAAAAGATGCAGGGAGAGACAGAAAAACTAGATTCTAATGAAACTCTAATAGCCTCTGAATCCAGATGCATGTGAAGTCAGGGCCACCACTGGATTCTGTTGTGTAAGCCATTGCATCTTCTCTTTGGTTTAGCTAGTTTATGTTGGAGTCACCATTAATTGCCACCAAGGAGTCTTGACTAATGTGGAAATGAACTCATATTGTGTCTCCAGCAGTGAGGACAATGAAGGCCATAGAGTAGATGCTCAAAAAGATTATTGGAATGAGTGAATAATATGCTTGATCTTTATAAGCAGTTGCTCAGATATTGTTGTTACAGTAACAGAAATAGAAGTAAAACTCATCTCCTGATTTCTAGTTCAGTGCCCCTTCAGCTTCTTTGCCTGGACCTCTACTAATTTGAGGAAAACCTTATGCTTCTAGTACATATGGAAGAATGCCCCTTTTTGAAAAAGAAGATATCTTTCTGTTTTGCATGATTTAAAAATTCTACGTGAATATTTTTCTATCATAAAAGATCCACCCACTCTACCACATCCTTATTCTATCCTCAATCATAGATTGATATGTACCTAATAGACCTTCTTCTATGCATTTACATCAATTTAATTAAGTATCAAGTTGATGAGAATCTTTGAATTAAAAATAACATTTTAATTTGCTTCCAAATAACACAAGGAGCATAAGGGTGAGGTTCAACTGAAACCAAATAAACTCTGCTGATAATTGCTGAAACAGTATGATGGGTGCATGAGAGGTTGTCACTTTGTTCTCTATACTTTGCATTTTTTTATATACACAAGTAAAATAAAATCATAAAATAAATATATGTACAGTGTAAAGAATTTTTAAAAAGAAAAATGAGAAAATAAAAACATCATCTTCTATTACTCAGAATTTACCACAGTTAATAGCATGTGCTTATATCATATGTCCTTCCAAATCTTTGTGTAGATACACATACACACTTACCTGTTATTTTAAAAACTTAGCCAAAATTAGATAAGAGTATCCATGTTTAGCTACCTTTTTTTTTCCCCCTGTTGTTAGCTTGTTTCTTATCTGGGAGAAGTAATGTCTACCTTTATGCTTCTAAGTCAATATTGAACATTCTTTGTCTCAATAATGTCCATTCCATACTCAAATTTCTCTAACCATCTTTAATAATTCATTAATTTGTTTGTGAGCATCCAATATAGAATCAGGTATTATATCCAGTTTTTATGCTCCCTAAAACTCATGAGAAAAAAAAAGCTTTATTGAAATTTAATTCATGTAACATATAATTCACCCATTTAGAATGCACAGTTGAGTGTTTTCTAGTATATTCATAGACTTGTACAGTCACTGCAAAAACCTAATTTTAGAACATCTTATCACTCACCAGATTAGCAGTCATTCCTCATTCCCCACCTCCCCCTCCCCAGTCCTCAGCTACATTCTGTCTCCATACATTTGCCTGTTCTGGACATTTCATATAAAAGAAATTATATAATTTGTTGTCTTTCATAATTGGCTTCTTTCACTGAGCATAATGTTTGCATGGGTTACCCATATTGGAGCATGTGTCCCAACGTCACTCCATTTTATTGCAAATAATATTTCATTACATAGATATAGCACATTTTGTTTTTTCATTTATCAGCTTATGATCATTTGAATTGCTTCCACTTTTTAGATATTTGTGGATAATGTTGCTATGAAATTTTATTCTTTGTTTCTATGGATTTGTATTTTTTGTTGGGTGGAACCATTGGGACTATGTGGGCTTTCTTGGTGGCTCAGACAGTAAATAATTTGCCTGAAATGTAGGAGATCTAGGTTTGATCTCTGGGTTGGGAAGATCCCCTGCAGAAAGGAATGGTAGCCTACTCCAACATTCTCAGGGCCTGGAGAATTCCATGGACAGAGGAGCTTGGTAGGCTTACAGTCCATGGGGTTGCAAAGAGTCAGACAGAAATGAGCAACTAACACTTTCAGTTTCATGGTAACCCTACACTTAGCATCTTGAGAAACTGCCTAACTGCACAATCTAAATGGGTGAAATATGTGGTATGTGAATGCTATCTCAATAAAGCTGTTTAAAATGTTAAATATTTTCCTCCCAGGTTTGATAGTTTAGTGCTGCCCGCCCCCCCCCCCCCAAGTAAGATTCCCTACTGAGTTATTTACTGAATATTCCAAATATTCAACATAGCCTCCCCATATTGCTTGCAACTAGAAAGTTGCTTTTCCCTGTGTGAAGTCTGACAACTGCTTAGTTTATAGGTCCTTGGTTATTCTTTTTCTGGTCTTGTGGGGGACCACACAAGGCCAGGAAAAGAACAAAGAACAGACAAAGATTCAAATAGAAACCTATGAATATTTCTGTTGTTCTCTCCTTTTGTGACTTCTTTCTCTCCGGTATCTGCCCTGGACATTCTAGCTGCCTTGGCCTCCATGAATTTCTGTCCTCAATGAAATGAGACCACTGTTGTGTGTTTGGGCATCCTTCTCTCCCACTAGAAAGTCATTCTCTGGAAAGTGGCTCAGAAATGTAGGGTGATTATAGGGCTCACCTCTTGTTTCTTTTCACTCAGAGATTACGGTCATGTCCTACCCATAGGAAACTTTTCCTTCATATAGGTTTTGTCTAATTTTCTACCCATTTATGGAAAGGTAGTAATCCAGTGTTTACTCAGTCTTGGTTAAATATACTCATTGGCCTTTTAGCACCCCTCCTCAAATGGCTTTCATGTAATTTTACTAAAAAAAAAAAAAACAGGTGTTAATTCTTTTTCTTTCACTTCAAATAACCAATGAGATTTCATAAAGTTAGTAGAACTTGGATCATTGTTATTCATAACCTTTTAAAAAAGGAAGGAGCATACTATGTAGTGACTGGTTTTCATGTTAACATTGGGTTAAGAAGTCTGATCAAACAGTGACAAGCCTGCTCTGATTTTTAGATATCCATTTGGGTTTCAGAATTGCCTGCTTTTACTTAGAAAAGAAGGGCATAAATTCAAATATTGTTCCATGAATTTATTGAGAGAAGACAGAAGTGTATGTTACTAGAGTTGCTAACATTTTCTTGTTAACAAAGTCATGGCTGTAGGTAGTTTGCCACTTCTTTTTAGGGTGCATCTTTTCCCAATGATTACATAATGATAGACTGTTTTTTATCTGGAATCCAGTGTCTGCTGCCAGTGAGCTATCTGAGGATATGACCATATACATTGTTCCTCCTTTCTCTCCAGTTCCTGTTTTTGTCCTGGCATGGGGTAGGTGTGAAGTTATTCTAAACATTGAGTGAATAGCTAAGTATAAAAGATGATATACATGACCCAGACCTGCCGCCAAAATGGTCTCTTAGAGATCACTAGAAGATTAAAGTCACATTTTAACTAGCTCTATGTGAGAAGAGGAAGACAAGTCAATGATGAAGTACAGAGGTACGGGTACTCCAGACCAACATATGAGTAGCTTCCTCAATCAATGATTGGATTCTTTCTCCTGTAATCAGACCTGTCATGTTCCTGTGAGGCCAGCACAATGAGACCTAATCAAGGTAAATGGAAGCTCAAAAATCCTTTTGCCCCAGAAGTGAAAAAGAATTTCTCTGGAAGTAACATACTCCCCCATAATTGACACTCAACATTGCTGCCTATTCTGTTCAAATTAGGCAGAAATATGGATTACAGGGGAGTTCCTTGTGGTTTAGTGGTTAGGATTCAGCACTTTCATTACCATGGCCTGGGTTCAATCCCTGATCAGGGAACTGGGATCCTTGCAAGTTGTGTGATACAACCAAAAAACAAACAAAGAAATACGGATTACAGCACAGGCTGTGACTTCAACAAACATGGTGAACCATGGAGCTCCAAGACTCTGCCCACCTAGAAAAACAACTAATAAGTTGGCGAAATTTGTCATAATTAATTTTTACAGAACTCTGGTGGAGTCCAGTCAAAAATTTAAAATAGCCAAGGTAAAGCTTAATTGGAGAAAGGAATTGTTTCACTGTGGTAAGAGTGCCATGACATTTTACTTCACCTGTCTACCTTCCTCCACGCTCAAGAATATCAGAAGCCATGAAAAAAGCAGCCTGAACACCAGGTTCATGTTACCTGAAGTACCAGGTTATGGTACTTGCAAGTACCATAAGGAGCAATAAATGTCTTACTATAAAACTGTGGTTTTAGGCTTCAAGCTGGCTGGCAGCTCCCTCGATGATGGACACAAAGGCTGGCACTGGTTTTGTTTGGCTTGGAGCATTTCAAGGTCTGGAGAGCTTTCAGTGAAAGTACTTCAAGACAGGAGTATTGGCTGCAGCATCTTGGGTCAAGGAAAGCAGTGAGGACAAGAATAGATAGACCAAGACTCCTGGGAAAGAAGAGACTGAAACGTGAGATATATGAGGAGAACAAGGGCTTTAAAAAGCTCCTGTGTACACTGGAGAATCAAGAAGGTCAAACCCATTCCCACCGATACATGCATTCTTAGTAAAAGCCTGAAAAGACTTCGTTTTCACCTCTGGCTGATCTTCACGCTCCACACAACAGGGAGTGAAGGTTAAGGCACAGTTGTAAATGCCCTGGCTAAGCAGTAAAGAAGTGTCCCAACACAGAGCCAGTCTACAAAGATTGCAAGAATTTTCTTTTCTTTCCTTGGCTCCAGGAATTTAAGAAAATTCTTTAAAAACACTGGCTTACTACTAAGTTCATAGAACAGAGATTTCAGTGATCACATATGACAGAGCATGTAGACATTAGAAGAATAGTTTAGAAGGGTCATTGATAAGCAAACAACCCACATCAAAGGGGAGCACAACTCGGGGAGAAAAGAGTGTGGTTTCTAGAGTTGCCACAGTAAAATATTCAGAAGTAAAATACGCAGAAGAATGTTTTCAACAGAAGGTGATAAGGTGTGGAAAGAAACAAGGAATTATGTCCCAGTCACAGGGAGAAAAAAGATAAACTAGCAGAAACTGTCTCTAAGAAAGCAAACATTGGACTTTCACTAGCTGATGACGATATCAAACATGTTCAAAGAACTAAAGAAGACCATGGACAAAGAACTAAAGGAAACCAAGAAAATGATGTCCCATCAAGAATAGAATATTAATAAAGAAACAGAAATTGTAAAAGAAATGAAATAGAAATTCTGGAGCTGAAAAGTACAATAACTGAACTTAAAAATTCACTAATGTGGTTCATAACAAATTTGGATATGAAGAAGATAGACAGGGGCAGAAGAATCTTTGAAGAGATACTGGCCAAAATGTGATGAAAAATATGAATGTACATATTCAAGAAATTCAAGAAATTGCAAACTAGATGGACTCAAAGATAGCCACAATGACAGAAATTACAGTAAAGTTTTCAAAAGCAAAAGAGAGTCTTGAAAGCAGCAAGAGAGTAGCAACTTGTCATATGTAAGAAATCCTCAGTAAGATTAACAGTGAATTTCTCTTCAGAAACCACACAGTCCAGGAGGCAGTAGGATGACATATTAAAATATTTAAATTTTAAAAAGAACTGTCTACAAAGAATTCTATATGCAGAAAAAACACCCTTCGAAAATAAGGAGGGATTAAATCAGTCTCTGATTTTAAAAAATGGAGTTCATTACTAGTAGACCTGTCCAAAAACAAATGCTAAAAATAAAAGTCTATTAGACTGAGCTAAAAGGACATTAGTCAGTAATGCAAAGCCATGTGGAGAAACAAAGGACATTGGCAAAGGTAGCTACAGAGGTAAATATAAAAGCCAGTATTTTTGTATTTTAGTTTGCATTTCCTCTTTTTTCATGTCTATTCAATTTTAAGACAAAGGCATAAGAAAATAATTATTAATGTATGTGAATAGACAAGCAATGTATATAGATGTCATTGAGATAACACATAAAGGGAGGAGGGATAAAGATGTAAAGGAACGGTGTTTGAATACTACTGAAACTAAATTAGTATAAATTCGGATTTGACTGTTATAAATTTAGATATTAATTATAATCTCATGGTAACCACTAAAGAAAAAAAATTAAAACTATACACAAAGAAAAGGGAATTGAAATGATACACTAGAAAAATATTTATAAATCATTGGATAGGACAGGAACACAGGCATGTAAGATGAAATGATACATGAAAAAGCAAATAGCAAAATGACAAGTCCTTTATCAGTGACTAGTGATTGGTAGGAGCTGGGAGGAGAGAGGAAGGAGAAATGACACCTAATGAGTAGGGGCTTTCTTTTTGCTACTATGAGAATGTTTTGGAACTAGATAGAAGTGGTGGTTGTACAAATATTGTGATTATACTAAACGCCATTGAGTTATGTACTTTAAAATGGTGAAATTATGTGAATTTTACTTAAAAAAATCTAATATTATACTTTTCCCCAACTCAAAGAGATTCTAACTGTAAATCTTGAATTCATTTATTTCTGCTTCCATTTGGGATAAAACACTTTGAAAAGCATAAAATAATCTGCACACATTAAAATATATATAAAAAATCAGTAGGTTGATATTTGTTCCTTAATTTTATTCATAAATAAATTACTTCAAAGGTACAGCAGCACTCATTTTCCCCAGCATATAAAAGGCAAACATATTTTCATACACTATCTTCATTTTCTATGGTTTCTCAGTGTCTACAAGATACAGTTTTTGCTTTTTAGTAAAAAGCCCTTGAACATTTGGTCTATGCCTTCCCTGGTTGTCACCTGTCATTGATTTATTCTGCTTCATTCCATGACACCAGTGTAATTACACAAACACAATGGACCATGAGTATGCTCATCTCTCTACCTTAAATGCCTACAACACCTAGTTCAGGATGGAAACAGTGACATAATTGTCAAGATATGGTTCAAGTCTTGAAGCCTTTGGGAAGACCATTCTATTCACATACTATGAGAGGATACACCTCCATTTCCCTGTGTTTCCAGCTCTTAGTTATTCAGAGAATGGTGCCTGGACACCAGCATCATGTGAGGGCTTGTTACAAACGCAGAATCTCAGGACCCTTCTGAGACCTTCTGACTCAGACTCTGCCTGTTAGCAAGTATACCAACTGATTTACATGTACATTCAAACCTGGGAAGCATACAGAGCAGACCTGACTCTTTGCGACCCCATGGACTGTAGCCCTCTAGGTTCCTCTGTCCACAGAATTCTCCAGGCAAGAATACTGGAGTGGGTAGCCATTCCCTTCTTCAGGGTGTCTTCCCTACCCAGGGATCAAACCCAGATATCCTGCATTTCAGTCAGATTCTTTATTGTCTGAGCCACCAGGGCAGTCTTTTTATACTTATACTATTACATTTTTCTCCTTACTAGTCTGCATGAATTTCCAGACTGTTAAGTTCCTTAAAGATGAAAAGTCTATTTTATCAATGTATCCTTACATGCACCGCACTGGTCTCATACCTCCTCAGAAAATATTTTCAAAATTGTTAGAGAGAGAATGGATTTTGGCCTTTCCTGGTGGTCTAGGGGTTCGGAGTCCACCTGCCATTGCAGGACACGTGGGTTCAATTCCTGTTCCGGGAAGATCCCACATACCTCGGAGCAGCTAGGCCTGTATGCCACAACTACTGAGCCCAGGCATCTAGAGCCTGTGCTCCATGACAAGAGAAACCACAGCAGTGAGAAGCCCACACAGCACAATGGAGACTAGCCCCACTCTCTGCAACTAGAGAAAGCTTGCATGCAGCAATAAAGACCCAGCACAGCCAAAAATACATAAATACATAAAAATCTTCAGCATAAAAGAAACAATGGTTTCTGCAATCTCCTAAGAAGTACTTATTTTTTCAATTCGTTATTGAATCACTTTAGGGGCTTTGTTGGAGAAAATGCTAGCGTTCAAGCTCAGCTATCTGTAGATTTTCATCATCAGGTTCTCCCAGCATCATGAGGCTAACAATGCTAACAGTAGTGACAGAAGTAATGTCATGCTAGCATGTGACAACAGAAGCTAGGCTTCTCCCGCTATCCGAGAGCAAAGAATAATTTGACAGTTCAATGCTGCCTTTTAGTCAAAATTGCTCCCTCCAACCCCACACTGTTCAAGCCTAAATAAAGACATTGCTGGAAATGTATTTCTGCAGTCCTGGGCTCGATTCCTTCTCTCCCTATCTCATTTTCTGACTTTCCTAAAATGTCTATTATCTCAATTAAAAAGATGATTGAGACACAACACCTTCAAAAAGCACCCTGTGCAGAGATAAAGAACCTTGTTGCAAATATTTGAAATATACTAAGTACTAAAGTAAATGTATGTTCAAGGGGGCAGAAAGGTGGAAGAGAATCAGCTTTGCAGGGAATGCATTGGAGCTGGGCATTAAAGGACCTGTATATATGCACAAGGTAGGTGCGTTAGGGAAGGATTCTCATTTGCAATCACACAGGACCTGAAATTATACAGTGTATTTAAAAAACTGCAAGTTGTTATATAAGGCTAAAAAGATATATAAAGGAGTCATACTACAGAAGGATCGAGGGGGTGAAGGATAGCAGAGTTAAAGTTAAAGAAAGCCTCCTGTAATTTACAAAGGTGTTTGGACTCTATTTTCTGTGGTGTTCCTCATACTTTTGTGAGGTGAACCACAACAAGAAATAGGATTTGTATCATGATTCAGTAGACATACACAGAATTGAAACAGATGTTTCATTAAGCCTCATTAAGTACCTAAATTCCTATTATTTTCATTTTATTCTATTTTATGTTTCAGATACTGGTTATGCTTTAAAGTTAGTGTCTACTCTCGAGAGGACCTGATCTGCGATAGTGAATATCTTTGTCTTGCTCTAGATCTCAAAGGAAAGCTTTCAACATTTCATCACTAAATGGGGTGTTTGTTATGAGTTTTGTACATTTTCTCGTCAAATTAAGGAAGCCCTATTCACATTTCAGTAAAAGTTTTTAACATGACTGTTAAATTCCATCCAGCATTATTGAGGTGATCACTTTTTTCCTTCTATTCAGCTATTAACATCTTCATTAAGCTGTTTTTCTAATGTTAAAAGACAATTTGTATTTAAGAGAAAAGCTTAATCTGGGCATCATGTACTACACTATTTATTATTTCTGGATTTGGTTTGCTATTTTTTGTTTAGAATTCTTTAAAATTTACATTAAAAAAAATTTACTCTATTTGGTGTACAGCTCCATGAGTATTGACAAATGCATACAGTCAAGCAACCATCACTGCAAGTCAAAAAATACGACAATGTTCAAGTTTCCAGTTGCATCATAAACATCATTTTTAAAGGTTCTTTGACTCAATATTCAACTATGTTCCATACGTCAAGTTCCTTTCCATCTTTTTCCATTCCCTTTACAATGTACTTGTTGAAGAAATGGTATCATTAATCTTGTAGAGCTTTGTATAAACTGAATTTTCCTGATTATAGCCCTATCGTTGTTCTTTAACATCTGTTATTTAACATAATATGTTGTTCAACATATTGTTCTGTCTTTTATATTTTACTAAATTGAATCTGGAGGCTTAATCAAGTTCAGGCTTGATCTGAGTGACGACAAAACTAGTTTACATATAGATTTGTGTATTTCATCAGGGTATATGGAATGTTTACTTGCCATTTTTTGTAATGTTGTTGGTTTGTTATTTAGCTGCTAAGTCACATCTGACTCTTTTGCTTCTCCATGGACTGTAGCCTACCAGGCTCCTCTGTCCATGGGATTTTCCAGGCAAGAGTATTGGAGTGGTTTGCCATTTCCTTCTCTAGGGGATCTTCCCGACCCAGGTATTGAAACTGCATCTCCTGCATTGGCAGGTTTTGGGTTCTTTACCACTGAGCCACTGCTGCTGCTGCTGCTGCTGCTGCTAAGTCGTTTCAGTTGTGTCCAACTCTGTGCGACCCCCATAGATGGCAGCCCACCAGACTCGCCCGTCCCTGGGATTCTCCAGGCAAGAACACTGGAGTGGTTGCCATTTCCTTCTCCACTGCATGAAAGTGAACAGGGAAAGTGAAGTTGCTCAGTCGTGTCTGACTCCTAGAGACCCAATGGACTGCAACCCACCAGGCTCCTCTGTCCATGGGATTTTCCAGGCAAGAGTACTGGAGTGGGGTGCCATTGCCTTCTCCACTGAGCCACTTAGGAATGTAATTTTAGCAGTAGTTAATGACCAATGATTCCATATATGAATTATGTGTTATCTATAGAATCCTAGGGTGGCTCAGATGGTAAAAAAATCTGCCTGCAATGCTGGAGACCCAGGTTTTATCCCTGGGTTGGGAAGATCCCCTGGAGAAGGGAATAGCAACCCACTCCAGTATTCTTGCCTGGAAAATCCCATGGACAGAGGAGCCTGTCTGGCTACAGTACATGGGGTCACAAAGAGTCAGACAACACACTCATATTATATAATGATGACGTTCTAATTCTTTCCTTTTTTATTTATGCATTAGCTAGATATTTGTCTTAAGAAAAATTGCCTCATCTACTTTTTGGTGACCTTATAGAATGGGAAGACATGATAATATGCTAATTTTTTCCCTTTATTTTCAAGTTTCCTAGGTCACCTATATTTTGTTTTGTTTGTTTGTTTGTTTGTAGGGTGCAAACATATTGCACCCTACAGTCTTATACACATTTTATGTGTTTAAATTCATAGCAGAAATTAGTGCAAGTGATACTTAAATTGTACCACTTTTGCCAATAACAACTTACTCAGTTTGGCTTCAAATTTGCTTAGACATGATCCTCCCAGTTGATAGAGTTCTTGTTATCCAGTATAAAAAGATATTCCATGATAATCTTATAGTGCCCCAGAGTTAGAGGCAGACATTCTTAAAGGAGATCTGGCTACTTTGAGTATGAAATGTCATGTCAATACTATAATCTGTGAGTCATGATTGTTCCTTGCATTGATTTATTAGGTTTCCAAGGCATTTTCAGGGAACAGACCTAGAAAATACACAGACACGTATGTATGTATTTATAAAGGTATTTAATGTACATTCTTGTGTGTATGTATATGTATATTTATCTCTGTCTAGACACATGGACTTCTCTGGTGGCTCAGATGGTAAAGAATTTCCCTCTATGAGGAAGACCCAGGTTTGATCCTTGAGTTGGGAAGACACCTGGAGAAGGGAATGGCTACCCACTCCAGTTTTCTTGCCTGGAGAATTCCATGGATGTAGGAGCCTGGCAGGCTGCAGACCATGGGGCTGCAAGGAGTTGGACATGACTGAATAACTAACACTTTCACTTTTCAGACATCTACTTTATATATCTATTTTGTGTTAACAGATATATAAATGATAGTTTGAATCTCAGTATTATAGGACATAGGAACAATTGAATTAGATTATCATATAATTACTATTTCAATGAATCCCAAAATACACATACTCAATAGTCTCACAAACAAATACAAATAATAAATAACAGCAACAAGATGTTTACTATAAAAAAAATTGAGATTTTTTTTTTTTTTTTTTAATGTTGGTGAGTTTTTCTCTCTGAGAACATATCCCACTAGGGTATTAGTTAAATGGTTGGAGTTTTTGAGTCAGTTGTAACAGATCCACTCTGAATGATTAGCCACCAGTAGACAGGTATTTAATTTCATCTTTCCATATCACTTCTCAATTTTTCAAGTATTTGATTCTGAAATTAAACTTATAAAACAAAGCACATTCAAAGATGTCTAGTTTCAAACGCTGTCCCTCCTAGGATATTTGTTTTATTGCCCAACTATATTTAATTTCATACACACACATAGTATAAAATTTAGTATTCTCAATTTTCTTAGATAACAGATAGCAGGCTATATGCGCTTCTCTCCTTTATTTTCAGACAATAAGAGAGCTTGGAGAACTCCTCAAATTAACATATAGACAGTCCTCATTATTTTTAACATCTGTTTAGTACTCCACTGCGGAATAATATATAGTTTATTCATCCAGTTTCTTATCTGGGGACTGTCGGTCATTTGGGTTGTTTCTAACCTATTGATATTTCAAATATTCCTGCAAAGAATGCCAAGAACATATCTCTTTTTATATTTTTGTCTGTGCGTTTTTGTTATCAATTCCTAGAAGTGGAATTGCTGGGTCAAAGGGTAGATAAATATGCGATCTTAGAAATTATCATCTATGCCAGGACTGGGATAAGGGGAGCGAGGCACCAAGGGTGCAAAATTTGAAGGGCACTTGCTCACAGGGTCTTAGGCTTGCCGTGAGAGTCACTGCCTCATAGACTTCTGTGCCCTGAGCCCTTTACTTCAAGTTTGAGCCTTGAAACTGATGCCCATGGAGAAAAAGTACTCAGTCAGCTCATGTAGTCAGTTGCTGGCAGAGCTAGAACAGGACTTCCCTGGTTCCCAAACAGTAAAGAATCTGCGTGCAGTGCAGGAGAGCAGGGTTTGATCTCTGGGTTGGGAAGATCCTCTGGAGTAGGAAATGGCAATCCACTCCAGCATTCTTGCCTGGGAAATCCCACGGACAGAGGAGCCTGGTGGGCAACACAGTCCATGGGGTCTCAAAGAGTCACACACAGCTGAGCTAGAATTAATACAGTTCTCCAGAGGTCGTCTGGGACCCAACCCCCTGCCCACCACAAACTCATATTAGGCTGCCTTTACTTTAGCCACTGCTTGAAAGAATCACTCTCAAGACTGAGATAGCCTTGGTAAGACTTTGAGCATCAGTTCATGCCAGACATGGAATGATAACCAACCAGAGCCCACCCAGTGAGACCTCATCCACAATAAGACAGTCACACTGTTTCAGATGAGAAAATGTTTACGGGGTGAATCAACAGGTGAACAAGGGAAATGATTACCCTTCATTATGAAAATTTAAAAGCTTTCTTTAAGTGTTAATGAAATTATTAAAAAGAAAGCCATTATCAGCACACAGTGACCTCACTAATTTATGACTCTCCTCCTATTGATTAAAAAGCATGGAAAATCTTCCAAGAAATGAAATAGTTCCACCTTTTAAGATAACATGTGTTAAGAATTTGAAATAAAGAGTTCCCCACTTCCTCAAGAATACTCTAAAACCTCAGGTTTTCGATAAAACAGGTAGACCCAATAATTCTTATTTACCCCAAAAAACTGAAAACTTATGTTCACATACACACAAAAACTGTATTTCATGTTTACAGCATCTTTTTTTCCTAATCAGAAAAAGTCTGGAAAAACCAAAATGTCTTTCAAGGAGTGAACTGATAAATGAATTATGGTATGTAAATCCATGGACTACTACACAAGAACAAAAAGGAGTGAACTATTGAGATATATATATAGATATAGATATAGATATATAAATCATTGTTGTTGTTATTTAATCACTAAGTCCCGTCCGATTCTTTGTGACCCCATGGACTGCGGCGTGCCAAGCTTCCCTGTCCTTCACTATCTCCCGGAGTTTGCGCAAATTCATGTTCATTGAGGCGGAGATGTTATCTAAACATCTCATCCTCTATGGTTCTCTTCTCCTGCTCTCAGTTTTTCCCAGAATCAGGGTCTTTTCCAATGAGTCAGCTCTTCTCAACAGTGGCCAAAGTATTGGAGCTTCCACTTCAGCATCGAATATTCAGGATTGATTTCCTTTAGGATTGATTGATTTGATCTCCTTGCCATCCAAGAGACTCACAAGTCTTCTCCAGCATCACAATTCAAAAGCATCAATCCTTCAGCGCTCAGCCTTCTTGATGGTCCAACTCTTTTTTTTTTTTTTTTTTTTTCAACTCGCAGAAAGCAAAGTTTATTACTGACTCTAGCCAGGACTCTCTGCCGCAACCAACGCAGTGGTGTGGGTCAGAGAGCCTCGAGCCCAAGCTGTTACACAAATTTATAGGGTGAGCACATGCTCAACGTTGGTAGTTGGGTTAAGCAGATTGGTTACAAGTTTGCAAAGCAATTTCATTGGTCAAAACTTTCAAGCGGGCGGGATTTCCTGGGGGTTTCCACCCCGTTCCTAATTTCCTAATTGGCAAACAGCGGTCAGTGTTAAGCGAAAGCTAATTGGTTGTATCCAGGTGGCCTGATAATCTTACCAAGTAGGAAGGCCTACTCCTAATCTAAGCTGTGTTACTTCTGCTCGCCTCACATTCCCCCCTGTCTGTTATTCAAGTAGAGGAATCTTCCTCTTTTCCATCTTGGGCTACTGACACTATAAGTGGACCCAGGAGGGTGGAAATTAAGGTAGTCAGCCAGGGGGAGTGTTGAAACCAAGACTCAAGCCATCTCTGCTGGGCTTCCCATTCTCTCTTTCATTGTGCCAGTCCCTCTCTCACTTTTGCCATAGATTCTCTTACCACTCTTGTATGGTCTGCATAGAAACAACATTCTTTTCCCAGAACCTCGCAGACCCTACCCTGTTGAAGAAAAATCAAGTCTAATCCTCTCTTATTCTGCAAGACCACCTCAGACAAGGAAGTCAAACACTTCTCTAAGTGACTGATTGCATCTACAGCGGCTCGTAGGGAGGAAAGCCCTTGGTCTTGCAGAGATAGTGAAGCTTGGTTAAATTGCGCCTGTATCTGAGATACTTGGCCCTGGGGATTGAGCCACACTCGGGGCTACCAAATCTGTTTCCTACGTCCCATTCCCGGGGCCCATCACAAGAGGTTACACAGCTCCAGCTCCTGCAATAATAGCTTTCCATGCCACCACAGATTTGCCCGGGCACGCGAAGAACCCCTCTTGGCCGAGTTTTCTCCCAGTACCCACAGCTCCCCATGGCCCGAATTGTGGGTATTTCCCCCGGGGTCCTTCCCCGGGGAAGATTCCCTTTAGGTCAAAGTAAAGGTCTGGCCACCAGGGGTTCGGAGGGTGGATTCCTGAGGTCTCGTTGAGCAGCTCATGAGTCTGCCTGTCGCTGATCAGCAGGAGAATTAGGAGACCTCCCGGTGGACGAGTTTCAGTTTCAAAGGATTTGATGGGTGAGGACTCATCTTCCATTCTGCTCGCGCTTTTTCCTGTTCTTCCGGTGTAGCTTGCCACACGTGATTGCAGTGAACCCAGGGTCCAATCCGGTCGACCTCAAACACTGATCAACACGCAGATTCAGTCCATATTTGCTTTCTACTGAGGATACCCAAGCTTTTTCTTCAGATTCTGGCATCTCAGGGGGAGGAGGGCGAGGGAGACTGAAGTAGACCAGGCCCGACCCTGCTCAGCTTCCCAGATCAGAGGAGGTAGGTCACGTTCAGGGTGGTATGGCCTTAGACCGAGGCGGCTGCAAGGCGCCCCAAGAACACTGCGTTGCGCCTCCCTTGCGTTCTGACCTGCCTGTCGGGCCAGGGTCCACAGCTCTCTAGCGGGCACGCACTGCACTTGAGCTGCACGACCCGCGACTAGACTCCGGCCGGCCAGGGCCTGCAGTTCGGGGGCCAGCGGAGGGCGCCCCGGCCCCACACACCGCCAGCCCCGGCCAGCACCCGTCTCTGGTGCAACTCTTATATCCATACGTGACTACTGGAAAAACCATAACTTTCACTAGATCTTTTAAGTGATGTCTCTGCTTTTCAGCATGCTGTCTAGGTTGGTCATAACTTTTCTTCCAAGGAGCAAACATCTTTTAATTTCATGGCTGCAGCCACCGTCCACAGTGATTGGAGCCCAAGAAAATATACCCTGTCACTGTTTCTACTTTTTCCCCATCTATTTGTCATGAAGCGATGGGACCAGATAACATATTCTAAGTTTTTTGAAAATTGAGTTTAAGTCAACTTTTTCACTCTCCTCTTTCACCCTCAAGACTCTAGTTCCTCTTCTCTTTCTGCCATTAAGGTGATGTCATCTGCATATCTCAGGCTGTTGATATTTCTCCCAGCAATCTTGATTCCAGCTTGTGAGTCATACAGCCCAGCATTTCACATGATGTACTCTGCATATAAGTTAAATAAGCAGGGTGACAAAATATAACCTTGACATACTCCTTTCTTAATTTTGAACCAGTTCATTGTTCCATGTCAGGTTCTAACTGTTGTTACTTGACCTGCATACAGGCTTCTCAGGAGGCAGGTAAGTGGTCTGATATTTCCATCTCTTTAAGAATTTCCCACAGTTTATTGTGATCCACACAGTCAAAGACCTTAACCTAGTCAATGAAGCAGATTTTTAAAAAAATTCTCTTTGATTTTTCTATGATCCAGCAGATATTGGCAATATAACAGGTGAATCTCAAATGCATTATACTGAAAGAAGGAAATCTAACTCAGAAGATTATATGCTACAGGATTTCATTTATATGATATTGTAAAAAAAAGAAAAAAAAGGCAAAATTAGAAGGGGAAAACAAACCAGTGTTTACAGGGCTGGAGGCTGGAGGAGCGGGTGACAACAAAGAGCCACGGGTAATTTTTGAGGTGATAGAAGTATTTTATATTTTATATCTTGTTTGTACCAATGGTTCCTGAATTGTATGCTTTGTCAAAATTCATAGAATTGCACACTAAATAGGATAAATTTTATTGTGATATATACGTTGATAAGTTTTCCCATATAAAATATGTTTTCCCTTTGTAATCCTAAGTATTTAATTATATGCATCTAAAGCATCTAAAAATTATTCTGAGAATGAGTATTTAAGCTTCATCAGACTGTCAAAGGGAACATTTGGGGGAAAAAAAGATGAAGAACTTCTGTTGTGTGAGATGTTCCTTTTAACTTCTGCCTCTGGTGATTTGAGCTCCCATCCTGTCAACCCCAAGTGGCATCTGAAAGCTCTGCTCACTTCTCAGCTGTTTGTTAGGGATGCACAGACAGGAGGTAGGATCTCAGTGTGTGTGTGTGTGTGACAGAGAGGAATTTCCCTGATCCCTGTCATGGAGGTAGGATCTCAGAGTGTGTGTGTGTGTGTGTGTGTGTGTGTGTGTGTGTGTGTGACAGAGAGGAGTTTCCCTGATCCCTGTCATGTAGTGACCTGACTCAGTGCTAACCTGCCTCCCGTCTGCTCACAGATTCTGCCTCCTGCTTGCTTCCCTCATGATGCCTAGGAAGATGTCTATGAGCAGAGCATTCTGCTCCACACTTTAAAACATAATTTATTTATTTGGCTGTTTCGGGTCTTAGTTGAGACACTCATGATCTTTCGTTGTCAAGCACCGACTCTCTAGCTGTGGATTCTATACTTGTGGCATGCAGGGTTAGTTGCTCCGAGGCATGTGTGATCTTAGTTCCCTGGCCAGGGATCAAAGCCAAGTCCCCTGTGTTGTTGCAAGGCAGAATCTTAACCACTGGACCCCCAGGGAAGCCCCTATTCTACACTTTCTGCTTATATTTTCAGCCAATGACTTGGTTCAGTAAGCTTCAATATCTTGTTTGGCCTTTAATGTTATTAAGACAAATCTTTCTGCATGTTCTAAACTTCTTTATGTGTTGTTAGTGAAAGAATTAGTTTGAAACATCCAGTCTGTCATTGTATAACTATGTTTAAAGAATTGGAGCTGTCTAGTGTTTTTCTCTTGAGTTAGTGCATAATATTTTATCTAAGTGCATTCTTCATAGGAGCAAGGCAGTATCATTCTTACTTTTAAATGAATGGGCACCAATGATACAAAATGCTATGACCTTCCTCATGGATTAAATCTCAGATTTAATGATATGGTTCTGAATATTCATCCAATTTCATTTCTATTTCATGTTTCAGTTCAGTTCAGTACAGTCTCTCATCGTGTCCGACTCTTTGTGGCCCCATAGACTGTAGCATGCCAGGCTTCCCTGTAAATCACCAACTCCCAGAGCTTACTCAAACTCATGTCCATCAAGTTGGTGATGCCATCCAACCATCTCATCCTCTATCTTTCCCTTTTCCTCCTGCCTTCACTCTTTCCCAGCATTAGGGGCTTTTCAAATGAGTCAGTTCTTCTCATCAGGTGGCCAAAATACTGGAGTTTCAGCTTCAGCATCAGTCCTTCCAATGAATATTCAGGACTGATTTCCTTTAGGACTGACTGGTTGGATCTCCCTGCAGTCCAAAGGACTCTCAAGAGTCTTATCCAACACCACAGTTCAAAAGCATCAATTCTTCAGTGCTCAGCACTCTTTATAGTCCAGATCTCACATCCATACATGACTACTGGAAAAATCATAGCCTTGACTAGATCAAACTTTGTCAGCAAAGTAATGTCTCTGCTTTTTAATATGCTAAGTTGGTCACTGCTTTCCTTCCAAGGAGCAAGCACCTTTTAATTTCATGGCTGCAGTCACCATCTGCAGTGATTTTGGAGCCCAAGAAAATAAAGTCTGTCACTGTTTCCATTGTTTCCCCATCTATTTGCCATGAAATGATGGGACCAGATGCCATGGTCTTAGGCTTTTGAATGTTGAGTTTTAAGGCAGCTTTTTAACTCTCCTCTTTCACTTTCATCAAGAGGCTCTTCAGTTCCTCTTTCTACCATAAGGGTGGTGTCATCTGCATATCTGAGGTTATTGATATTTCTCCCTGCAATCATAATTCCAGCTTGTGCTTCATCCAGTCCGGCATTTCACATGATGTGATCTGCATATAAATTAAATAAGCAAGGTGACAATATACAGCCTTGACATACTCCTTTCCCAATTTGGAACCAGTCCATTGTTCCATGTGTGGTTCTAACTTGCTTCTTGACCTGCGTACAGGTTTCTCAGGAGAGAGGTAAGGTGGTTTGTTATTCCCATCTTTTGAAGAATTTTCCAGTTTGTTGTGATCCATACAGTCAAAGGCTTTGGCATAGTCAATAAAGAAGTAGTAGATTTTTTTCTGGAATTAACTTGCTTTTTCTATGATCCAACGGATGTTGGCAATTTGATCTCTGGTTCCTCTGCCTTTTCTAAATCTAGCTTGAATATCTGGAAGATCATGGTTCATGTACTGTTGAAGCCTGGCTTGGAGAATTTTGAGCATTACTTTACTACCGTGTAAAATGAGTGCAATTGTGCAATCATTTGAACATTCTTTAGCATTGCCTTTCTTTGGGACTGGAATGAAAATTGATCTTTTCCAGTCCTGTAGCCACTGCTGAGTTTTCCAAATTTGCTGGCATATTGAGTGCAGCACTTTCACAGCATCCTCTTTTAGGATTTGAAATAGTTCAGCTGGAATTCCCTTTCTTCCAGTAGCTTTTTTTGTAGTGATGCTTCCTAAAGCCCACTTGACTTCTCATTCCAGGATGTCTGGTTCTAGTTGAGTGATCACACCATCATGGTTATCTGGGTCATGAACATCTTTTTTGTATAGTTCTTCTGTGTATTCTTGGTACCTCTTCTTAATATCTTCTTCTTCTGTTAGATCAGTACCATTTCTGTCCTTTATTGTGCCCATCTTTGCATGAAGTGTTCCCTAGGTATCTCTAATTTTCTTGAAGAGATCTCTAATCTTTCTCATTCTGTTGTTTTCCTCCATTTCTTTGTATTGATCACTGAGGAAGCCTTTCTTATCTCTCCTTGCTATTCTTTGGAACTCTGTATTCAAATGGGTATATCTTTCCTTTCCTCCACTGCCTTTAGCTTCTCTTCTTTTCTCAGCTACTTGTAAGGGCTCTTCAGACAACAATTTTGCTTTTTTTTTTATCAAAACAACCATTTGATGTTCCAGTCCTGACTAGATACCATGAGCCTTTAGAACAAAAAAATAATAGATTATGGTTACAGATTTAAGATTGATTTCCTGTAGGATTGACTGGTTTTATCTCCTTGCAGTCCAAGGGACTCTCAAGAGTCTTCTCCAGCACCACAGTTTGAAAACATCAATTCTTCGGCATTCAGTCTTCTTTATGGTCCAAATCTCACATCCATACATGACTACTGGAAAAACCATAGCTTTGACTAGACAGACCTTTGTCAGCAAAGTGATGTCTCTGCTTTTTAATACGCTGTCTATGTTTGTCCTATCCCCCCACCCCCCAAGGAGCAAACATCTTTTAATTTCATGGCTACAGTTACTTTCCGCAGTGACTTTGGAGCCCAAGAAAATAAAGTCTGAAACTGTTTCTACTTTTCCCCATCTATTTGTCATGAAATGATAGGACTGGATGTGATAGGACTAACATATTCTTAGTTTTTTGAATGTTGAGTATTAAGGCAGCCTTTTCACTCTCTTCTTTCACCTTCATCAAAAGGGTCTTTAGTTCCTCTTCACTTTCTGCCATTAGGGTGATGTCATCTGCATATCTGAGGTTATTGCTATTTCTCCTGTCAAGCTTGCTACCAGCTTGACCTTCACCCAGCCTGGCATTTCACATGATGTACTCTGCATATACGTTAAATAAGCACAGTGACAATATACAGCCTTGATGTACTCCTTTCCTGATTTTGAACCTGTCTGTTCTATGTCTCGTTCCAACTATTGCTTCTTGACCTGCATACAGGTTTCTCAGGAGGCAGGTAAGGTGGTCTGGCATTCCCATCTCTTGAAAAAACTTCCATAGTTTATTGTCATCCACACAGTCAAAAGTTTTAGCGTAGTCAATGCAGCAGAAATATATGTTTTTCTGAAATTCCTTTGCTTTTTCTATGATCCAATGAATGCTGGCATTTTGATCTCTGGTTTCTGCTCCATCTCTAAATCTATCTTATACATCTGGAAGTTCTCAGTTCACATAGTGTTGAATCCTAGCTTGAAGGATTTTGAGCATGACCTTGCTAGCTTGTGAAATGAGAGCAAATGTGCAGTAGTTTGAACATCTTTGGCATTGCTCTTCTTTGAAATTTGAAGGAAAACGGACTTTTTCTGGTCCTGTGGTCACTGCTGAGTTTTATGAATTTGTTGGCATATTGAGTGCAGCACTTTAACAGCATCATCTTTTAGGATTTGAAATAACTCAGCTCAAATTCCATCACCTGCACTAGCTTTGCTCATAGTAATGTTTCCTAAGGCACACTTGACCTCACACTCCAGAATATCTGGCTCTAGGTGAGTGACCAAACCATTGTTGTTTCCAGATCATTAAGACTTTTTTGTTGTTGTTTAGTTCTGTGTATTACTGCTACCTTTCCTTAATATCTTAATGAGTCAAAGGAAATCAGGAAAAAGGAAACTAAAGCCTAGAACCAGCCACGAATCTTGAGGAGAGAGAGTTTTAATCACGTTTTGAGGGAGATCAGTCTAGCTGTCAGTTACCCAAAGACAGCATTATCTCTGCTGTAGGTGACTCTGAGCTCTTCACCACTCAGGTGCTCTGTCCCAAGCCACACACACTTCCTAGAGAGTTTTGAGAGGATATTCTGTATCATGAGGTACACTGGACCAGTGGTCTGAAGGGACCCTTCCAACTCTAAGAATTTGTGAGCTTCTTATCCTAGAATGCTTGATTTTTTTAAATTGTCTTATCTAAAATAATCTAATTAAACTGTAGATAATATCAAATTTCTTTATTTCCTTTAAAGTGCACAGTTAAGTTAATCATACTACCTAATTCTTAGTATATTATTCCTGCTGGCCTGTGTAAAGCTCTCCTTTTATTTGTTTATTAGTTCAATTATTTAGCCGCGTCCTCTTATTTTCATGTGGCCTGCTACCATTTCTCTCACCCACATTAGGCAAAATTCTAATGTATTCACTATATGTCTTTCCATTCATATGAAAAACTGTATCCTTGCAAAATAGGCATTTGCTTTGCAAAATGTATACTGTTGCTTTACATGCATACATTTTCAATTTACACTAATGATCTTGTACAATGTATCTCATTCTGTTTCTTTATTCGCTAAGCACTCTATCTTCACTCTATTTGGTTCATTGTGAATCACATCATATTTGACCTAGTCACTTTCTACCTCCATAAATAAAAGGACCCTTATCTATGCCCTCGTATGAACTGCTAAACAAGGGTTTTGGCTGGTGTATTAGTTAAGGTTCCCTGAAAAACAGAACCCATAGAGTTAGTGTGTGTGTGTGTGTATGTGTGTGTGTGTGTGTGTGTGTTAGTATATCAAGAAACTTACAATAAGGAATTGGTTGGCATGCTTATGGATGCTGAAAAGTCTCAAGTTCTGCAGGGGAAGTCACAAACTGGAGACCTGGGAGAGATGATGGTGGAGCCCCAAGGTTTAGGATGAGCTGTTCAATTCTAGTCCAAAGGCAAGAAAAAAAAAAAAAAAAAAAAAAGGATGTTCCAGTTTGGAGACTGACAGATAAGAAAAGTTCTATTTTACTGAGGAAGGGTTAGCCTTTTTGTCCTATCCAAGCCTTCATATGATTGGATAAAGCCCACCCATATTGTGGAGGGTAATCTACTTTACAGTCTATCAATTTAAATGTTAATCTCATCCAAAAAGACCCTCACAAACACAACCAGAATGCTTGACAAATATCTGGGCATCCCATAAGTCAGTCAAACTGACATATAAAATTAACTCTCACAGCAGGTAGAGCCAGGAGTGTAAATGCTAGGTCATGAAGTATATTTCCCCTGAATTTGATTAGGTACTGACAACTTACTCTCCTGGGTGGTAGCCTTAGTCTACTCCCATTTACAGTGAATCAGGGTTCTTGCTCCCAGGGTTCTTAATCCCTGGTAACACTTGGCATCATTCAGCTTTCTAATTTTCCAGTCTACATGGTTTAAAGAGATATCCCATTGTTGTTTTAATTTGCATTTTTCATATCACTAATGAGTTTGAACAGCTTGTCATATGCATGCTGTCTGGTTTCCTCTTCTCTAATTGTTGTTTTAATATGTTTAAATCTCTAATGTGTCTAAATTATCCCTCTTTCAATTGGTATTTATTTGTACTTTCTGATTTTTCTTGTTTAGTCTTGCCTGAGGTCTATCTTGTTAATCTTCTCAAAGAACAAATGTTGGGCTTTTAAAATCTTCTCTATTGCTTTTGTTTGTTATTTCCAAATTCCCCTCATCTAATATTCCTCTTTTTCACCCTCCTTGAGAAGAGTGATGTTGGTTTATTCTACACAGGATCCCCCCGAAAACACAGCAGAGTATGACACACATTACAGATACAATATGTTTGTTAAATGACTGAATTAAAGAGAAAATACATCATCTTTGAAGTATATTGACTTATTCTGTTTTTATATTGAGTTTTCTGCAGAGAAACGAGGATAGAATGACATAGGAATGACCAAAGGAGAGAAATAAGAAGAGTTAAGGGGACCAACAGCTTATATTTAACTTGACTCTCTGTCATGGTTTGATTTTATTATCGAATGCAAACAGGCTTAAGAATGTGGGGAGCAAGGTAGGCAATTCTCTCTCCAGATACTATACCTGTGGCCCAGCATACAGAATTTTTAATAAAACGATGTTTTTAGAGTAGTTTGAGTTCATAACACAATTGACAGGAAGGTATAAAATTGTCCTACACATTTCCTACCCCACACATTCATAGCTTCACCCCCCCCCCACCATTATCTATCAGTATCTTCCACCAGAGTAATACATTTGTTGTAATTATTGAGTCTAAATTGACACATCATTATCACATGAAGTCCACAGTTTACATTAGAGTTCACACATGGTGTGCATTTTATGGATTTGGACAATAGTATAATTATTTATATAATTATAAATAATTTATTATTTACTATTATTACAATTATAAATAATTATACTATTGTCAAGATAGTATATATATATATCTGTATTTTATATATATATGTCTCATTATGGTATCATAAAGAAGCGTTTCACTGCCCTAAAAATCTTCCGTTTTGTATATTCAGTCCTCCTTCCCCACAACACTTAGCAAACAAACCCTGATATTTTTACTATCTCTACAGCTTTAGAATCATATAGTAAGAAGTCTTTTCAGACTGGCTTATTTCAATTAGAAATATGCATTTAAGAATTATCCATACTTTTTAGATCATACCATTTATTTATTTATTTATTTTTCATTTATTTTTATTCATTGGAGGCTAATTACTTTACATTATTGTAGTGGTTTTTGCCATACATTGACACGAATCAGCCATGGATTTACATGTGTTCCCCATCCCGATCCCCCCTCCTGCCTGAATTATCCATACTTTTTATAAAACATATTTATTTATTTTTGTTTGTGCTGGGTCTTTGTTGCTGTGTGTGGTCTTTCTCTAGTTGTGGTGCATGGGCTTCTCATTGCAGGGGCCACCCTTGTTGCGGAGAACAGGCTGGATGGCCCACAGGCTTCAGTAGTCACCACACATGGGCTCAGCAGTTGTGGCTCTCGGGCTGTAGTGCACAGGCTCAATAGTTGTGGTGTATGGGCTTAGTTGCTCCACAGCCTGAGGGATCTTCCCAGACCAGGGGTTGGACACGTGTCCCCTGCGTTGGCAGGCAGATTCTTATCCATTGTACCACCAGGGAAGTCATCTCTGTACTTTTTGTGGCTTGGTAATTATTTGGTGTTAGGCACTGAATAATATTCCATTGTGTGGATATACCATGGTTTACCTGCTCACTTAAACTGAAGGATATCTTCTAAGTTTTGGTAATGAATAAAGCTGCTGTAGACATCCATGTGCGAATTTTTGTGTGGACATAAATTTTCACCTTCTTTGGGTACCAAGGAGTACAATGGCCAGCTCATACAGTAGGAGTGTGTTTAGTTTTTAAGACACTGATGAACTGTCTTCCAGTGTGGTTATACCATTTTGCATTCCCATAAGCAATGAATGAGAGTTCTTCTTGTTCCATATCTTTGACAGTAAATGCTCTTAGTATTTTGGGGTTTGGTCATTCTAACAATTGTATGAGATGGTTGGTCATTGTAACATCCAGCAGTTGGTTGGATGGCATCACTGACTCAATGGACATGAGTTTGAGCAAACTTCAGGAGACAGTGAAGGACAGGGAAGCCTGGCATACTGCATTCCAAGGGATCGCAAAGAATCGGGCATGACTTAGTGACTGAGCAACAACGGACAAGTGTATAGTGGTATCTCATTATTTTAATTGCAATTTCTCTTGTGAAATATGATGTAGAACATCTTTTCAAATTCTTCTTTACCATTTGTATATCAATTTAACAAATTTGAAAGAGGCATTTCTTTGCTGCTTAAAAAATTCATTCATCAGGAATTGCTGTTTTTGAAGTGCAGTCTATATCTTATATAGTCCTTAAAGCAATGGCTATTTCTTAAAGTCAATTGGACAGAATAATTAGCTCAGCTCCATGTTTACATCATCCAAATTTGAATTATTTCAGCAAAAGCAGATGATTTGTTTTAGAATTCATCACATTTAAAGCACTCAAAGCATCAACTGTGAAATCATTAAAGCCTTACTGTTTTAGACCTCTGAACACTCTTACAATCACACCTCAGAAGGAGATGTATTGGTTATAGGAACCAATAAATGGCCATTCCCATAACTGAGATGTTAATTTTTGGAGTCATAATAATTGTTTCACTTTAAAAACTTGGGGAGTCAAATGAAATTTGGGAAAATTTTGACAAAATTTGAACACAGTTGCTATAGCGATTTATCAACACTGTAACAAAACCCATCCCTACTCACCTAAGCAGTGTATAAAACTTGGCATTTTTCTTTCTAAATTAATAGGATGGTACATCCCCTCAAGCTGGGATCCAAAGAGAAAATGCAAAGATGATTCAATAAAAGGTAAAAAACCGCAAAGCATGTTTCCCATATGGGGGTAACACAACAAGGCATCATTTCCCAGGGAAGGCCATTTTTTTTTAATATTGCCAACCAGTGTGAATATCCATCTCAGACTTCCTAAATTTAATGAAAAGCTGCTAATACCTCACTTTATCCCTTGCTCTTTACCTGACAGTCATTGAAAGAGAAAATGTATTGAACTTCCTCAATCCCCCACAACACACACACACACACACTCACACCCTGACCAAGGGAAAAGTGGTTGGGGCTACACTGAGGGTCAGCCCTGACACTTAATTATTATTAAGTGTGGTTAATTATTATTAACCACAGTAAGTGAAATGCTTGTGGTTCTGGCATCAGGAAATCTAGCTTTCCATGCTGTCATCCTCAGCAAAAAACTAGCTTATGACGGTTTTGCTTAAGTGTGCTCTTTAAATCAGCCGGACCCATGCCCATGTGAATGCAAGGGAACAGAATGCTCTGGCAGTCCAGCACATGGCTATGACCTGATCCATGATCGATGTCCAGAGGTTTAGTCTTTGAAGACCTATATCCATTTTGTCACTGATAGTGATAAAATGAACCTCAGGTTGATATGCATTTTGAACTGTAATTTTTGATTTAGGTGTATTTTGTCCAGGCAAGAATACTGGAGTGGGTTGCCACTCCCTTCTCTAGGGGATCTTCCAGACCCAGGGATCAAATCTGGGTCTCCTGCATTGCAGGCAGATTCTTTACCATCTGAGCCACCAGTGGGAATCTCCATATTCATAAAAATAAAATGCAAGAGACACGTGCACCCCAATGTTCATCACAGCACTGTTTATAATAGCCAGGACATGGAAGCAACCTAGATGCCCATCAGCAGACGAATGGATAAGGAAGCTATGGTACATATACACCATGGAATATTACTCAGCCATTAAAAAGAATTCATTTGAATCAGTTCTAATGAGATGGATGAAACTGGAGCCCATTATACAGAGTGAAGTAAGCCAGAAAGATAAAGAACATTACAGTATACTAACACATATATATGGAATTTAGAAAGATGGTAATGATAACCCTATATGCAAAATAGAAAAAGAGACACAAATGTACAGAACAGACTTTTGGACCCTGTGGGAGAAGGTGAGGGTGGGATGTTTCGAGAGAACAGCATCGAAACATGTATATTATCTATAGTGAAACAGATCACCAGCCCAGGTTGGATGCATGAGACAAGTGCTCGGGCCTGGTGCACTGCGATGACCCAGAGGGATTGGGTAGAGAGGGAGGTGGGAGGAAGGATCGGGATGGGGAACACATGTAAATCTATGGCTGATTCATGTCACTGTATGACAAAACCCACTATAATATTGTAAAGAAATTAGCCTCCAACTAATAAAAATAAATGAAAAAATAAAATAAAATGCAAACTCACTCATGTCCAGGTGGGAATAGGTCAAGCAGTTAAAGTAAGACCTAGTCCCATAACAATAGAATACAAACTAAGCAAGATGGTCTATAATTTTGAAGAGAGGCAACTTTCTGTTGTTGTTTCTTTTTAGTTGCTAAGCTATGTCCAACTCTTTTGTGACCCCATGGACTATAGCCCACCAGGCTCCTCTGTCCATGGGATTTCCCAGGCAAGAATACTGGAGTGGGTTGCCATTTCCTTCTCCAGGTGGTCTCCTTGACCCAGGGATTGAACCCGTGTCTCCTGCATTTGCAAGCAGATTCTTTACCACTGAGCCACCAAGGAAGCCCAGGGACAACTTTAGGGTATTCCAAAATTGACCACAAAGAAAGAAACTGCTAAATATTCTTTATTTTAGAAGAGTAATGCAAAATCAAGAAAGATGGAAACCATTCAAAGGACAATATTATCATGAACATCCATTTAAAAAATAAAAAGTGTGGTATAACACAGCATGTTTGCACAGTTTTTGGACAATGGGAATGTGGATGCAGTTATATTCTGCTATGTATGGTCTGTGTCGCACATAAAGTTGCCTACTCGGGTGCTTAATAAAATCTCAAGTTCTTCTAAGTGAACCACAGATCAGCCTACTTATCTATATGCAAGGCCAGAGAGTGGGTAGGGACACCCACATCTGTGCTATGTCATAGACCACCAGCACAATATTATATTAAAATAAAGATGACAAAAACAATAAATTCAAAATACTGCTCTCTGCAGTACAATTTGGCAGCCTTATGAGAAGACCCATAGCCTCTGGTGACCCGTATTCAAAAAAGGACTCCTCAGGAATGGGGAGAGAGGGAAGCTCCATGAAACTGAGTGGTGCTGATGACCAGGACCTTTGCTCTCTTCTGCTCTCTCAAGTAAGGAGAATAGAAACTTAGCCATGTTAAACATGCAATGTATTTGAAGTTATAGTTCATCTATTGATACTTTTTTTCCAATACTAAGAATGTTGGGCTTCTCTAGTAGCTCAGCAGTAAAAAAAAAAAAAAAAAAAAAAAATGTACCTGCAATGCAGGAGATGCGTAGGAGACAAAGGTTTGAACCCTGGGTCAGGAAGATCTGCTAGAAAAGGAACTGGCAACTCACTCCAGTATTCTTGCCTAGGAAAACCCATGAACAGAGGAACGTGGCAGGCTACAGTCCATGGCCTTGCAAAAGAGTTGGACACAACTTAGTGACTAAGCAGCAATAAAAATGTGAGTGAGATTTATATTTTCCCCATTTTGTAGATGTTTCTAGGACTTCTAAGAAAGAAATATTTCCACAAAGATGATCCATCTAAGCGAGTGACCTGGGGACCCCAAAGGTAAGGTACAAGAGTGACATTAAGAGGCAGAGATTTTAAAGACAGAAAATTATACAAAGAAGTGAGTTCCAGAACTAGAAGTCTAAAGTAAGAGAAACACTTATTATTAAGAATACTGAATACCAAATATAGAACTACCATATGATCTAGCAATCCCACTCCTGTGCATATATTGGAGAAAACATAATTCAAAAAGATACATGCACCCCCATGTTCATTGTAGAACTATTTGCAATAACCAAGACATGGAAGGAAATGGCATGTACCTAAATGTCCATCAACAGAGGAGTGGATAAAGAAGATGTGGTATGTAAATACAATGAGCTATTACTCAGCCATAAAAAAGAATGAAATAATGCCATTTGCAGCAACATGGATAGACCTACTGATTGTCATACTGAGTGAAGTAAATCAGACAGGAAAAGGCAAATATCATATGATATCACTTACATGTGGAACCTAAAAAAAATGGTAAATATGAACTTATTTACAAAACAGAAATACAGTCACAGATATCCAACAAACCTATGGTTACCAGTTGGGAAAGGGGAGGAGAGATAAATTAGGAGAATGGGGTTGACATATATGCACTACTATAGATAAGACAGATAGCTAATAGAAACCTACTGTACAGTACAGAGAACAGTACTCAATACTTCGTAATCCCATATGTGGGAAACGAATCTAAAACAGAGTGGATATATGTATCAGTTAAGTTCAGTCACTCAGTCATGTCTGACGCTTTGTGACCCCCATGGACTGCAGTACGCCAGACTTCCCTGCCCATCACCAACTCCTGGAGTTTGTTCAAACTCATGTTCATCGAGTTGGTGATGCCATCCAAACATCTCATCCTCTGTTGTTCCCTTCTCCTCCGGCCTTCAATCATTTCCAGCATCAGGGTCTTTTCCAAGGACAGTTCTTCACATCAGGTGGCCAAAGTATTGGAGCTCCAGCTTCAGCATCAGTCCTTCCAACGAATATTCAGGACTGATTTTCTTTAGGATTGACTGGTTTGATCTCCTTGCCATCCAAGGGACTCTCAAGAGTCTTCTCCAAGAGTTCAAAAACATCAATTCTTTGGTACTCAGCTTGCTTTATAGTTCAACTCTCACATCCATACATGACTACTAGAAAAATCATAGCTTTGACTAGATTGACCTTTGTCAGCAAAGTAATGTCTCTGCTTTTTAATATGTTGTCTAGGTTGGTCATAGCTTTTCTTCCAAGGAGCAAGCATCTTTTGATTTCATGGCTGCAGTCACCATCTGTAGTGATTCCGGAGCCCTAAAAAATAAAGTCTGTCACTGTTTCCAGTGTTTCCGCATCTATTTGCCATGAAGATTGAATGCCATGATCTTAGTTTTTTGAATAATGAGTATTAAGTCAACTTTTTTACTCTCTTCAAGAGGCTCTTTAGTTCTTCTTCATTTTCTACCATAAGGCTGGTGTCATCTGCATATCTGAGGTTATTGATATTTCTCCCAGCAATCTTGATTCCAGCTTGTGCTTCATTCAACCTGGCATTTCTCATGATGTACTCTGCATATAAGTTAAATAAGCAGGGTGACAATATACAGCCTTGACATACTCCTTTCCCAATTTGGAACCAATCTGTTGTTCCATGTCCGGTTCTAATTGTTGCTTCTTGACTTGCATACAGACTTCTCAGGAGGCAGATAAGGTGGTCTGGTATTCCCATCTCTTTAAGAATTTTCCACAGTCTGTTGTGATGCACACAGTCAAAGACTTTGGCATAGTCAATAAAGTAGAAATAGATGTTTTTCTGGAACTCTCTTGATTTTTTGATAATCCACCGGATGTTGGCAATTTGATCTCTGGTTACTTTGCCTTTCCTAAAACCAGCTTGAGCATCTGGAAGTTCATGGTTCATGTACTGCTGAAGCCTGACTTGGAGAATTTTGAGCATTACTTTGCTAGCGTTTGAGATGATTGCAATTGTGCAGTCGTTTGAACATTCTTTGGCATTGCCCTTCTTTGGGACTAGAATGAAAACTGATCTCTCCCAGTCCTGTGGCCACTGCTGAGTTTTTCAAATTTGCTGGTATAATGAGTGCAGCACTTTCACAGCATCGTCTTTTAGGATTTGAAATAGTTCAACTGGAATTCCCTCACTTCCACTAGCTTTGTTCATAGTGATGCTTCCTAAAGCCCACTTGACTTCTCATTCCAGGATGTCTGGCTCTAGTTGAGTGATCACACCATCGTGGTTACCTGGGTCATGAAGATCTTTTTTGTATAGTTCTTCTGTGTATTCTTGCCACCTCTTCTTAATATCTTCTTCTTCTGTTAGGTCAATACCATTTCTGTCCTTTATTGTGCCCATCTTTGCATGAAATGTTCCCTTGGTATGTCTAATTTCCTTGAAGAGATCTCGTCTTTCCCATTCGATTGTTTTTCTCTATTTCTTTGTATTGATCACTGAGGAAGCCTTTCTTATCTCTCCTTGCTAGTCTTTGGAACTCTGCATTCAAATGGGTATATATTTCCTTTTCTCCTTTGCCTTATGTATTACTTATTCTCTTTGCTGTACATCTGAAACAAAACAGTGTAAATCAACTACACTCCAGTAAAAATTTAACTAACTAAACAGATAAAAATATTGAGTAGAGGTCCTATCCCCAATCATTCAAGCAGTAAAGAATTTGCTTGCAATGCAGGAGACATAGGAGATACAGGTTCTACCCTTGAATCAGGAAGATCCCGTGGACGGGGGCATGGCTGCTCACCCCAGTATTCTTGCCTGGAAAATTCCACAAACAGAGGAGCCTGGTGGGCTATAGTCCGTGGAGTTGCAAAGAGTTGGACCCTACTGAGCCTGCACGCATACACTGAGTAGAATGTTCTGTAAGTTTCTGATTACCAGATTATACAAATAGTGAGTATCAGATATCTCAATATCACAAATACTAAAAGATGGAAACAAAGAATGTCTGTGTTGACAGTGTTCTTGAAAAGTCCTTCCCACCCACAAGACCTTGTACACAGGTTAAAATCGACAAAGCACTTGTGAGTCTTCCTGAATAATGTGAAATACCTTGTAATATGAAACACCTTGTTAATCATTATCATGGAAATCAAAGAAGCTCACTTCTCTGTAACCTTTTACTAAATCCCCTCCTTTGTCACATCTCTTGTGGTGATACTGACCACCTGGTTTTCGGGAGGAAAGCCTCTTTCAGTGGATAGCTTACAGTGTTTCTCAAGAACAGCTTAAAAGCTGAAACACTCCCTTCTGTTTTCCTATTCACTGATCTGTCAGTCTTTCAAAGAGGCTCTCCTGTTTCCAAGATGAATAAAAAGAATAATCAAGATGTATATTGTTAAAAATAATAATTAATTTTCTCATTTGAGAGCATCCATGACCCAGGTTATGGAGAAAGGGAATGAGCAGTTTGAAATCTCAGCAAATTCTTGGGTGATCTGCCCCATGAGGTGCCCAAGTGTCACGAATCCAGGAGGGCAGGTGGGAGAATGAGAAAAACAAGTAGGGTCTAGACCCTTGAGCATTGGAAATTTAGTGCTACCTGACAATTTTGCTCATTTGACTTGTTTGTTCCATTTTGTGATGCTGTGGCTCCAGTGGCCTTGAACAATGTCTTCTTCAGTCCTTTTGTACGCTGGATAAGTGACTGGTAATCTGTTTGAATTGATGAAGTACAAATAATATTTCAGCACTGGCAAATTAAACAAAGTATTTGGAGTGGACAAAGGCAAGTGTTACCACAGCCAACTCTTCAGCCTTTGGGGAAATACTTCAACATTCTGAGCCTCAGTTCCCTGGTCTCTTAAATGAATACATAACAGCTTCTTCACAGACTATTTTTTATTAGTATTAAATGAGGTGATAAAAGAATACTTGCAGGTCCATAGTATAGCATAAATGCTCAGGTGAGGGTTGTATTTCTGCCTTGTGAGGCCCCAGCCAGTCATTGCAAATCCTGCCTGGCCTAAGATCCTGAGACTGCTGCCCTGGGTGCTATCTGTCACTTTCCGGTTTCAAGTTCATTATTACTCATGGTGTGAATATGCTTCTATTGGGCCACACACCATGGAGACGGTACACTCCTAAAACAGGTTTGGGAGTCACAGAGCCTAGAGTTTAAAACCTAGGATCCATTCAATACTAGCCTCGTGGCCTTAAGCAAGTGATTTAACCACTCTGAATCTTCGTTTGTTTTCTCTTTTTTAATATAAAAAAATAAATAAGTGGACTTGGCACACAGTAAACATCAGACGAGTACTGGCTATTTTGCATTATTAGTATGAAAGGTAAATAAATTTTCATTTTTTTAAATAGAATTTACTTTTTATAGTCATCTTAGGTTCACTGCAAAATTGAGAGGAAGATACAGACAGTACACATATACTCCCTGCCCCTACACATGCACAGCCATCCCGTCTATCAACATCTTGCACCAGAGTGGCACATTTGTTAAAAAAATACATGATCCTACACTGATACATCATCATTGCCCAAAGTCCATAGTTTACTTTAGAATTGATTCTGGGTGTTGGGTTTTGCCTAGTGAATAGTGACAGATCCACCACTGTAGTATCATAGAGAAGAGTTTCACTCCCCCAGAAATCCTCTGGGATCTGCATATTCATCTCTCCTTTTCCTCAGCCCCTGGCAACCACTGATCTTTTTACTGTCTCTGTAGTTTTGCCTTTTCTATAATGTCATATCGTTGGAACCATGCAGTATGTAGCCTTTTTGGACCAGCTTCTTTCACTTAGCAATATGCATTTAAAGTTCATCTATACTTTTTGTGGCTTGATAGCTCATTTTTTAGCACTGAAAAATATTCCCTTGTCTGGATGTGCCACGGTTTATTTATTTATTCACCTACTGAAGGACATCTTGGTTGTTTCTAAGTTTTAGCCATTATAAACATAGCTTTTTAAAATTCACATGCAGGTTTTTTGAGTTGGTATAAATTTTAACTCCTTTGTATAAATACCAAGGAGCATGATTGTTGCATGTTAATGGTAAGAGTATTTTTAGTTTTTCAAGGAACTGCAAAACTGTCTTCCAATAGGGCTGTACCATTTTGCGTTCCCACCAGCAATAAGTGAGAGCTTCTTTTGATCCACAACCTCACTAACATTGGGCGTGGTCAGCGTTTTGGCATTTGGCCATTCTGTTAGGTATATAGCAGCATCTTATTGCTGTTTTAATTTACCAATTCCCTAATGACATACGATGTTGAATATCTTTTCAAATGCTTCTATACCATCTGTATACCTTCTTTGGTGAGATTTTCTTCAAATTTTTTGTCCATTTTTAAGCTGTATTTTTCAGAGAGGTTAAATCACTTGTTGAAGTCCATGAAGTTAGTACCTACCAGATTGACATATACACACTACTGTATATAAAATAGGTAACTAATAAGAACCTAATGTACAGCATGAGGAACTCTACTTAATCCTCTGTAATGACATGTTTGGGAACAGAATTTTAGAAAGACTGGATACGTGTATAACAGATTCACTTTGCTGTACAAAAGAAACTTCTACCAAAACATTGTAAGTCGATTATACTCCAGTAAAATTTATTTAAAAAATTTAGTGCCTAACTGAGCCAGGGGTTTAAACTCAAGCCTATGTGACTCCCAAATCCATCCTAGCAGCACACAATCTCCATGGTTTGTGGTTCAATAGAAGTACACATATACATACCATGCCAATTATGTATGCTTACATATATATAATAAAATGGCTATATAAAAATATACACATGTATATATGCATATATATACATACATATATATATATATCATATACCATACAATTCTTTATTTAATCTAATCCACTGAAACGGAAGTTCCCTGTGGGCAGGGATCTTGTCTTGTTAACTACAATACTCCTAGCACCTAAAGGACTACCTGGCCCAATGTGAAAGATGGACTTTATAGTCTTCTAGTAGCTCTTCTAACAGTTTTGTTAAGGTGTTAGCGATAGCTGTTCTAGGCTTCTCTACAAATGCTTATTGATTAAATGAATACATGAACATATAAATTAAAATACAGTTTTGCAAATTATAGTGGCATACGTGTAGGTGCTCTATGTGCTTCAGAAGGAGACAGTAGTTCTTTTTGGCTTGTAACAGTATTATGTTGACATTTCTTCCTTCCCAATGCTATTAAAATTTACTGTATTGACCGTGGAGTTTTCAAATCTGGTATGCAGGTAAGAGTTCTTCATTCATGAAGAAGTCTGACTTCCCAGGATAATATGTGTGTGGGAGGAAGAGAGGGAAGGTATTATTGTAATGCAAAATAATCATCATCTTTTTCAAAGATCAGCTTAAAAATTCTGCCAGAATGGTTGCTATTTCAGACTATATTGATGGACCTCCAATAACAAGAATTAAGTTTTTTCATCCTTAAGAAGAAACAAGTGATCAATGACATTTTTCTAAGGTTTCTCATGATTGTGCAGTGGAATGCATTTCTCAAATACTGTAATTTGTGAGGACTTCAATAGAAGACTTAATGAGGCTTTGGAGACAAGCAAACTGGGTAATCATCATTTAGCTGACAAAAAAAGCATTAACATATCTAAAAAGGCCTAAGGTTAATTGAAATTTGGCAAAGTGAAAGCCCTGTTTAGCGTATTTTTTTTGCCACAGATTGGAGTACATCAAATTTATTTCTTAAACCTCCCATCAACGTAACTCTGTTCATGTCTCCTCTGTTCACATGTCTTGGTTTATATTTCCAAAAATATGTGGGAGAGAAAATGGAAGAGGAAGTCAGAAGTGTTCTCTTAAAAAGTTCTAGGACTTCGTGTAAATTTTTAGTATAAAATAATACACACTCATAATACAAAATTTGTAAAACATGACACTAGAGAAAAGGGGGGAGAAAAATGCAGATCTATACACCAAAATCACAAGATGCAAACATTTTATGTATCACAGTTTATATTTTATATATGCATACCCTTAGCATATTTTAGATTTTACTCTATATACAGTTTTGAATCTTTTAAAAACTCAGTCAAGAGATGGTCATCATCCTTATACATTTTGATGACTAAATAATACATCAGAAGCATATTCTAATTTAAGCAATCATTTTCTTATTACTGGGAACTACTTTTGCATTTTCATTAATGCTTTATTGAACAATTTTGTGACTATTTGTTTCCAAACTCGGTATAATGTTCTTACTCAACAGTCCCACCAGGAAAACATATGGATCAAAAATTCTGAACAAATTTTAAACTCTGTTCTGAAATTTCTGGAATTTTCTTTTCGAGAAATTTAGACCACATGCTTTTACCTGCTTTACTAGAAATGCAAATCAATTCTTCTCTGGCTTGAGTCTTTCATGGACTATATGTCATTACCCTAACGTTGATCTTAACCCTGTCCACAGTAGATGGGACTTGGGTCAACCTAATAAGAATCTTTCTTATTTTCTGCATTATATTTCGCTCTGAAATGTAAGTGGAGTTGGGACCAGAGGTGGGTGTCAGCATTGGCTGGAATCACATCACAGGCAAGCCGAAGGCCAGGGGCACAAGTACACAGAAACCATAAGAGGAAATAGGGAGCTTGCAGAAGAAGTCAGTTTCACTGAAACAAGAAGTTGTGTGGTCCCTGGAGCAGGAGCATGAGATAGATGATCATGTCAGTTTCTTAGAGGGTTTCACTCCCATGAGGTCTGACTGCACTTTCCCTTCTTCTTATAATCAACCTCCTATTTCCTTAAGTGTTTCTGAGTGTGTTTCTGCTCTTTGCAACAGAAAATCCCTAGCAAAGCATATGTCAGTGCCAAAAGGGACAGCATTTTGTACATAACTGTTTCCAATTTCTCAAGTGATTTCAGAGAAACCAAGTATACTGAATTTGGGTTTATTGCTTCCAGGCTCCCACTGACTCAAATGGCTTATTCAGTCTCTAAGTGTAAACTAATATACACTCATACATTATTTTATACATATATATAAATGTAAGTATTTATGTATGTATGAGTGTGTATATATGTATAACTCACATATATGCATGTACATGTATATCTCAAAAAACATATATGTCATACAGACACATTCATGATAAGTTTTTGGGTGGTAAAACTCAACAAAGATTTGAGGAACAATGTTGGTTTCCTATAGGCATACTTCAATGATATCCCCTAAGCTACTGAATCCTTGAGAGAGAAGACTATGCGAAGCAAATCTATAACTATCAGGTTGGGAAATACTGTAAAGGAATGTAGCAAATCTATAACTTAACCTAGAGAAATGCAAAATTAACTTCCTAGGAAAGGGTCAGGGAGGGTGATTGACATAAGATTAAAACAAAACACATCGCAAACCATTACCATGATACAAGGTAGTATTTATGCATCTGAATTAGCAGCCATGTGTTTAGAGGGAAGGAGGAACTTGACTGTTGTGATTCCACAGTGTGATTCTGTCCTGCATGTGTCAGGGATAGCCTGTGTGTCCTCTCACATACAGTGGTCACAGCAATTCTTCATGGGGGAGATGCACGTACTTCTTACCATGAGGATAGGTGAGGCAAGGCTGGCTGTTAGCCTGTGGTTCCTCTGTTAGCAAGTAAGAGAGTTAGGAGGTGAGCCTGGGGCCACTCTGACCCCAGAGGCCATACTCTTTCTCCTCCTCTATTGGACTTACCTGTTTCCACTACCACTAAACCTGGAAATAGGAAATGGTTCTGTACTTAAGGTCTTTTCTGACTTACCCTTAGGCTAAACATACTTTGTAGGGTTTGTTTTCTTCTGATCAAGGATTGGAACCTATTCCTCACGCAACTTGTCATTATTCCCTCAACTCACACCTTCCCAGACTTCCTAACTTTTGAAATTGCAGAGTTTTACCGAAGAATTCAGATGGCCAAAACACTCATTAAAAGATGTTATCACTAATCAGAAAGATGGCAACAATAACCCTATATGCAAAACAGAAAAAGAGACACAGAAGTACAGAACAGACTTTTGAACTCTGTGGGAGAAGGTGAGGGTGGGATGTTTTGAAAGAACAGCATGTATATTATCTATGGTGAAACAGATCACTAGCCCAGGTGAGATGTATGAGACAAGTGCTCGGGCCTGGTGCACTGGGAGGACCCTGAGGAGTCGGGTGGAGAGGGAGGTGGGAGGGGTGATCGGGATGGGGAATACGTGTAACTCTATGGCTGATTCATGTCAATGTATGACAAAACCCACTGAAATGTTGTGAAGTAATTAGCCTCCAACTAATAAAATAAAATTTTTAAAAAAAGATGTTATCACTAATCAGCAGGAAAATGCAAATCAAACTACATATCACTTCATACCAATCAGAACAGCCATCATCAGAAGGTCTACAAATAATAAATGCTGGAGAGGGAACAGAAAAAAAGGGAACCCTCTTACACTGTTTGTGGGAATGCAAATTGATACAACTACTAAGGAGAAAAGTATGGAGGTTCCTTAAGAAACAAAAATTAGAGCTACTGTATGATCAGCAGTCCCATTTCTGTACATGTATCTGGAAAAAACATAATTCAAAAAGACATGCACCCCAGTGTTCATTGCACTACTATTTACAATAGCTAAGACATGGAAGCAACCTAAATGTCCATCAGTAGATGAACAAATACAGATGCGGTACACACACACACACAGAATGGACTATTGTTGTTTCATTGTCATGTTGTGTCCAACTCTTGTGACTCCATGGATTGAAGCCCACGAGGCTTCTCTGTCCATGGGGTTCTCCAGGCAAGAATACTGGAGTGGGTTGCCATTTCCTTTTCCAGGAGATCATCCTGACCCAGGGAGCAAATCTACATCTCTTGCTGGTGTCTCCTGTATTGCAGGCAGATTCTTTACTGCTGAGCCACTAGGGAAGCCCCAATGGACTCAGTCATAAAAGAGAATTAAGTAATGCCATTTGTAGCAACGTGGATGGACCTAGAGACTGTCATAATAAGTGAAGTAAGTCAGACAGAGAAAAACAAATACCGTATGATATTTCTTATATGTGGAATCTAAAAGAAAATATACAAATGACCTTATATACAAAACAGAAATAAACCCATAGACATAGAAAACAAACTTATGGTTATCAAAGAGGAAAGGGGAGGGGAACAAGTTAGGAATTTGGTAGCAATATATACCCATCATTATATATAAAATAGATAACCAACAAGGATCTACCATATAGCACAGAGAACTCTGCTCAGTATTTTGCAATCACCTATAAAGACTCTAAAAAATGGATCCATATATGTATGTGAAACTGAATCACTTTGCTGGACACTTGAAACTAATACAACATTGTAAATCGACTATACTTCAATAAAAAATAAAAAAGAAATTATAGAATTTGGGGACTAAGATATATAGTCATTAAGATAAAAGGCTGAAAAGACCATACTCTTTTTTTTTTTTTTTTTTTTTTATTAGTTGGAGGCCAATTACTTCACAACATTTCAGTGGGTTTTGTCATACATTAACACGAATCAGCCATAGAGTTATACGTATTCCCCATCCCGATCACCCCTCCCACCCCCCCTCCACCCGACTCCTCTGGGTCCTCCCAGTGCACCAGGCCCGAGCACTCGTCTCATGCATCTCACCCGGGCTAGTGATCTGTTTCACCATAGATAATATACATGCTGTTCTTTTGAAACATCCCCCCCCTCACCTTCTCCCACAGAGTTCAAAAGTCTGTTCTGTACTTCTGTGTCTCTTTTTCTGTTTTGCATATTGGGTTATAATTACCATCTTTCTAAATCCCATATATATGTGTTAGTATGCTGTAATGTTCTTTATCTTTCTGGCTTACTTCACTCTGTATAATGGGCTCCAGTTTCATCCATCTCATTAGAACTGATTCAAATGAATTCTTTTTAACGGCTGAGTAATATTCCATGGTGTATATGTACCACAGCTTCCTCATCCATTCATCTGCTGATGGGCATCTAGGTTGCTTCCGTGTCCTGGCTATTATAAACAGTGCTGCGATGAACATTGGGGTGCACATGTCTCTTTCAGATCTGGTTTCTTCGGTGTGTATGCCCAGAAGTGGTATTGCTGGGTCATATGGTAGTTCTATTTCCAGTTTTTTAAGAAATCTCCACACTGTTTTCCATAGTGGCTGTACTAGTTTGCATTCCCACCAACAGTGTAAGAGGGTTCCCTTTTCTCCACACCCTCTCCAGCATTTATTGCTTGTAGACTTTTGGATAGCAGCCATCCTGACTGGTGTGTAATGGTACCTCATTGTGGTTTTGATTTGCATTTCTCTAATAATGAGTGATGTTGAGCATCTTTTCATGTGTTTGTTAGCCATCTGTATGTCTTCTTTGGAGAAATGTCTGTTCAGTTCTTTGGCCCATTTTTTGATTGGGTCGTTTATTTTTCTGGAATTGAGCTTCAGGAGTTGCTTGTATATTTTTGAGATTAATCCTTTGTCTGTTTCTTCATTTGCTATTATTTTCTCCCAATCTGAGGGCTGCCTTTTCACCTTACTTATAGTTTCCTTTGTAGTGCAGAAGCTTTTAATTTTCATTAGGTCCCATTTGTTTAGTTTTGCTTTTATTTCCAATATTCTGGGAGGTGGGTCATAGAGGACCCCACTGAGATTTATGTTGGAGAGTGTTTTGCCTATGTTCTCCTCTAGGAGTTTTATAGTTTCTGGTCTTACATTTAGATCTTTAATCCATTTTGAGTTTATTTTTGTGTATGGTGTTAGAAAGTGTTCTAGTTTCATTCTTTTACAAGTGGTTGACCAGTTTTCCCAGCACCACTTGTTAAAGAGGTTGTCTTTTTTCCATTGTATATCCTTGCCTCCTTTGTCAAAGATAAGGTGTCCATAGGTTCGTGGATTTATCTCTGGGCTTTCTATTCTGTTCCATTGATCTATATTTCTGTCTTTGTGCCAGTACCATACTGTCTTGATGACTGTGGCTTTGTAGTAGAGTTTGAAGTCAGGCAGGTTGATTCCTCCAGTTCCATTCTTCCTTCTCAAGATTGCTTTGGCTATTCGTGGTTTTCTGTATTTCCATACAAATTGTGAAATTATTTGTTCTAGTTCTGTGAAAAATACCGTTGGTAGCTTGATAGGGATTGCATTGAATCTATAGATTGCTTTGGGTAGAATAACCATTTTGACAATATTGATTCTTCCAATCCATGAACACGGTATGTTTCTCCATCTGTTTGTGTCCTCTTTGATTTCTTTCATCAGTGTTTTATAGTTTTCTATGTACAGGTCTTTTGTTTCTTTAGGTAGGTATACTCCTAAGTATTTTATTCTTTTTGTTGCAATGGTGAATGGTATTGTTTCCTTAATTTCTCTTTCTGTTTTTTCATTGTTAGTATATAGGAATGCAAGGGATTTCTGTGTGTTAATTTTATATCCTGCAACTTTACTATATTCATTAATTAGCTCTAGTAATTTTCTGGAAGAGTCTTTAGGGTTTTCTATGTAGAGGATCACGTCATCTGCAAAGAGCGAGAGTTTCACTTCTTCTTTTCCTATCTGGATTCCTTTTACTTCTTTTTCTGCTCTGATTGCTGTGGCCAAAACTTCCAACACTATGTTGAATAGTAGTGGTGAGAGTGGGCACCCTTGTCTTGTTCCTGATTTCAGGGGAAATGCTTTCAATTTTTCACCATTGAGGGTGATGTTTGCTGTGGGTTTGTCATATATAGCTTTTATTATTTTGAGGTATGTTCCCTCTATTCCTGCTTTCTGGAGAGTTTTAATCATAAATGAGTGTTGAATTTTGTCAAAGGCTTTCTCTGCATCTATTGAGATAATCATATGGTTTTTATCTTTCAATTTGTTAATGTGGTGTATTACATTGATTGACTTGCAGATATTAAAGAATCCTTGCATTCCTGGGATAAAGCCCACTTGGTCATGGTGTATGATTTTTTTAATATGTTGTTGGATTCTGTTTGCTAGAATTTTGTTAAGGATTTTTGCATCTATGTTCATCAGTGATATTGGCCTGTAGTTTTCTTTTTTTGTGGCATCTTTGTCTGGCTTTGGAATTAGGGTGATGGTGGCCTCATAGAATGAGTTTGGAAGTTTACCTTCTTCTGCAATTTTCTGGAAGAGTTTGAGTGAGATAGGTGTTAGCTCTTCTCTAAATTTTTGGTAGAATTCAGCTGTGAAGCCATCTGGTCCTGGGTTTTTGTTTCCTGGAAGATTTTTGATTACAGTTTCAATTTCCTTGCTTGTGATGGTTCTGTTAAGATCTTCTACTTCTTCCTGGTTCAGTTTTGGAAAGTTATACTTTTCTAAGAATTTGTCCATTTCATCCAAGTTGTCCATTTTATTGGCATAGAGCTGCTGGTAGTAGTCTCTTATGATCCTTTGTATTTCAGTGTTGTCTGTTGTGATCTCACCCTTTTCACTTCTTATTTTGTTAATTTGGTTCTTCTCTCTTTGTTTCTTAATGAGTCTTGCTAATGGTTTGTCAATTTTGTTTATTTTTTCAAAAAACCAGCTTTTAGCTTTGTTGATTTTTGCTATGGTCTCTTTAGTTTCTTTTGCATTTATTTCTGCCCTAATTTTTAAGATTTCTTTTCTTCTGCTGACCCTGGGATTCTTCATTTCTTCCTTCTCTAATTGCTTTAGGTGTAGAGTTAGGTTATTTATTTGGCTTTTTTCTTGTTTCTTGATGTAAGCCTGTAATGCTATGAACCTTCCCCTTAACACTGCTTTTACAGTGTCCCATAAGTTTTGGGTTGTTGTGTTTTCATTTTCATTCATTTCTATACATATTTTGATTTCTTTTTTGATTTCTTCTATGATTTGTTGATTATTCAGAAGCGTGTTATTTAGCCTCCATATGTTTGAATTTTTAACAATTTTTTTCCTGTAATTGAGATCTAATCTTACTGCACTGTGGTCAGAAAAGATGACTGGAATTATTTCAACTTTTCTGAATTTTCCAAGACCAGATTTATGGCCCAGGATGTGATCTATTCTGGAGAAGGTTCCATGTGCACTTGAGAAAAAGGTGAAATTGATTGTTTTGGGGTGAAATGTCCTATAGATATCAATTAGGTCTAGCTGGTCCATTGTATCATTTAAGGTTTGTGTTTCCTTGTTGATTTTCTCTTTAGTTGATCTATCCATAGTAGTGAGTGGGGTATTAAAGTCTCCCACTATTATTGTGTTACTATTAATTTCCTCTTTCATACTCATTAGCGTTTGCCGTACATATTGCGGTGCTCCTATGTTGGGTGCATATATATTTATAATTGTTATATCTTCTTCTTGGATTGATCCTTTGATCATTATGTAGTGTCCTTCTTTGTCTCTTTTCACATCCTTTATTTGAAAGTCTATTTTATCTGATATGAGTATTGCGACTCCTGCTTTCTTTTGGTCTCCATTTGCGTGAAATATTTTTTTCCAGCCCTTCACTTTTAGTCTGTATGTGTCTCTGGTTTTGAGGTGGGTCTCTTGTAGACAGCATATATAGGAGTCTTGTTTTTGTATCCATTCAGCCAATCTTTGTCTTTTGGTTGGGGCATTCAACCCATTTACATTTAGGGTAATTATTGATAGGTGTGGTCCCGTTGCCATTTACTTTGTTGTTTTGGGTTCACATTTATACAACCTTTCTGCATTTCCTGTCTAGAGAAGATCCTTTAGCATTTGTTGAAGAGGGGGTTTGGTGGTGCTGAATTCTCTCAGCTTTTGCTTGTCTGTAAAGCTTTTGAATTCTCCTTCATATCTGAATGAGATCCTTGCTGGGTACAGTAATCTAGGTTGTAGATTATTCTCTTTCATTACTTTCATTATGTCCTGCCATTCCCTTCTGGCCTGGAGGGTTTCTATTGATAGATCAGCTGTTATCCTTATGGGAATCCCTTTGTGTGTTATTTGTTGTTTCTCCCTTGCTGCTTTTAGTATTTGTTCTTTGTGTTTGATCTTTGTCAATTTGATTAATATGTGTCTTCGAGTGTTTCGCCTTGGGTTTATCCTGTTTGGGACTCTCTGGGTTTCTTGGACTTGGGTGGCTATTTCCTTCCCCATTTTAGGGAAGTTTTCAGCTATTATCTCCTCGAGTATTTTCTCATGGCCTTTCTTTTTGTCTTCTTCTTCTGGGACTCCTATGATTCAAATGTTGGGGCGTTTCACATTGTCCCAGAGGTCCCTGAGGTTGTCCTCATTTCTTTTGATCCTTTTTTCTTTTTTCCTCTCTGCTTCATTTATTTCCACCATTCTATCTTCTACCTCACTTATCCTATCTTCTGTCTCCGTTATTCTACTCTTGGTTCCCTCCAGAGTGTTTTTGATCTCATTCATTGCATTATTCACTTTTAATTGACTCTCTTTTATTTCTTCTAGGTCTTTATTAAACAGTTCTTGCATCTTTTTAATCTTTGTCTCCAGGCTATTTATCTGTAACTCCATTTTGTTTTCAAGATTTTGGATCATTTTTATTATCATTATTCTAAATTCTTTTTCAGAGAGATTCCCTATCTCCTCCTCTTTTGTTTGACTTGGTGGGCACTTGTCATGTTCTTTACCTGTTGGGTATTTCTCTGCCTTTTCATCTTGTTTAGATTGCTGTGTCTGGAATGGGCTTTCTGTATTCTGGAGGTCTGTGGTTCCTTTTTATTGTGGAGTTTTTACCCAGTGGGTGGGGTTGGACGGTTGGCTTGTCAAGGTTTCCTGGTTAGGGAAGCTTGTGTCAGTGTTCTGGAGCGTGGAACTTGATTTCTTCTCTTTGAAGAGCAATGGAGTGCCCAGTAATGAGTTTTGAGATGGGTCTATGTGTTAGGTGTGACTTTGGGCAGTCTGTATGTTGACTTTCAGGGCTATGTTCCTGCGTTGCTGGGGAATTTGCGTGGTATGTCTTGCTCTATAACTTGTTGGCTCTTGGGTGGTGGTTGGTTTCAGTGTAGGTATGGAGGCTTTTGGACAGTCTCTTATTACTTAAAGTTCCGTGTAGTCAGGAGTTTTCTGGTGTTTACAGATTTTGGGCTTAAATCTCCTGGCTCTGGATTTCAGCTTTATTCTTCCTGTAGTCTCAGGACTTCTCCAACTATACAGCACTGATATTAAAACTTCTAGGTTAATGGCAAAAAGATTCTCCCCCATTAGGGACTCCCAGAGAGGTTCACAGAGTTACATGAAGAAGAGGACAGGGAGGAGGAAAATAGAGATGAGTAGGAGGAGAAAAAGGGGGACTCAAGAGGAGAGAGACAGATCTACGCAGTCGTCTGTTCCTAGAGTGTTCTCCGTAGCCCAGACACCCATAAAGATTCACAGAATTGGACTGGGAAGAGAAGGGGAAAGGAGGAAATAGAGGTGTTCTGAGGTAGAAAACAGAGAGTCAAGATTGGGAGAGAACAGTCAACACACTCCTGAATAAAAATGGAAACTGAATATTGGATTCTTAAATGTTCACAGTTTATATCATATACTGAAGAACAAAAATTAAAAATCTAGAGTAGAGGTTAGACTCTTAAAAATATTATATTAAAAACAAAAACAAAAACGCCCCCCCAAATATTTTAGAAATATATATGAGGTTCAGTTTAAAAATAGGGCTTCTCTTCTTTTTTTCCCTTTCCTCTTTGTAAGGTTATAGTGTATTGAAAATGAATAATTAAGGAGCAGTAGAGGAGTACTATAGGACTTTAAAAGAAATGAGAGAAAAAGAAAAATAGAAAATAGAAGAGAAGAAGAAAAAAAAAAAAGAGGGAAAAAAAATTTCCCCTAACTAAAAAAATCGTAAGAATTTATAAAAATGAAAGTTAAGGAGTAATGGGGGAGTAATAGGGAATTTTAAAGGAAAATAAAAGAGAAAAAATAAAAAAGAAAAAATAAAATTTAAAAAAAAATCTTTTTTTTTTTTTCTTCCTTACTTAAAAAAAAAAAAAAAAGTAAAAATATATCTAGGAATTTCTCTGGAGCTGTTGCGGTCAGTGTGGTTTCGGCTCGGTTTCAGATAGCCCCTCGTTCCAGCTTACACTTCTCGATATCTACAGGCCCCTTGCGGTGTGGTCAGTGTTTCCTACAGGGATTTTAATCTGTTGCACCGGTCCCCTCTGAAGCGGTTCCCTTTGTTTATTTGGCTTCTGTTTGCCGGTCTCTTCAGGGCCTCATTTCCGCCCTGACATAGGCGGGCGGAGGTGGACTCTTATTCAGGTAGCTAGTTCCGTCGAGCTGCAGGGTGGGGCTGGCGCTGAGGGGCGGGGCCGGCGCTGCTCAGGCTCCGGCTGCTCTATATGGAGCAGGCACTGCTCGCGGCTCCAGCCCTCGGGTGTTCCGCCAAAGGTTGGAAGGAAAGCTGCGCCTGCTCTTTGTGCCTTCCCCGTCAGAGCGGTCCAGGCAGCCAGGGGCTTGACGCTTGATGGGCGCACTCTCCCCGGGTGCGCGCGCCCACTCCCTTCCGCGGTCCCAGTCTCAGTTTCCGCCCACGCCAGTCCGGTGCGTGCGCCTTCTGCCCTCCGCGTCCCCAGCCCCAGTCCCCGCCCGCGCCGGTCGGGTGCCTGCGCCCTGTGTCTCGCCGCGACCCTCCCGGCGGATGTCGATCATCCAGAATTTCGGTCCCTTTGTTCTGCGAACAGCCGGCAGTGTGTTCGGGCCAGTTAATTTTCTCTCTCTTTTGCTCTCCCACAGTTCAAGCTGGGAACTCACAGAAGCTCCCTCCGATTGTCCTCAGGGCACTCAGGCCCGGCCCCTGCCCTAAGTAATGCCGCCCGCTCCTCTCCGTTCCGCCCCCACTTGCTGGTGGCGGATGCGGGCGTCTGGAGTACTTTTCTGCTGGGAGTTGCTTTTAGGCTCGTAATCTGTGGGTTTTATTTATTGTTTCTCTCCCAGTCACGTTGCCCTCCGAGATTCAAACACTTCCCCCAGGCCCGCCAGTGCGAGGGTTTCCCGGTGTCTGGGAACGTCCTCTATTAAGACCCTTCCCGGGACGGATCTCCGTCCTTAGCTCTTTTGTCTCACTATTTATCTTTTATATTTTGTCCTACCTTCTTTCGAAGACAATGGGCTGCTTTTCTGGGCGCCTGGTGACCTCAGCTAGCGATCAGAAGTTGTTTTGTGAAGTTTGCTCTGTGTTCAGTTATTCTTCTGATGAATTTCTAGGCGAGAAAGTGGTCTCCCCGTCCTACTCCTCCGCCATCTTGGCTCCTCCTCAACTTCACGTCAGCTCGGCCGCCGCCACGGAGGGGCAAGGGATGGGTAGGGGAAGACACAATATGGCAGAGCACCACAGCTGCTCTCGGCCGCTTCCAGTAGCCGCCTCCGGGAAGACGCGGCCACGAGCAGGCAGCGGCAGCTGCGGTGGCGGCCGCAGCAGTACCACATCCCCAGACCATACTCTTAAAATAGGAGTTTCATGAGCTAGGTACACCTTAGGACAACCTCGAGCTGAAAGTAAGAGAAGTAAGCAAAAGGAAGAAGAAGAAAGAGGCTTCCGATTGTATTTCCTTGTTCAGGCTTTTCCTTTCTGCCCCACGAATGTCTTCCACTCTCCCAGATTCTGTGACATGTTTTTATAGTATCACTATTTAGTCTCAACCATTCACCTACCTTTGGGTTCAAGGGAAAATTCACATTACTGATTTTTCTTCCCATGAAACTTTTATTTTCAGGTTCAAGTAAATTGACGTTCATTTTCAATTCTCCACATAATTTGCCCAGCACACTCATTCTATTCAATGTGCTCCATCTATAAGATATACAGCTCCACAATTGGTGAGGTAGAGTGTAGTTACTGAAATGAAATGCAAAACCAAGGAGAAGAAAAAAATCACTGTAGTCCTACCTCACCCTGTTTCCAAAGGATCAGACTGGAATTTATCCTCCAAAATATTCTCTTAGGCTTTATCTTACCCTGGGGCAAGTCTTAGATAATGGTCTGTAGAGATGCCAGAATGAATTTTCTATCAATAACAACTTTCTACTTTACTATACTTGTGTATTCATTTACTGGGGGCTTACCTGGTGGCTCAGATGGTAAAGAATCTGCCTGCAATGTGAGAAACTTGGGTTTGATCCCTGGATTGGGAGGATCCCCTAGAAAAGGAATGGCTACCCACTCCAGTATCCTTGCCTAGAGAATTCCATGGACAGAGGAGCCTAGTGGGCTACACTCCATGGAGTCGCAAAGTGTTGGACTTGACTGAATGACTAACAGTTTCACTTCCATTTATTCACTCATTGAACAAACATTTATTGAGTGACCTTTATGTACTGGGCACTATGCAAGTTGCTTAGGGAAAAGATACAGCATTTTTAAGATACAGTCTGGCTGTTGCAGGAAGAAAGACACTAAACAATCATAGGGCAGTGAGAAAGGGCTTCTGATGGAAACTCTGGGACGCCTAGAAGGGCACCCTCACTCTTCCCAAAGGGTATAATCAGAAGAGGTTTAGCCAAAGAGGACACTTTTGATTTGGCACTTGCAGGATAAATACAGAGGCCATGTGCCAAAGCCTGTGTGTCTGCAGAACCAGGGAGGATGGGGAGGCATGATTCTCTTAGTGACATAGACTGGTGCCAGTGGTTGTAAGGGAGGCTGTGGCGAGCAGCCCAAAGACCGGGGTACACCCACCATGCCCAGTGAAGCAGGAGGCTAGGGCCATGTCACAGAGGGCCTCCTAAGTGCCATAAGAGCTTAAACTCTACCACCCCCCACACCCCGCCAATAACTGACAGAGGCGGGACAACGCCAACACAGCTGCATCACTGTAGCCCCCAGGATGTATTGTCCCTGGTCCAGGACGCATTACAGGCAGCAGATGTGAAATTCCAGATCCTGTAAGCTCCAGGAGGGGGCTCTAAATTCCCAGTTTGAAGAAAAAAATAAGAGGAGAAAAGAGAATCTTGTTTTGCTGCTTATTAACTGTGAGGTTAGAACAAATAAATTAACTCTCTCATTCTCTATTTGCATACTGAGGGTGAACTGGACTGCCTCATGGGTAAATATCTTAGTATATAAAATGCTTTGCTCGCTTTCTTTGTGGAGATAAAGCTTGCCGTGATATTTACCAGAATTCCCTCATTGTCGCCTCCTACGCAGGCCTTCCACCTCTGTCAAATTCTGAGCTGTGGAGTGGCACAATCCCCATCTCCAGCAACAGGGTAAAGATTGGGTAGAGTCTGAAGGGAAAGCGAGAGTTCAGCTTTAGTGTGTGTGGGTGTGAGGTCTGTATCAGTCTATCCTATTCTGTGTTTGGGGGGCATGATGAGAAGTGTCCCAGATGGTTGGTGGAAGCCAAGTGTAGAAGGAGCTGGGTTTCCAATTCATTTCTCATGACGGCTGTAATAAATCACCCCAAAATCAGCGGCTTAAAAAATACACATTTATTCTCTTATGGTTCTTAGTGGGTAAAAATCAAAGAGATCATGCTTCCTCTGAAAGTTCTATGGGATATCTGCTCCTTGCCTTTGCGCAGTTCCAGAGGCTGTCCATATTTCTTGGCTGGTGTCTTCTTTGATCCTAGAAGTCCATAGCACAGCATCTTAAATCCGGCTCTCTCTGTTAAAATCATGGCGGCTCTCTCTGTTAAAATCATGGCGGTGCCTTCTCTCTTCTAAGTACTCAAATGTCTCTCTCCTTCCTTCTTATAAGGACACCATGATCATATTTAGACCCCAAGGGGATAATGCAGGATAACCTCCCCCAGCTCAAGTTCTTTAAATTAATCAATACCTACCAAGCCCTTTTGCAATTTAAGGTAACATATTCACAAATTCCAGGGTTTAGGACCTAGATATCTTGGGGGTCACTCTTCAGCCCTCCAGAGTTCCTCTAATGAGTAAAGCCTGGGGAACCCTGGAACAGAGCAGGGACTGGGGTAAGGTGAGTGAGGTACTCAGAGCCTGAGACTTAAGGAGTCTCTCACTTTCAGGATTATCCTGAGTGAGGGATCTGCTCTTGAAAATGAATGTGCCTTTAAATTTTGTGCTCTAGATGCCTTGCTCACCTTACCTTAGTTTGGATCCTGTCTTGGAGTGGCAAATAGAACTGGAGCAAAATTAGGTGGGGCTATGTCTAAGCCACAGGCCTGAGACAGTCCAATAGAGTTCCTGCTGGTTCCCAGAGCTAGGATGTGTTTGCCTGAGTGACTGTCTGTCTGTGTGTGTGTGTGGGGGCATTGAGTAAGAGACAGGGAGGGAGAGAGAGCAGTAGAATGATTGCCCCTGATCATAGGAGTAAGTAACACCCCTCTCCTAGTAACTTCCCAGAATGGTGTGGTTTTCATGCAGTCGTGAAGTAGCCTTGCTTCTATCTGGAAATGGGATTGCAGGCCAGATGGGGGAATGGACTTGTCTGAGTGTGCAGCATGGACACCACTGAGGACCAGATGACTACCCCCAGAAGGTACATGCAACAGGGAAAAGTGATGGGAAGATCACCGTTTGGTATCTATTAAAACAAGTCCTGGGGAACAAGTCCTTGCAGAGGAAATGAAATGCAGACATGACACATCATGGATGGACCCACATCCAGAGTGTCCTGTCTATGAGTCCCATGAGCAACTGTGTTCCTGTCCTCCTGGCTGCCCTGCTAGGCCCAGATGCTTTTGGTGTACCATTTGTTCTGGAACTCCAGTCTGAGAAACTCAACGAAGAATGACCCCTCCCCTGGTCCCAGGCCTGGCTGTCTTCCTCCGTGCCTCCTCCTCCTCTCCCTCACATACCCCCAGCCAGGAGGACAGTGACTCATGCTAATTATACAGTAACAGGAGAAGAAAAAACACATTTTTTTTTCTCCCTACAGCAGCTGGGGCTTTCTATTTATTTGTCCGCTATTTATAACTCACTCAGACAAGGAGGTCTTATCTCCTCCCACCACCATTTCTCCAAATGAAATTTCTCTAGGGTGGATCCAGTTTTATCTAAATTGGTTGGATAGAGGAGCACAACATATACAACCCATACTGAAAGAGATAAGGCTTTCTCCTTGTACTTGATGTAAAAATAACCAACCGGCAAAATGAGCATGGATAGGGAAAAATTAATTTACTTCCCTGCCTAATTAGTAGATACAGGATAGATGTATCTGCTTAGCTCCCTAATTATAATAATACTTAGCAGTTACATGAAACTCTTCATCATAAGAAATACCACCCTCTTCTGACACGAAATAATTAATCTTCAGTACTCCCATGTGAGCATCTTATCTGAGCAAGAGAAATACCATGAGGTTGGAGGAGAGCAGGAAGATCAGGGTAGGGTGCTGAGGCCACCCCTTATCATTAAGGCAGAAGCTTCTCCGTGTGTGCCATTCCCCCAGCATCAGGACTGACTCAGGGACAATCTGTCCACCTCAGCCAGTTCAGGGCTCTGCCAGCTGCAGCAGGTAACTCACCAGCAAGTCCCAGAGTCTGCAGATTCTAGCCTACCTGGCTGCATAGCTGGAATCCGCCTCCCGAAGTGAAAGAGGCCACAGTGGACCCAAGCAGAGGGGGAGCTTCCAGGTGCCACGCCGCAGTGAGCAACAATCGCCAGATGAGCCCCTCTGGGTGCCTCCCGTCTGTTCATGGGCTTTCTGCTCCATTTCTGATTTGATGTGCATTCACTCAGTACTGTACTGTGTGCTAAGCTAAGTCACCTCAGTCTGCTCTGACTCTTTCCAACCCCATGGACTGTAGCCTGCCGGCTCCTCTCTCCATGGGATTCTCCAGGCAAGAATACCGGAGTGGGTTGCCATGCCCTCCTCCAGGGGATCTTCCCAACCCAGGGATCAAACCTACATCTCTCATGTCTCCTGCATTGGCAGGTGGGTTCTTTACCACAAGCGCCACCTGGGAAGCCCTCACTCAGCCCTACTTTTTCCTATTTCCTGTGGTGGGATGCAACTCCTGGCACATCTTGTGTCAAGTCAGAGTTCCTGATAAGGCCTATGATTCTTAACTTTCACCAGGAAACAGAAACTTCTCTGCCTCTAAACCCTGTGGCCGCATAATCCCCTAACCTGGGATCAGATGTCTTAAGTGGATATAATTTCAGCCTCCCGTAGAGTAGCGCTTGCAGCTCCATCCTCCTGAATTTGCTGCTCCCATACTCCTGCTTGCCATTCTTGGGGAGGCAAGGGTACACAATCTTTCCCCATTTCTTGGGGAGAGGGGTACACAATCTTCTCCCCACCTCGATCCCATGCCTTCCTCACCTGCTCCTCCTCCCACTGGGCACTCTCAGCGTGCCCCTTGACTGTACCACGGCATCCAGGGCAGGAGCCTTTGTCCATGCCCAGGACTTGGGCTGTGATGAAGCAGGTGTGTGCCCTGTCTCCCTGCCCCTTACATTTGAAATTGCCAGAAACTGCAGGATCCCCTCTGGTCTTCAGATATTGAAAACATGTTAGTATTATAAAAGAAAGGGAAAAAATCCAATATAATTATCATTGTATTTGGTGCTTAATAGACCTTCAGTGAAGTTTGTTTAAAAAATTACATTTCAAATGATTTGCCAAGGCCTTATTTTTGTGACTTTCAGAAAAAAAAAAAACAAACACATAGCCAAGCAATGAACAGCTACAACTATGTGATCTTGCCTTTATCTTTTAGACAGGGGTGGGGAAAAGGAGAGCAATAAAAACAATCGTTACTTAAATTGCAATTTCACTGTCTTTTTATTTTTTTCCTTACTTTTATAAACATAATAGACCATACAAATATTGCTTACATTTAAAATTTGTTAAAGCTCAAAGCTACTATAATGAGATAAGAATTATAAGTTCTAATTATATGCTTTGAGGCAATGTAATTATGCAACAGTTTTGGGGGAAAATGAATGCGACATAACAGATCTTCTTTCTCATTTTCTTAATTTTGGGCTTTATCCTTAACCAGGGAAGAAGATCCAACTCCTACCAATTATTCCTCCACAGTTCAACTAACAATGCATCTCTGGTTAAATCATATGGGTCCAGAAAAGGGAACAGGCAAAGAAATGGACATATTTGCTACATCTTCTCACAATATGCCTATGATATAATGACTTTTTTTTTGGCTTTTCTTTATTGGATTATAATTCCTTTATAATGTTGTGTTAGCTTCTGCTGTAGAACATCATGAATCAGCCCTGTGTATACATATATCCCCCTTCCCTCGTGAACCCCCTTCCCCCACATCCCACCCCTCTAGGTCATCGAAGAGCACTGAGCCGAGCTCCCCGTACTATACAGCAGCTTCTTAGTAGCTGTCTGTTTTACAGATGCCAATGTAGGAGATGCAGGTTCAATCCCTAGGTCAGGAAGATCCTGGAGAAGGAAATGGCAACTCATTCTAGTATTCTTGCTTGGGAAATCCCATGGATAGAGGAATCTGGCGGGCTACAGTCCATGGAGTCAATGGAGCAGATATGACTGAGTGACTGAGCAGGCACACATGCACAGTGTCTATGTTCCCAGTCACTCAGTCATGTCCAGCTCTTTGTGACCCTGTGGACTGTAGCCCGCCAGGCTCCTCTGTCCATGGAATTCTCCAGGCAAGAATACTGGAGTGGGTTGCCATTTCCTTCTCCACACGATGTATATACGTCGATGCTATTCTCTCACTTCGTCCTCCACCCCTTCGCCTCGTATGTCTACAAGTCCATTCTCTGTACCTCTGCCTCTATTCCTGTCCTGCAAGTGGGTTTATCAGTACCATTTTCCTAGATTCCATATATATCCCTTAATATATGGGTATTTGTTTTACTCCTTCTGACTTACTTCTTTCTGTATGGCAACCTCTAGGTTAATCCACATCTTGAAATGATGCTTCTTAACATCACAAATCAGAAATCTGACTTCATAGGTTCGCTCTGATGTCAAATCTCATAGCCTATTTCTGTGTGCCACACAATGGGCTATTTCAGAGCATCAGTCAGGGTGGGGAAAGTGACAGTAAAAGCCTCTGACAAAGGAAAGACTCTGCAGGATATGGAGCTGCCACAAAATCACTGAGGCAGTAGCATGTGGGAGGATCATCCTTGTTCTCCAAGGAACCCAGGTCTGGAAGGAGAGTGAATGCTTTAGGAGGCCAAGTTTCCATTTGATACTAAAAGGAAAATGCTGGACCAATGTAGGCTCTAACTTTGGACTAGGCAGGTTCTGGAGATGAATAAACAGAGGAATGGAATTGACTCATCAGGGTGTTGTGGAAGAAATACAATCTGCAGTCAGATAACTGCTTCTCTTGAGTCATTTCCAACTCTGAGGTGCTCCAACTGTATTTGAACTCTCTGTGTCTCATTCCCCAAAGTGAGAGGAGTTGAATTAAAGCCTAGAAACACTTGCTTCCGGTTTTATAGATGTGTGTATGTGTGTGTCCCCAAAGAAAACCTACACTTAAGTCTAACTTGTGAAGACTGTATTTAGTGTGCTAACCACATGTATTAGGAGAAAAAATAAAGAGACTATATTTCCTGATCTATGATTGGTTGGTTAAACAGTGGGGGAGAAGAGAACTGGTAACCTATTTTCATAGAAAATGACAGTCAAGAATGATGATCACAGGTGGTTGGTCAGTTTTTTTTTTTTCAGAGGATGTCTATCATATTTTCATAATAAAAGTAGCCCACATATAATCCACATATTGTGTACCTTCTGCTTTGTAAGTGTATGCTATGTGTTTCTACGTTTAACCTGTACAACACATTATTTTTACTGATTATCCTTCTCATCAGACAGAAGGAGAAGTTGAAGCTCATATAAGATGGGTTGTTGTTTAGTCACTAAGTTGTTCCCCGCTGTTTGCAGCCCCAGGACTGCAGCACGCCAGTCTTCTGTGTCCTTCAGCATCTCCCAGAGTTTGCGCAGACTCATGTCCATTGAGTCGATGGTGCCATCCAACCATCGCATCCTCTGCCATCCTCTTCTCCTCCTGCCCTCACTCTTTCCCAGCATCAGGGGCTTTTCCAATGAGCCAACTCTTTACATCAAATAGCCAAAGTATTGGAGCTTCAGCTTCAGCATCAGTCTGTCCAACGAATATTCAGGCCTGATTTCCTTTAGCATTGACTTGTTTGATCTCCTTGCTCTCCAAAGGACTCTCAAGAATCTTCTCTAGCACTACAGTTTGAAGGCATCAATTTTTCATCTCTCAGCCTTATTTATGGTACAACTCTCATATTCGTACATGACTACTGGAAAAACTATGGTGTGACTAGATGGACCTTTGTTGGCAGAGTGATGTCTCTGCTTTTTAATATGCTCTCTAAGTCTGTCATAGCTTTTCTTCTAAGGAACAAGCATCTTTTAATTTCAAGGTTGAAGTCACCATCTGTAGTGATTTTGGAGCCCAAGAAAATAAAGTCTGCCACCATTTCTACATTTTCCCCATCTATTTGTCATGAAGTGATGGGACCAGATGCCAAGATCTTAGTTTTTTGAATGCTGAGTTTTAAGGCAGGTTTTTCACTCTCCTCTTTCACTTTCTGCCATTAGGGTGACATAATCTGCACATCTGAGATTGTTCATATTTCTCCCGGCAATCTTCATTCCAGCTTGTGACTCACCCAGCCTGGTGTTTCTCATGATGTACTCTGCATAAAAGTTAAATAAGCAGGGTGACAATATACAACCTTGATGTACTTCTTTCCTGATTTTACATCAGTTCCTTGTTCCATGTCTGGCTCTAACTGTTGCTTCTTGACCTGCATAAAGGTTTCTCAGAAGGCAAGTAAGGTTGCTGGTATTTTCATCCATTTAAGAATTTTCCACAGTTTGCTGTGACCCACACAGTCAAAGGCTTTAGTGTGTCAATGAAGCAAAAGTAGATGTTTCTCTGGAACTCCCTTGCTTTTTCCATGAGCCAGTGGATGTTGACAATTTGACCTCTGGTCCCTCTTCCATTTTTCTTCCAGCTTGTACACCTGGAACCTCTCAGTTCATGTACTGTTGAAGCCTAGCTTGAGCATGACCTTACTAGCGTGTGAAATGAGCACAACTGGTGTGATAGTTTTGGTCACTGCCTCCTATATGATGTCACAAGCCTCCATCCATAGTTCTTCAGGCACTCTGTCTTTCAGATCTAAATCCGTCAACATATTTGTCACTTCCACTGTATAATCATAAGATGGGTTGAAGTTGAAGTTGAAGTGTTAGTTGCTCAGTCGTGTCCAACTCTTTGCAATCCCATGGACTGTGGCCCACCAGACTCCTCTGTCCATGGGATTTTCCAGGCAAGGATACTCGAGTGGGTTGCCATCTCTTTCTCCAGGAGATCTTCCCAACCCAGGGATAGAACTCAGGTCTCCTGCACTGCAGGCAGATTCTTTACCGACTGAGCTATGAGGGAAGCCCCATAAGATGGGTGGTGTACCCCAAATCCCCAGTCTGGTTCTAAAGCCCCTGAATTCTCTACTGTAGCCTCTGCCCAAAGATAGTCAAAGAAACCAGAACTCAGATTTAAAACATAATCCATTCTCATAATTTCATGAGAAATTATTTGTACATAATACAAGCCTATAGGAGTCATGGGTTCAAACCCTTGTTCACTAAGATCCCCCGGAGAAGGAAATGGCAGCCCACTCCAGTATTCTAGCCTGGTAAATCCCATGGACAGAGGATCCTGGTGAGCTACAGTCCATGGGGTCACAAAAGAGCTGGACATGCATAGAGTCAAAGCATGTATAGGCCTTATGGAGGTGACACAAGGCCTCTGCCATCTCTGAGTTTGTGGTCTTCCATTTGGCTATGTGGGAGCCCATGGCTTATAGGCTGCCTTTGCTAGTGACCATGCCACAGAGCACCCACTAGAAATTATGTCAATTGCACTTCATACCCAGACCCCCTGTAAAGTAATTTCCACCTGGGTTCTCCCTACACAGCTTCCTTACTCATCCACAGAACAAGCTTCTTTGAGATCTGCAGGCACCACTCTCTGTCCCTGACTACAACACCTTAAAAGGTTAAAGACAAACACATTCTCTTTTTCAGAAAATTAATTCTGCTTCACGCTGACATATGCTGTATTGACAAAGGGCCGCAGGCCTTTCTCTCCCCCAAAATTTCAAAACAGAAGGTCTCTGTCCAAAATAGAAGTGTATGTTACACTGTTCCCATAAAAGGAGACAAGAGTCTCAGAGCCACAAACATTCTATTTTCAAGTTCAGAGCTACCAAAAAATATGTCAGCCCAGAGGGGATGGATTTGGAGGGAAGGGGGAGCAAGACACGCAAACTTTATTCTATGTTTAAATCCCAGCATATGGGCCATTCCTATTTTGGGATGACAAATACTGACTTCCATGTTTTGTAATTAATGATATAAAAAGAGGAACTAAGCTACATTTGAAGGTCCCAGTAGGCTATCCCCCTACCAGTGGAGACCCTCTGCCATCTTGCAGGTTAGATTTGAAGAAGTCAGTTGGCATTGCCCGATTTGAGAGCAGAGTGCAGATGAGAATCTGGGCCAATACTTATTTCTCCTCATAAATCTCATTTTCTGGGATTAACTTTTAACCACTTGTTGTATTTCTAAGTTGAAACTTTCCAGGATCTGAGAGGCCTCTTGAAGGTGCTGGGCTGATGGACAGATATTTCTGAAGGCTAGTGAGCCCTGGTAAAGGGAACAAAGAATTCTGTGGGCCAAACTCAGGTCTCAGGGATCTCTGGCCCACTCTCATTTGTAGGCTAATTGAAACAGCATTTGAGAAGTCAAATGAAATAAATCCTCTATCTCTTTCCCATGAATGGAAGAAGGCTAGTTCTCACAGCCCACAGACATGCTGCTGCTAGCACCTGGACCCTGTACCCGAACCCCAGAATGCAGCCCTTCTCTGTGCCCAAGATGCACCCCTGTTCCTCACCTTGGCTAGCCTTTGGCCTAGATCTTGTTCCTAGTTATGACTGCAGATTAGAGTTTTGCAGTGATTCCCGGCGGCTCCAAAATTCTACAACTAGATCTTGCATCCTAGGATGCTCATTTAGCAGTTCACCAACCAAGGTGTATGAAATGTGTAGCTTACTTTTTAATTTTACTTATTTTACTTTAATGAGACCCAATCCATCAGTAGGTAGGAGTGGAAAACAGAAGAGTCCACTCAGGGCTACCCACCAGCATTTCTTGGAGCTTTGTCTAGGTTTCCAAAACTTTGCGCATGTCAAGACTTTGGGGTGGTGTGGGAAGCAACTTGTGTAGGTCATTGTTCACCATATGCCTATGCTCACACTTCATGGCTTACATCTGGTTTGGGGCTGTCAGAACACTCAGATGACTACAGTCTCCAGTTTTCCGTCCTCTGGCTCCTGGCTGTGCAGTTCTCCCTCCACTGATTCAGGAATCTTTTCATGGTACAGGAGATAATTTCTCTGTAACTACATCACCCTGGACTTGAAAACATCCCTTCCCAAAGCCTTGTTTACTCCTCGTGCAGAGAGATGTCTTCCTTACCGGGAAAAATCTCTGAGCCTGTTTCAGGGCTGTATGCAACTAACACATCTGCAGCCACTTCCATGTTGAATTTTGATCCTTTCCCTGGGTTCCATCTGAGGGAACAGGCACAGTTTCACTTAGAATTTTATTTTGCATCCTATCAAAAGTAGCAGTTTACTCCAAAGTTTAGCTCAACAACCATTCCCCCACCAACATCAACTTTGCTCTAGCAAGTGGATTCTCCTTTCCACCACATCTTTGAAATCACTTTTTCGAAAGGCATTCCAATAAATTTTAAGATCTAAATTTTATTTCTGCCAGGACTTTTGATGATTCACACATGAAATAAAGAATTAACGAGTAGAATGGTATGTGTGTGTGTACTAATGAGTTTGCATGCTTTATAATTTATTAATTAAATCTTATCTAAACCTTAACTGACTTTTTACATACGATTGTGTGATTGCACACCTTTATTTCATTAATGTGGTAAATTATAGTGATTATTTTTGAATGTTTGATCAAAATTTAATTCCTGGAATACAAAAAAAAGTTCAACTAAAAGAGTACATTTACTTTTCTATAACTCTGAATTTGATTTAATAATGAGTGTTCAGGAATTTGACATCTATGTTCCTCAAAAAGATTACTCTTCCTTGCAAGCCCCTTGTCAGCTGTTGTTAGCAAGTTATGCTGTTGTCATAAAATGAACTGGGCAGGATTCCCTCTTATTCTATTATCTGGACAAGTTTAAAATCTGTGTCTTTTCCTTCACAAATATTTGGTAGAGGTCACTGGTCAAAGCCTGTCAACCTGCAGTTGTTCTTGTGGTAGGACTGTTTTTTGGTGGGAAATGTGTATCCTAGAGTTATCATTTCTTTCATAGATCTAGAACTAGGCAGGTTTTTTATGACTCTTTGTGTCAGGTGTGGTTTATATCCTCTATAAACTTATTTCAACAAAATTGTCAAAATTATTGGGTATCCTCTCATTATCTTTTAAAAGTGGCTATGGTTTTTTGGGGAATGATTTTCATTTCTAAAAGTGGAGTTTATCATCTGTCTTGCTTGTTCATTGCTCCCAGAAATTTATCAATTGCATTAGTCTTTTCAAGTAACTTTGTGCCTTTGTTTATTCTCTGTAAACAGATTTCTTTTCTATTTCAATAAGCTTGTTCTAGTCCTCATTTTGTCCTTCCTGCTATCTTTTTGGGGGGTTAATTTGATACTTTCTTTTAACTTCTGAAATAAAGAACTTGCCTATATTCTACATGTTTAAGGTTATAAACTTACCTGGAATCACGATCCAGAGAGGAATCACAGATTTAAATATATCACATTTTATTAGCATTCCGTTCATATTTTTGGTTTGTTTTTGTTCCAATTTCCAGTTTCTGTTGTATATTCTCTCTCTCTCTTTTTTTTTTGTATTTGTATCTATATCTGTATTCTCTTCTCCACTGCATCTTTGAAATCATTGTTTCCAAAGGCATTACAGTGAATGGTAGCATCTAAACTGTTTTCCACTCGGTTTTGAATATTTCAATGATTTGGAATTTTTATTTTATCCCATAAATTGGTTGGTCCCAGTTAACAGTCCACATATACCTGAGAATAAATGTATATCTTATTGCATTGAATGCCTGGTTTTAATCGTTATTTTAATCAAAATTCCTGCTGATGTTTTGTCTTCTTACTCTTATCGGTGATGAATGGTATGTTAATATCATCACATTGATCTTGGCTTCATCTTTTTGTGACTTTTTTATTGTTTTAGCTTCTCAATATTTGCTTTACATATTTTGAGGCTATTATGGGTTGAATTGAGTTCCCCAAAAAGCTATGTCAAATTTCCAAACCCTGAAATGTGTGAATATAAACTTATTTGGGAACAGTCTTTGCATATACAAGTTAAGATGAAGTCATACTGGATTAGGGTAGGTTCTAACCAAAAATGACTGTTCTTATAAGTAGAGAAAGCAGATAAATGGGGAGTGAAATGTCACGTGAAGACACAGAGGCACAGAGAGACAACATCATGTGATGACAGGCAGAGATTAGATGATGAAATTCCAAACCAAGGAATTTCAAGGATTAACTGTCACCACCAGATGCTACTTCACCCCCATAATACATTATTATTCTTTTAATAGACTTAACATCCATTTAATTTTATCTACATTTTAACCCTTTCCATTGCTTTTTATTCCTTCATGCTCTCTTGAGCTTCTATATGAGATTAATTTTTCCTTCTCCCTAACATATCTGCTTTAAAATTAGATTTACTGTGAACTTGCTGTTGATTAAGTCTCCAGTTTGTGTGTTTGTTTAAAAATATCTTTGTTTTTCTTTCATATCTGAAGGCTGTTTTGGGTATACAATTCTAACTTGATATTTTTTTTTTTCTTGCAGCACTTTGAATATATAATACAGTTGTCTCCCCTTTTTCATTATTTATGATAAGAAATCATCTATTAGGCTTATTGTTGCTATTTTTAATTAATATATCTATCTACCCCTGGCTCAAGGCTGTTTTTTTAAGATATTTCTCTTTGTCTTTGGATTATGGCTATATTATTATGTGTCTATATATGTTTTTTTTTTTCTGTTTAATATTCAGCTTCTTGAATATGTGTCTCATGGAAAATTCTAAGCCATTATCTGTTAAAATATTGATCTTTCATTTATTCATTTTTTATCCTCTTCTTGGGAATTGAATTACACATATGTTATATTGTTTCACCATACTTCATATGCCTTTTACTCTATTTTTTGTATTTTCCTTGCTTATACCTCCCCATTCTTCAGCATGAATATTTTCCTCAGATTTATGTTACATTCATTAATCCTCCTTTCATTGTGACTAATAGCTGCTAAACGCTAAAATGAGCTTTTAAAATTCAATTATTTAAGTTCTAGGTTTTTCATCTTCCCTATTGCTTCCAGAGATTAAAAGCCTCAATGCAGTTAGATCACAAAATTCTACATATAAAAACTTATGGGCATCCATTACAGTTGGGTAAAGCAGACAGAAAAATTAAAAACAAAAAAGAATCCAATTCTGTATGCAGGACAGAATTCTGTGCTAGGCACAGCACCAAAGCTGGGAGAGGTGTCAGATGACTAGGAAGTGATAGAACACCTACCTAAGATTGATGTTTAGTCAAAACATTAGGGACCACTCCCCACACGACCACTTACTGCCTTCCAACAGCCTAATGAGTACAGAATGGAAATAACAGTGGAGTGCTAACTGTGAAACTTCAGGAGACAAACTCTTTTTAGAGCTCAGAGTAAGAAGAAGATACAAAGCCAAGAAGGAAGCAGACACTGAGAAATAGTTTCTGGAAAATAGCCCACAATCTAAACCCAAGGAATTACCACAAAGGGATGAGGTAGTGTTTAGGGGTGAAGTGTTTCTTCCTTATCATGTTAATGGTTATGTGAATGTATACATTGAAATATACTCCAAGAAAAGGTCAGTTTTGTTGCATGATAACTAAGCTGAGCTCTAAAAGTTGTTGTTGTTTTAAAAGGAACAAGAAGTAAGTACATTCTTTCACAAACAAACTCTGATAATACATTGCTAACAGATCTACTCAACAAGAAATATCAATGGAAATTCTTGAGGCAAAGAAAATATGATATTATTTGCAAATTTGCATCTAGAAAAAGAGGATTACTAGAAATAGAATATATTGTGGTGAATAAGACTCATAATTTTTCAAGAGTAAGTGAAGTGAAAGTGTTAGTCGCTCAGTCATGTCTTACTCTTTGCAACTCCATGGACTCTTGTCAGGCTCCTCTGTCCATGAGATTTCCCAGGCAAGAATACTGGAGTGGGTAGCCATTCTCTTCTCCAGGGGATCCTCCCTGACCCAGGGATCAATCCCCTGTCTACCACATTGCAGACAGATTCTTTCATAATTTGTACTTATTTTTAATTCCTGTAGAAGATAATTCATGTCCTAAGGTATATTGAATATAAATTATTGTGTATTTATAACAAGTTTAAAAGTAAAATATACAAAGACATTATCACAAAGGATGAAAGATTGGGAATATATTCTTTGATATACTCCATGATCCTTACACTTGGCGTGAAGCAGTGTGCTGTTATTTGACAGTAGACTCAGATTACTTAAAAATACATATTGTAAACTCTTGGACCACCACTAAAATATTTTAAGTGGTATAAATAATAAATCAACAGAGTAAATAAAATTTTCAAATAACTGAACAGAAGTTAGAGAAGAAGAAAAATTTAAAAAACAGAAGAAATAGAAAACAGGTATGACAAAAACCACTACAATATTGTAATTAGCCTCCAACTAATAAAAATAAATGGAAAAAAAAAAAAACAAAAACAGGTAACAAGGTGGTAGATATAAATCCAATATTAGGCTTCCCTGGTGGGCCAGTGGTTAAGAACCTGCCTGCCACTGCAATGAGAAGACTGTGCACCCCAGCTAGAGAGCAGAGCCTCCTCCCTGCAACTAGAGAAAGCCTCCACACAGCAATGAAGAACCAGAGCCTCCAAAAATAAATAAATATAAACCCAATACTATTTATAATCACATTGAAAGTAAATGATAATAAATTAAAGATTGAGATCGTCAAATTGAACACAAAGCATGACTTGACTATTGCAATCTATTAGAAATCCCATTAATTAAAAAATAGACATTGAAAGTAAAAGGATGGAAAGAATTATCATGTAAACACTAACTTTAATAAATTGAAGTAGCTATACTCATTTCACAAAAAGTAAATTTCAAAACAAAGAATACTTTCAAGGACAAAGATGGACATTCATTAATGAGAAAACAGTTTGACTCTCTGTAAAGATATATTAATCCAAAAGTAGTGTATCTAACAAAGAGCTTCATAATGCAAGAAGAAAAATTGGTAAAACTAAAATGATAGATAAAAGCCATGATTAAAATGATGAAAAGTTTCAAAACTTCTCTCTTAGTTGATGGTACAAGTAGGCAGAAAATCAGGGCTTCCCCGGTGGCTCCATCAGTAAAGAAGAGGCCTGCAATGCAGGAGACCCGGGTTGGATCCCCAGGTAGGGAAGATCCCCTGGAGGAGGAAATGGCAATCATTCCAGTATTCTTGCCTGGAAAAACCCATGGACAGAGGAGCCTGTCAGGCTATAATCCATGGGATCACAAAGAGTAGGACACGACTTGGCAACTAAACCACCAGGCAGAAAATCAGCAGGTCCCAGGAGTTCAAAATGTAATCTAAACTGACAAATGAATCTAACAGTATTACACATGTAAAATATAACCACACTAACTAATATATGGGGGGAAAAGGAACTTATGTAATTATCTTAGTGAAACAGTGATTCCGCCTGATATTGTGTCATAAGGCTAAGGCAAGAAGAACTGAACACAAACACTATGCATGCTTCAGTCACTAGTATGCTTCAGTCGTGTCTGACTTTTATGATCCTGGAAGACCTTAGCCCTCCAGGCTCCTCTTCCAATGAATATTCAGGGTTGATGTCCTATGAGATTGACTGGTTTGATCTCCTTGCTGTCCAAGGAACTCTCAAGAATCTTCTCCAGCACCACAGATCAAAAGCATCAATTCTTCAGCACTCAGCCTTCTTTATGGTCCAAATGTCACATGCATATGTGACTACTGGGAAAACCACAGCTTTGACTAGACAGTCCTTTGCCAGCAATGTAATGTCTCTGCTTTTTAATATGCTGTCTAGGTTTGTCATAGCTTTCCTTCCAAGGAGCAAGCATCTTTTAATTTCATGGCTTCAGTCACCATCCGCAGTGATTTCGGAACCTAAAAAAATGAAATCCGTCACTGTTTCCACTTTTTATTCTATTTGCCATGAAGTGATGGGACTGGATGCCTTAATCTTCATTTCTTAAAAGTTGAGTTTTAAGCCAGCTTTTCACTTTCCTCTTTCACCTTCATCAAGAGGTTCTTTATGTTTTCTTCACTTTCTGCCATGAAAGTGGTATCATCTGCATATCTGAGGTCTTTTATATTTCTCCCAACCATCTTGATTTCAGCTTGTGAATCATCTAGGCTGGCATTTCACATGATGTAAAAAGCAGGGTGATAAAATACAGCCTTATCATACTCCTCTCTCAATTTTGAACCAGTCTATTGTTCCATGTCCAGTTCTAACTGTTGCTTCTTGGCCTGCATACAGGTTGATCAGAAGACAGGTAAGGTGATCTGGCACTCCTATCTCTTCAGTAATTTTCCAGATTTTTGTGATCCACACAAAGGCTTTGCTTTAGTGAAGTCGCTGAAGAAGTAGATGCTTTTTAGAATTCTCTTGCTTTTTTTATGATCCAACGGATGTGGCAACTTGATCGCTGGTTCCTCTGCCTTTTCTAAATCCAGCTTGAACATCTGGAAGTTCTCAGTTCACATACTGCTGAAGCCTAGCTTGAAGGATTTTTTATCATAATTTTGCTAGCATGTGAAATGACTACAATTGTATGGCAATTTGAACATTCTTTGGCATTGCTTTTCTTTGGGATTGGAAGGAAAACTGACTTTTTCCAGTTCTGTGGCCACTGCTGAGTTTTCCAAATTTACTGGCATATTGAGTGCAGCACTTTCACGGCATCATCTTTTAGGATTTGAAATAGCTCAGCTGGAATTCCATCACCTCCACTAGCTTTGTTCATAGTACTGCTTCCCAAGGCCCACTTGACTTCACATTCCAGGATGTCTGGCTCTAGGTGAGTGCCCACACCATCATGGTTATCTGGGTCATTAATACCTTTTTTGTACAATTCTTCTGTGTATTCTTGCTACCTCTTCTTAATCTCTTCTGCTTCTGTTAGATACTTGGCATTTCTGTCCTTTATTGTGCCCATCTTTGCATGAAATGTTCCTTGGTATCTCCAATTTTATTGAAGAGATCTCTAGTCTTTCCCATTCTATTGTTTCTCTCTATTTTTTTACATTGGGCACTTAAGCAGGCTCTCTTATCTCTCCTTGCAATTCTTTGGAACTCTGCACTCAGTTGAATATGTCTTCCCCTTTCTCCTTTGCCTTTCGATTCTCTTCTTTTCTCAGCAATTTGTAAGGACTCCTCAGGCTACAACTTTGCCCTCTTGCACTTCTTTTTCTTGGGGATGGTTTTGGTCACCACCACCTGTACAATGTTATGAACCTCTATCCATAGTATTTCAGGCACTCTGTCTATCAGATCTAGTCCCTTGAATCTATTTGCCATCTCCCCTGTATAATCATAAAGGATTTGATTCAGGTCATATCTGAATGGCCTATTGTTTTTTCCTACTTTCTTCAATTTGAGCCTGAATTTTGCAATAAGGAGCTTGTGATCTTAGCCACAGTCAGCTTGAAGTCTTGTTTTTGCTGCTTGTATAGTTTCTCCATCTTGGCTGCAAAGAATATAATCAATTTAATTTCAGTACTGACTATCTGTTGATGTCCATGTATAGAGTTGCCTCTTAAATGTTGATTGGTAAATGTGTTTCTCACAGTAGTATAGGTTAGTTATTCTGAACCTACTTTACACATACCCTATATTTGGACAAAATCATATGTATTTAGATGCTGAAATCCAGGTTTTTCACCATCAGAAAGATATATACCAGCCAAGCAAAGAGGTAATGTTCGAACGAACCTATGATGTTGGATTGGAGTTGAATATATCAGTATAAACTTACATTGTTTAATGCACATGCAAACATATAGATACAAAAATAAGAATATCTTGATATTCAAATACCATTGTTTCCTTCTTAAATGGACCATTCTTTGACTGGGACAAGTGTAGTATAAGATAATCCTGGCATATCTTGGTGCCTGAATGAAGGAAATGCTTAAAAAAGAAGAAACATTAAAAAAAAAAAAAAAAAGAAGAAGAAGAAGAAACATAAAAGCATGAGGGTATGTCAGAAAGTCAAAGAAACCAATTTGTAAAAACTCCTGTTGAGCAATGCAGGAATTATTTGAGCAACAAAGTGAAAAAAAAAAACAGTATTGGGTTTTAACCTAAATAATAAATATATAAATGCATAATTGAATAAATACATAAATAAGGTATAAAGGGCAACTTGTCCTTATAGGAGAATCCCAAATAATAAATCTAGAAGTAAACAGAAACAGAAAATCACCACTGGAATGCCACAGTAATAATTGCTCAAACAAAATCCACTGATAGATGTCAAATTTAGTGGAAAAAATATTTAAAGAGAAATAGGATATTTGGGAGGAAAGCTATGGCAAACCTAGAAGGCATATTAAAAAGCAAAAATATCACTTTGCCAACAAATGCCTGTATAGTCAAAGCTGTTGTCTTTCTAGTAGTCATGATATGAGAGTTGAACCATAAAGAAAGCTGAGCACAGAAGCATTGATACTTTCAAATTGTAGTGCTGGAGAAGACTCTTGAGAGTCCCTTGAACAACAAGGAGATCAAACTGGTCCATCCTAAAGGAAATCAACCCTGAATACTCATTGGAAGGACTGATGCTGAAGCTCCAGTACTTTGACCACCTGATGCCAAGAACCAGCTCATTGGAGAAGACCCTGATACTGGGAAAGGTTGAAGGCAAAAGAAGAGGGCAGCAGAGGATGAGACAAATGGATAGCATCCTGACTCAATGGACAGAAACTTGGGCAAACTCCAGGAGACAGTGGAGGAAGGGATGCCTGCAGTGCTGTAGTCTATGGGGACCAAAAGAGTCGGGCATGACTTAATGGCTGAACAACAACAAGGATGTTTGCATGTCTATGGCAAAACCACTACCATATAGTAAAGTAATTAGCCTCCAATTAAAATAAATAAATTTATTTTTTAAAAAACCCTAAAAAAAGTATCTCTCTTGAAATACTTATTAACTACTATGATGGTTTTAATATTGTCCACAAATTCTTTTATATTTCTCCCAGGTGGTGAGGTATAATTCCTCACCTGCTTATGCATGAGTTGGATGTAGTGAGTCACATCTAACAAAGGAAGGAAAGGGAAATAATAACCTTATAGTACAGACATATCTTTAAACAAGTGATCAAGGTTAACATTACCTGTCATATTGATATCACATGCCCCTGATTATGATGCAATATAAAAGGACCATCACCTCTCAGTTGTTCATTCCAAAAATGTATAACCACAGCCTCTTCATGAGAACACATACAAATATAGATCAGAGAACATTTTATAAGACACCTGACCAGTACCATTTCAGAAGTGTCAAGGTCACCGAGGCAAGGAATAATTGATAACTTATCATGACTTAGATTAAAGGTACGTGACAACTAAAGGCAATGTACCATGCAAGGTTGGATCCTAGGATTTTTTAAAAAGTGGAAAAACTAAAGAGATGTAAATAAAGTATATAGTTTCATTATTAATATTTTTCTGATATTAATATTTTAGTTTTGATCATTTGAACTGTGTTTACATAAGATGTTAACATGAGGAGAAACCATGTACAGAGTATACAGAAAATAGTTTTGCAACACTTTCTGCCTCTGAAATTATCTCAAAAAAATAAAGAAATTATATGGAGTCTGATAATATTCTACACTGGAAAAAGATGGCCAATATAGTTCTTCTGTTCTGAATTATCACCAACTTTCAGTCAATCCTAGTGGTTTCCACATCCTAAGAGTATAGAAATTGTCTACTCACTGTGAATCCCTCTTTGGTATCATCCAGGTTAGGCTAGATTCAGTTTATTATTCCTTTGACTCAGTCAGATATAGTTTGATTTCTGCAAATGTGAATCATAAGTCTCATCAATTTAAAAATAAAAACTTAGTCTTGCAACCATTTTTTACATTGTTCATGTCATTTTGCTCACTGTCTCACAACAGGGTATTTTTTTCTTCTAAATTGTCTAATAGTTATTCTCTATGTAACATATCACATATAGGTTAAGTCTCATTAAAACAATTTTGTTTTATAATACTCAAGGCACAGCAGGATTTGTATTTTAAATAGTATATATATATATATATATATATATATTTACATACTATATGTATATTTTATTATGTGTATGTGTACCTCTTGTTTTACTTGTGCTGTATCCTACATTTAACATTTCCCAGTACATGTAGGTAAATACAGAGGCCTTTCTATGTCTCCTTCTCTGAGGCTAGCAGATTCACACGCCCAATATATCCATCAGTTCACTTCAGTCGCTCAGTCATGTCCGACTCTTTGTGACCCTGTGGACCGCAGCATGCCAGGCCTCCCTGTCCATCACCAACTCCCAGAGTTTACCCAAACTCACGTCCATTGAGTCAGTGATGCCATCCAACCATCTCATCCTCTGTTGTCCCCTTCTCGTCCTGCCTTCAATCCTTCCCAGCATCAGGGTCTTTTCCAGTGAGTCACTTCTTTGCATCAGGTGGCCAAAGTATTGGAGTTTCAGCTTCAGCATCAGTCCTTCCAATGAACACTCAGGACTGATCTCCTTTAGGATGGACTGGTTGGATCTCCTTGCAGTCCAAGGGACTCTCAAGAGTTTTCTCCAACACCACAGAAGTACAGAGTAGAACTTCCCTAAGTCTATTGCAAGGAACATTGTTCTCTCAAGAAGGTCTCAGATCAAAGAAACCCAAGATAAAATTAATATGAAAATCTGTATATATTTTACATTACTACTCAGAGATTTCAAAGAACATTAAAATCTCTAAAATCCAATAGAAAATATAATTCTTTGACTCAGAGATGTCCCAACCTTTTTTTTATCCAGAGTAAAGAGTGTCTTGATGAAAGTGAAAGAGGAGAATTAAAAAGTTAGCTTAAAACTCAACATTCAGAAAGTTAAGATATGCATCCGGACCCATCACTTCATGGCAAATAGATGGGGAAACAATGGAAACAGTGACAGACTTTATTTTCTTGGGCTCCAAAATCACTGCAGATGGTGACTGCAGCCATGAAATTAAAAGACACTTACTCCTTGGAAGAAAAGCTATGACCAACCTAGATAACATATTAAAAAGCAGAAACATTACTTTGCCAACAAAGGTCTGTCTAGTAAAGGCTATGGTTTTTCCAGTAGTCATGTATGGATGTGAGAGTTGGACTATAAAGAAAGCTGAGCGCCGAAGAATTGATGCTTTTTTTGTTGTTGTTGTTTGTTTGTTTGTTTGTTTTTATTTTTTTTTAATTTTTTATTTTTCAGTGGGTTTTGTCATACATTGATATGAATCAGCCATAGAGTTACACGTATTCCCCATCCCGGTCCCCCATCCCACCTCCCTCTCCACCCGATTCCTCTGGGTCTTCCCAGCCCACCAGGCCTGAGCACTTGACTCATGCCTCCCACCTGGGCTGGTGGTCTGTTTCACCACAGATAATATATATGCTGTTCTTTCGAAACATCTCACCCTCACCTTCTCCCACAGAGTGCAAAAGTCTGTTCTGTACTTCTGTGTCTCTTCTTCTGCCCTGCATATAGGGCCATCGTTACCATCTTTCTAAATTCCGTATATATTTGAACTGTGGTGTTGGAGAAGACTCCTGAAAGTCCCTTGGACTGCACAGAGATCCAACCAGTCCATCCTAAAGGAAATCAGTCCTGAATATTCATTGGAAGGGCTGATGCTGAAGCTGAAACTCCAATACTTCGGCCACCTGATGCAAAGAAGTGACTCATTGAAAAAGACCCTGATGCTGGGAAAGATTGAAGGCAGGAGGAGAAGGGAATGACAGAGGATGAGATGGCTGGGTGGCACGCCCGACTTGGTGGACATGAGTTTGAATAAGCTCTGGGAGTTGATGGACAGGGAAGCCTGGCGTGCTGCAGTCCATGGGGTTGTAAAGAGTCAGACACGACTAAGTGACTGAATTGACTCAACTGACTTGTCATTTTTGGAAACCAATTTGGGAATCTGTTATAAACAGAATATACTGTAAGAGCCAAACTGGAATGCTGCTACTTCAAGCTAGTTTATAGCTCATGGTGTCTAGTCTATGCATGAAAGGAGATTTTTAAGTTGACAGTTGCATGGATGACTGAATTGCATAGATAAATGATAAGTGAATAGATAGATATATAGACAGACAGACAGACAGATAGATAGAAAGATGAATAGTTCAGAATCACTGTTTGGGTATATCCCAATAGTATCCTATCAAATGAAAAAGAGGTGGTAGAAAGAATACAGAAGAGTAAAGTATTTTGCATAATGCCATAAAGATGATACGGGCAGAAAAAGCAAAATAAATGCCATGTTTGATATTTGTATAACATTTTATGACACTCCTCACATGTGCTTTTGTGTTTCCATAGGACCCTGTGGATGTTATTTTAATACTTTAATACTTATAAATATCATGATGTTTTATAAAGTCTTATTTACCAATCTGTTTTTCACTCATATAAGTTTCAAGCAGTGAGAAAACTATCATAGTAATAACTATATTCTGATTATCTAGTAATGGCCTAGCATAGAGTTTGAAACAAATATGGCTTAAATGAATGAAATTTATAAAAGCACCATACCTAGAGTTGTACGTTGTAGTAAAGGTGCAAAAATAGGTGAGTTTACAGATTTAAAATTTCAATAATAATGATATGGGACTTCCCTGGAGTTCAGGTGGTTAAGACTTCACCTTTCAATACTGGGGTTGCAGGTTCAATCCCTGGTCAGAGAGCGAAGATGCCAAATGCCTTCCAGCCAGAATACCAAAACATTAAACGGAAGCAATATTGTAACAAATTCAATAAAGACTTTAAAGATGATCCATGTCAAGACACTGTTTAAATAACAATAATAATGAGAATTAAATGAGAATAATATTGTGCATTGGAAATTTAGGAAAGAAAATAAATTCGTTTTCTAAAATAATGAATGTGAAAAAGGTTAAAATGAATTAGAAGACAACAATATTCTGTACTTTGAAATATAAATATCCAACAAAGTAATAAAAAGGAAAAAAACATGTGCACATAAAGTGAGAAAGAGGAAAGGAGATGTAGCAGTAATTTAGAAGAGATGTTTAACTTATAACAACATACAACAGATAGCATATATTGATTGATCTGAAATATGTAGCAGATATTTCTCATAGAATATTAACAATTCAAATTACAAAAGTTATTACAAATGAAGTAGAAAAACTGAATAAATACATAACATGAAAAGTAGTTCATAAACCTGTTAAAAGGTGACCCAAGTGAAGCCTCAGATCTTGTTTATTATTAAAGCTCATCTCTATAAATATTCAGCAGCAGAAAATTTCTACACAACAGAAAATGATCTAAAACCCAGAATAAATAATGTAAAAACAATTTGATTTATAAGGGAAATATGACCCTGATATCAAAAAATACTAGGATTATGAAAACAGAAAACCATAGATCAATGAATATAGATTTAGAAATCCTCAGTTTCTTCTTAATGGAATTTAGAGGGTCACTAAAACATGGCTGAATAAAATTTATCCTTTAAACAGAAATATTAAGTAGTAAGAAATTTACTGTAATAACACATCAACTCAATTGGCCAAATTTTTTTAAAAAAGCAAACTAAAATTCATCTCAATAGAAACCAAAAAGCTTTGCTAAAATATAAAGTTCTTTCTAATAAATGGTGTATACTAAGAACCAATATTGAAGATGGTAACAGTATGAAAATAATAAACGTGATTCCATAAATATTAAGAATCAAATGACAATTCCTACCATCACTGCTATTTAATACTCTCTGGATAAGCAAGTCACTTATGCAACAGTAGCAACAAAAATAATGCTATTGTTATCAAGAATCATGTCTTGAATTACCACTAATTTCCAGTTTTAGTTATTTTGTCTATTAAAGTGCCTTATATCTCTAAGATTCGTAGACGAAAGAGAGATGATATAACTTGCCTAGGGTCTGACAATCCCAGCTTCAAACCTGGACTTTATAGGGAACTAGTTCTAGGAGTGTTAGCAAAGGTAAAAAAGACAGACAATTCATTAGAGAAATATAAACTGGTAAATATAATAAGCAAAAACATGAAGAAAAGTTCATCTTTACCAATAATCACAGAAATGAGCATTAAGGCAACCAGTTCCTTTTCATTTATGAAACTGGCAAAATGTGAATAAGGTAAATATCTGATCCTAGAAAGAATAAGTAAAATGTTTTATCTTGTATAATGAAGGTGACATTGAAGCTAAGTATGGAACGTATCAGGACTAAAAATGACAGTATTTGTTAAGATGCAGAGGTTTTTTAGTTCTTGACAGGATTAAATAAATTGTCCACTATTTTTTTTGGGGGGGTGGCTATTAAATAGATCCTTGTGTATGTAGTACTCATAGCAGTGGAAGATAGGAAGCAATCTACTGTTTCTGTAATAGTGGAGTGGTTGAGTAAGTCACAATTGATTCACTAAATTGACTGCTAAACAACTGTTAAAATCGTGTTTTCAAAAATCACAGAGGAACTATGATATGCATTAGTTTTAACTAAAAAAAAGGTGACAGATAGACTGAATACTTTGATATGACTAAGATTCTTGCACATGATAGCTACCATAACATTTGGGTATAAAACAATTAACCAGTGACACCCTTGAGCAATAGCTTCTAAGGAGTCATTCAATGGTAGGATGCAAAAGGCCCCAGTGTTCTGCACAATCGGGATCTGTTTTCATATCAGCCTGCCTCTGCTCATGTCACTGTAAGGCATTACTTTTATTCCAAAGCTGCAGCAGAATGCTGATGATAACCACACAGAGATGATGTTCTCAATTTAAGGACACAGAGTTGCCATTTCATCCAGCCATTAATGAGAAGAGCAAGACATCAGCAGGTTACCCTGGAAGTGATAGGAAACCCAAGAATTGTGGGCTTTCCCACAGTGGCTTGAAAAAAAGGTTGAAGTTTGAGCAAAGATGAATAACTGAAGGACAAAGACTTTTAAAAATATATGAAAAAAATGTAAAGCAACAACTCATAAAGGTTTATTTTCTTGAGAGAGGCGTGATACTCATTATAAGCTGATTGAGAATGTTTATTTAGAAACATGAAAACATTTTCTAATTTAAGGAATTTCAGGGACTTCTCTGGCAGTCCAGTGATTAAGACCTCGTGCTTCCAGTGGAGTGGGGCATGGTTCAATCCCTGGATGGGGAACTAAGATCCCACATGCTACACTTCACAGCCAAAAACATCATAACAGGAACTTCCCTGGTGGCTCAGTGGTAAAGAATCTGCGTTCTAGTGTCAGAGACATGGGCTTGATCCCTGGTCTGGGAGGGTCCCACATGCCCTGAAGAAGCTAAGCCCCACAACTACTGAGCCTGTGCCGTAGAGCCCAGAAACCACAACTACTGAGCCCACACGCCCGAGTGTCTGTGCCCCACAACAAGAGAAACCACAACAATGAGAAGCCCATGCACCGTAACTAGAGTAGCTTCCGCTCGCCGCAACTAGAGAAAAGCCCTCATAGCAACGAGGACCCAGCACAGTCAATAAATAAATAAAATTTTACAAAAACAAAACCAACAAAAGAATTTCATGATTTTTCGGACTTTTATAAAGGGTTTGCTATATTTGGAAAATGATCTCACTTACAAAAATCTTCATTATCTTTGATGTAAAACATGAATTTTCAATTCAATAATAATGTTTAATGTAAGCAAATAAAGAGCATCACACTTCTGAGGGAAAGGGGGGAAAAGCACTTGAAACAAAGCTGATCAGTCCAGTGAAAAAAATCTCAACACAGGGCCCCAAAGGAGATTGCCATTACATAGAAGTTGAAATCCAGATGAAAAAATATTTTTTCATTAGTTACTCTGATTAGGAGTTAATACCTGTTTCATAGCGAAGATGGAGCTACTGCCTGAGGATTTTACCTATAGGTAGATACAAGTGAGATGCATTTCTGAAGAGTAAATTTCCTGAGTGAAAAGATTTTTTGTGTTTTGGGTGGAGATGGTTTGAATTGTACAGACAGGGGAGAACTACTGCATGTGTGCATGTGTGCACACATACACAACTTCTTTCTTAAGCAATAGAACACAGAAGACCAAGATGTGAGTCTTGTCTGAAGAAGAATGAACTTCTACTTGAGCAGATGAGGGATTAGAGCCACTATGTTTTGGGATAAATGTACATATGACCCAAGTTTTTCACCACATTTGGAAAAACTGGCATGTTGCTTTCAAAAATTTGGAATGTAAACATTCCAAAATACATAGCTTTCATGTCAGTTCCTTACAACAAATACCCCTTAAAACAGTATGTCGTAAGTCTACAGATGGAGTAGAATTTGGGAAAGTTTGGCTTCTACAAGCATTAACCTGAACTAGTTCCAAGGCTATGAAGTGTAAACATCTGAAAGTCTGTGTTCTTATATGTCTGGTTTGGTGAGGGCTTTGGCTCAATTTCCTCTCCACATGGCTCCTCCATGTGACCTCTCCACACAGCCTGTCAACAGAGGCTAGTTTGGACTTTTTCTCAGAATGGTGTCTGCCTTGCCCAGACAGTGAGTGTCCCAGAAAGAGAACTTCAGAAAGAGAGAGATAGATTCAGAGAGCATGAACAGAGAAAAGAGAATAGAGAGGAGACCAAGTCAAGGTCACCTTGCTGTTTGTGACCTAGCCGGGGAAGTCATAGTGTTACTTCTGCTACATTCTATTAATTAAGGCAGATATGAAACTCATTCCTAATGGAGGAGTGTCAGCAGCACACTGTAGGAAAAATATGTGGGACCAGATAAATATTGGTGCTTCCATCTCAGAAAGATATAATCTACCACATTTCATCCCTTGGTTTCCATAATTCCCACCTCTATCATACCGAAAATACTTGTTTCTCTCCCCTAAGACCCTCAAGCTTCATCACAAGACATCATTTCAAGATTCAGATATTGTATATAGTGCCCTATGCAGTTCCTCAGGTGAAATTTCTCAAAGGCAGCTCTTAAGTAAATTTCTTTAGATCGGATGATTTGTGAACTAAAAAGGCAAGTTCCATGCCCTTTACACACCTAACATACAATGGTAGAGCAGGAATCCATTAACTGCTATGGAGCTGCCTGTTCAAAGAAGAGGAAAAAGGAGGCACACGGTTTAACAGCTCCAGTTCCGAAAGCCAACTGGACATTGATACCAGTTACCAAATTGGAACCCCATCCTACTTCCAATATTCTCCTTGATTCTTTTTCCACCCTCTGACCCATTGCTTCTGTCTTCTACATTATTCTTTTTTCATTAGAAATGACAGGTGTTTGTAGCTCTGTAGTTTACCCAGAGTACATTCTGACGGTGGTAATTTGGACATCCAAAGGTCCATTTTCATTCTGTATCAACTTTATCTCTTTCAGTCCAAAGTGATAGAATTCCTTTTACACTTTGTGAATCTGTTATGAATCAATCTATCATCAACTCTAATAGACAAAGAGCCACATCCACAAATCTGTTCAAGAACAATTTTTTTTCCTTACTTTAGACTTTCTAAGTTGACTGTGTGGTGTGGCCATTATAGGGCCTTTTGTTTAATGCAAAGATTCTTTAAGTTATGCCTATTCTGATTGAATGACTCTCTAAGAGACTGCCTTACATTTTTCTGAGGTCTTTATTAAGCATATTTTAGTCCCACACTGGATTTATCATTGCTTAGAAGCTTTTCCTTAATTTGGGGAGCTAGGAAACTGAGAATGAGTTATATTTTTAATTCAGTAAACCTAGGTCCCTTTATATTTAACAGCTATTTCTTTAGCTTGCCCCTCTCTTGCATTTTATTATAGACATATAAAAGAAGCCAAGTAACAGCTTTAACCCTTTGCCCAGAAATCTCTCTAGTGAGACCATCCAGTTCCTTAGATATGTTTTCCACTTTCCACATTATAATGTATGGCATTGTTGCTAAACTTACAGAAACTACTTAGGGGATCCTCTTTCCTTCAGTTTTCAAGAATATTTACTTTCCTTTCCTTCAATACTTCACAGGTAGCCTCTAAAAGGGCCATTATGCTCTTCTGCTGCTGCTGCTGCTAAGTCACTTCAGTCATATCCAACTCTGTGTGACCCCATAGACGGCAGCCCACCAGGCTCCCCTGTCCCTGGGATTCTCCAGGCAAGAATACTGGAGTGGGTTGCCGTTTCCTTCTCCAATGCATGAAAGTGAACTGAAAGTGAAGTTGCTCAGTCGTGTCTGACTTAGCGACCCCATGGACTGCAGCCTGCCAGGCTCCTCTGTCCATGGGAGTTTCCAGGCAAGAGTACTGGAGTGGGTATGCTCTTCTAGGTCTTTCCAAATACTGTCTAATCTCTTAGTCACAGAGCTATTACCATAGTTTTAGGTTTTGTTTATGGCAGCATACAACATTCAGGTCCCAACATGTGTACTAATTAGCTAGTGCAGCATAACAAAGCAATCCTAAATGAAAGAGACTTAGAATGATACTGTTTAATCAGGGCATGAATCTTCAATCTGTGCAGGTTCAGCAAATCCTGCCTCCACTCTCTCAACTAGACAGCTCAAGATCTACAGGCTGGGAAACATCACAGGCTTGTTCACTCCTAACTCTGGCATAAGATTTTGGCTGTCAGCTGGGGCCTCAGTTTCTCTCTAGATAGTCAGTCTCTCCATGTGCATTAGTCTGAGTTTTCTCATGGCATGGTGACTGGCTTCCTACAGAACAAGCATTCTAAGGGGTGGGGGGGTGTGGGCAGACAGAAACTGTTTCGCCTTTTATGACCTGTCCTTGATTGTCATTTGATGTCACTTCTGTCTACAATTTTATCAGTTGTACTAGTTAGAAAGTTTACCCCAGGTTCATTGGAAAGGAACATAGACTAAACCAGCTAATGCAAGGGTGTCAATATTGCACTTTAATAGGAGTACGTGCAATAGTTTATAAATTGATGTAGCCATCTTTGGGAATTGCAGAGCATGTAGTTTTTACTACAGATGATGGGCTTAGTCATTCTGAGTACATCATATTGTTTCCTTCATATACCATGTTGTTATTGTAACAAATCCTAAACCAGGGGGCCCAATTAAGTAGAATCCAAACTCTAGTTTGATCGAAATCCTTACTGAATGCTTAATCAGGTTTAACTTTGAACATGTAACATATTAGGAATGTAAAAATAAAGTTTGAAGACAATAGAATCTAGGAAATGATCAAAAAGTTTATGAACCCAGAATTGGAGAACATTCTAACTACCCAGAAAACTACCAAAAAAAAAAGTCCATTTAAATTAAAACTTATAGAATGAATACAAGCTTTTCTAGTTAAGAGTGAGGCTGGATGAGGATGGAAGTGCAGTGAAGGATCTAGCTTCAACCCACCTCTTAATCTCTGTGTAAATCAAAGGTCTGGAGAGGTTTCACTGTGCTGCTCTCTACTTCATTAGAAAGAAAAAGCTAAGCAAGCTTCTTTTTGATTAAAAAAAAAATGAAAGGAAATGGTCCAGTAGTAGTTATCTCTTCTTCTACTTTAGCATATATTTTAGGAGTAAAGCATATTTAATTTATATGTCCCTATTTTTATTCCAAGAAGATAAATTTTCATTGCATCTTTCTACTCATAGGGTACCCCAAAGGTTTTGTTTATAAAAATCAGTAAGCCCAACACTTTTTGCTATTTTTTAAAGCCAGTGTATTTCATCTCTCACTGTCTGCTGAAGGAAACCGTGTATCTTCTAGCAAGCAGTTGGATTGTGTCAATTCTTTGTGGTCCACTATCAGCCAGACAAGATTCAAGGTCGCTGTTTTAGCCTGTCTGTTTCCTGGCAGAGCTCCCTGGACCTGATGAGGGCCCTTCAGGTTGTAAGTGGGCACAGACTATTTTGGGCTGTATGAAAGGCAATTCATCACCCTGTCCACTGCTACCCAATGCTAGTCTTGCCTTGCATCTGAGCACTTGGCATTTTCAGCAGGTAAATGACGCTCCTCATTTTCTCTGAAGGTAGGGTTGGTCAGATGGTTGAAATTATCTACTGTAAAGGAGTTAACTTCTGCCAAGGATAGATAGCACAGTCACTTCTCTGAATGTCAGGACAGTAAGAAATAACCCACATTGATTTCCTAATTCAAACACATTGATATAAATTTTATAAATATTATGTATTAATAGTATACATACTAGTATAAGTAAAACTTCCCTGGGTTCTTGGCTCATTCCATGTTTTACCTTTTTGTATCATTTTGACTGTTCATTAATTTATTATGCCTGATTTTATTTTTAACCACTGGATTGGCCTAGTCTAGTTTTTAAACTAAAATCTCCAGTTTGTTTATTTCCAAAATTTCTTTTTTTTTCTAATACTTTAAAGCTATACATTATTCAATGTTTACTATTTTAAAAAAAAAATCTGGGTGTTGTCTTTACTGTAAGGTTTTTTTGAAATTTATTTATTTTTGGCTCTCAGGCCTTACTTGCGGCACATGAGCTCAGTAGTTGCCCCGTGGCATGGGGCACCTTAGTTCCTTGATCAGGGACTGGCTCTGAGTCCGCTGCATTGGAAGACAGATTCTTTAACCACTGGACCACCAGGGAAGTCCTGCTCTACATTTTGACTGTGATTTCTGTCCTTAGGTTTTATTGAATTTAAAAGTTACCTACAACTGTGTGGGTTTTATGTATGTGTACGTTTTACTTTTCAGTGAGTGCAATCATTTGCTTCTATTTTGTTGTTAATTCTTAATTGTATTTATTTTGTTTAATGCGTATAGATTATAGGATGTCAACCTTTTATAGTCTGTTGAGATTTCCTTTGAGACCTAATTCATAATCAATATTTGTGAATGTTTCATTGTATTTTTAAAAAAACAGTCTTATGAAATTAAAAGTAATGCACATTTATTTGCACAAATAAATTTATTTTACTGTTCAAATTCACAAAACCATGTGCATTTCTATTGAATTCAAATTGTTTGTTCAAAAATTTTATTATTCAGTCTACTTACATTTATTTTGATCTACTTATCTGTCCTGTCATTTTTGAGAGTGGTATAATAAACCTTCACTAGGTTTGTAGCTTTGTCAATTTGTCCTCCATGGCTAATCATTTTTCTTTTATATATTTCAAGCAGTTTTGCTGGGTACATAAATATTATTGACCATAACATTTTCATGGAGGAGTGTTTCTTCTATCAAAATGAAAAACTTATTTTTATGCTTTTGAATCTTTTCATATTGAATTCTACTTGATCCTGCTTGCTTTATTTTGTTGACATTTAAAAGATCTGTTTCTACTACATGATTTTTTTTCAGTCATATTGATAGAAATTATTCATATATTTAGACATTCCCTATTCTTTTATATCTATCTTTATCCTGAATTCTAATTACCCTTTCCCCCATTTTTTGGATTTTATGTATATCTTTATTGTATTTTCTCAAGGAGTTTTTGTTGTTTTTCTCCCTCTAACAATCTGCAAATTATTAATTCTGATTCCATTCTTCAAGTATTTCCCCTAAGGTGTTAACACATGTACTTAAAGCTGTATTTGTCAAACAAAACCTTGCTAGTATTAATCCATCTCTATATTACCCTCCTCCCATCAGCCTTTTAAATTCCTTATTCAAACAAGAAAAATAACCCCACATATCCTTTTATTTTCTCTGCTGGACTTGAAGTTTTACATGCTGAATGTGGTTTCTTTCTATCACAGTACAGATTTTTCTTAAAGAGTTGATGATTATATTTCTGAGTGTACTGAAGAGTTACTTGGACTGACGGGGGGACCTTGTGTCTATGTGGTACTCCTAGGTGAGAACTGGGATGTATCACGTCTTCCCATTGATTTCTGGGATAGTTCCACCATGTGGATGGACATCAGTGCCCAAATTCACTGCTCCTGCCTTGAATGAGTCTGCTTCGTGGCTTTGCCTATGCTACACAGGACAGATAAATTGCACTGATGTCAAAAACCTGACTTAGAACTTCCCTGGTGATTCAGTGGCTATGACTCCTGTGCTTTCAGCACAGGGGGCATGGGGTTGATCCTTGGTTGGGGAAGATCTCACATGCCATGCTGCATGGCATGGCCACAAAAAAAAAAAAAAAAAAAAGTTGGCCTAGTTGGGTGTTGCAACTAATTTCCATTGTAGCAATTGTCTGTTGTACCTGATTTTGCCTGTGGTTTCTTTCTTTCTTTCTTTCTTTTTTAATATAAAAGTGACAATTTTATGTGTACAGGTATTTGTTTACTTTCTACCAAAAATAACCTTTTATGTTTTCAGTAACTTTCTGGATTTATTATATTTCTTTTCCACTTTTTTGTTGTTGATGTGTTGCTGCTGCTGTTGCTGCTTGGTTTAGTTGGTTTTTCATTTAATAATATTCTTTACCATGTGAAGCATTTTGCAGTGGAGGTGGGGTAAGGAATTGGCATAAAACTCATCCTGCCATCTCAAAATATGAAAATTTCTCTTTTGCTAGAAATTATCCATTTTTACTTGAGTGCCCAGATCATAGTGCTAAACTTAATAATTTAAAAATAAATATTCTAATTTATTTGTATTTGGGCTTACACCTCCCCACATTGTTCCTAGTGCTTTGCATTGTTCTGGCCTCTCTTTTTCTCCTAAACTGATCTGGTTGGGAATTTATTTTTCTATTCTTGAAGGAAAAAGGGTTTTATTAATTGTTCTCTCTCACCATTTAGCTGTTTTCTATTCCTTCAATTCTTGTTCTTAGTTCTTTTTTAGTTCTTGTATTATTTTTTTCTACATTTTGTAGGCAAATTCTCAATGTAGTTTCATTTTATTAATTTTAAAATGCCATTATAAATTTCCCTTAGGTATAAATTTTGATGTTTTATGCCTACTTTAGTATTTTTCAGGGAGAAATTGACATATAGAAATATGTTGCATTTCCATACACTAACAATGAACTATCAGAAAGAGAAATTAAGGAAGTGATCCCATTTACCATCACATTAAAAAGAACAAAATACCTAGGAATAAACACACCTTCTTACATGCTCCCTCCCTCCTCCAACAATATAGCCTTTCTATCTCCTCTCCTTCAACTTTTCCCTTTCACGTCTCTCTTCCCCATTATCTATTTCTCCATTAGGCTTTTCCCCTTTCTTTCTTGTCTGTTATCCCCTGTTTTTACCCCCACTTTCATATTTTCTATTTCCCACATCCTTATCTTTCCGTGGAGGGAGGTGGAAGTCAGAACGGAGAAAAAAGTAGTGTAAGATTATCCAAATTCTCCTGCTGTCTGCTTATCTTTTTATGAAGGAATTTCACTGAGCTCCAGCACTTGCCTTGAGAAGTCAGTGCACATGAACAACATTCCAGTGAAGATTCTACAGAACAATAGAACCAATGCATGGCTCATAAGAATCCAGTCACAAGAAAGCCCGAGTTCAGCTGTAACTCACTGGCATCTACTGACACTTGATTTTACTGCAAGTGCTACACCATGATGGAGTTTCTCAGAGTGAAGCTCTTAAAATGAAAAGATTTCTCTCAAAAGGCACAACTCCATGAAGAACAACTGAATACATGGGATTGAAATTCTGCAAGTTTCCTTTAAGGAAAAAATAGGGTAAGTGTGAAGATTGTATGAGAAGCCAAATAGCGAAAACAAAAAAGCCAAGATATGCTAAATGGAATGCTGACTATCAGGAAGTTGCAGCCAAGTGTTACCTTTAATCGTGAAATACTGTGCAAATTTTAAATAACATTTGGCTTTTGGTCAAGGGATCAATTTGAGTTGAAGAGACATGAAAAGTACTCAATTTACCTTTCCATGTTTCCGGTTTTTGCTGTTTCCCAGCAGCTTGAAGAACTGTAGAACTGTCATGCCTTGGAGAGGACTCTCAAGATACTAGATATGGCACACTCCTCAACTGTCTATGAGGATTAGAAAAGGAAAATAACTGAAATTAACTATATTTTAATTTATATTTTGTGACTCAAGCAGTATATGGAGGAAGAGCCAGAAAGATACACATGACGGATTTTTACCCATAATCACAGAGACAGAGAATGAAGATGAAATGAGGAAATGACAAACCAGAGCAAAGCAGTGTTAAAAGCCAACACTCAAGAAGGGAATTAGGTTTGTAAAACAGGTAGTGGGAGCTCAAGGGGCAATTAGAATTAATTCACTGAAAAGTGTTCCCAAGTAGTCAGTTTTGAGTCACATTAAATTTAAAGATCGTGTTAGTGATTCCCACAGGGAGAGTTTTTAGGGGGCTACTGGGAAGTCTAGCCAGGCATGATGAATATCTGGTCTCTAACTTTCACCCTTGAAGGTGAAACTATATATGTGAAGCATCACTTACACTTAGAATAAAATCTATACTCCATACTATGACCCTTCATGATATTTCCCTGTCTATTCCTCCAGCTTCATCTTATTTTTCCCGACACTTCTGCCATGTTGGCCTTTCTGTTTCAGAAGCAGGGTAATCTGAAACCACACATTGATTCATTTGTTTGTATTTTCTCACACTCATCTGGAGCTTAAACACCAATGATTTCCAATTTAACCTGAGCTCTCATGTCCATCAACTTCAACACTCAGTAAAAGTGAATTGAGAGCCTATGATGCTCCCATCCCTGGGGTAAATTGGTGAATAAAAACAGAACAGACCATGCCTCTGCCCTCATGCAGTTACCTTCTAGTTGGGGGAAATGGAAACTGAACAAATAGGCAAATAAGATAATTCTAGACAGGGAAATGTGTAATGGTAATGGAGTACAAAGTGGGTAGGAGAGCATGTTCTTTGGCAAAAGTGGTCAGAGAAGCTCTCTTTGAGGAGGTATTTTAACTGACACCTTTTTGATGAGTATATTTCAATTAGCTTCAGTGTATGTTCAGTCACAGTAAAGAGTCCTACACCCATGGCAAAGACTGAGCTGGTAACTTCCCCCCTACCCCAGATTATTTTCTTGTATGTATATATGTATGTAATGTCACTAATGGCTTTACCTTCCAAACAGAAACTTTCCATTCCTCCCTTTCCTTCACTTGTGATGTTAATTATATGCTAAATACTCTTGAGTCTACGTCCAAAATATCTCCATGATCCTCAACATCTAAGTCAGGACAGAACAACAGTACCTGGGCACCTGCTCAGCACCCTGTAAGCGCAATAAGGCAGAAAACATGTCTACTTGCTTCATGACTGTATCTCCAAGAGTCTCACATAGTACCTCGCACAAGATGGCCTTCAGCATATCTTTCTTTATGACCAAAAGAACACATCTGATTGTAGAAATTACCACAATTGGATTCCTGTACTTTATAGGATGGACTTCCCAAATGACGCCAGTGGTAAAGAACCCACCTGCCAATGCAGGAGACATAAGAGAAGCAGGTTCGATCGCTGGGTCCAGAAGATCTGGAAGAGGGCATGGCAACTCGCTCCAGTACTCTTGACTTGAGAATCCCATGGACAGAGGAGCCTGGCGGGCTACAGTCCATGGGATCACCAAGAGTCAGACATGACTGAAGTGACTTAGCATGCACACATGCATTCGATATGGTGAAAGCTAGGAGTAAACCCTAGCCTGTCCAACTTCTCCTTCAACAACTAGCTCCAGTTACTCTGAACTGTTTCTATACATGACCTGCTCTTTCACGATCTGATGTCTTTTAATCCCTGCAATCTTGAATGCCTAGTTCATGTGAGGAAAAACAATAATCTTGACAATACAGCTGAAATACTGTCTCCTTTATGGAGACCTTTTTGAATCCATAACTGTATTCCTGTATCTCTAGATATTCTAACACCTGTACTTGTCATTGTCTTCTTGCAGGGCTCTCCCATTGTGAATTGCACAAGACAAGAATTTTGATTCCTTCTATTACTGGCTGCCCAACATTTATCACAGTGCTAGGCACTAAGGTGTGAAATAAATTCTAATTGAAAAGAGAGTATAGGCTTAGTGGCTTTGTTTCTAACAATAAAGGTCATAGACATTGAACTAGTAGATCTATGCCTTCAATAAATCATTGGCTAATGAAACACTAATTATTAACAGCTAGTAGGAATCAAAATAATCAGTCATATAATGTATCCAAAGATGCTTTGGATATGCTTATATATAAAGAGTGGTTATATTTTTTCATCATTTGAGATCAAAGAAAGGTGTCTGAGAGCATATCAGAGTTAGTTGTGTCTTAATACACACACACACTAGCTGGCCTTATTTTAGATATATTTATTGCTATCAAGACCAAGTAATACCTATATTACACAAACCATTTCAAAGGAGATTTAAAAGGTTGGAGCTTATTTGCTCACTTGTTATGAAGCAAGTGTGAGTGTCAAATATGATGTTAAGGGCAACAAAAGAAAAGAACATTATATTCTAATCTAACCTGTGACAATCCATGCAAAACTATTTTTCAAGCTCATTTTAACCAACCTAATACCTTATGTATCTTCCATGAAAAAAAATGACTTATTTCCCAAATATAAGGCTGTTTTAATGCATGCACACTATAATAATAAAATTTAACTCCCTGTGTGCCAGAGTGTTCATCTCTAAAGTGGGACTAGTAACTCATGCATATTCACCTTTCTTTTAATGAGGGTTAAATGATTTAACATATGTAAAGTATGTTAAAATAGGGCCTAGCCCTTATTAAAATTGCTTTATAAATGTTAACAATAATTAATTATAGCATAACACTAATCAGTTGTAAGCACTAATGTGTCTCATGCACTGTTTGAATTCATTTACATATGTTATTACAAATATTAATTATTTTACAAAATCATTTAGTCCTTTCATCAACTTGTTGAGGTAGATAATAATACATGCTTCTTTTTATAAAAGGGGAAAATGAGGCTAAAAGGCATGAATTAAAGACACTTCCTGAATTAAAGACATGAAAAGGCACTTTCTCACAGTTAGTGTTAAAACTAGATCTCAACCCATGCAAATCTCTTTTTGGAAGTTCATGCTTGGCCATTCAGTTTCATTGTCTCTCAGAATAGACAGGACTGGACTTTTAGAACTGAGCCTCCAGCCATCCAGTGACTAAGACTCTGTGCTCCCAATGCAGGGGGCACGGATTCCACCCCTGGTCGGGGAACTAAGATTTGGCATGCTACACAACACTGCCAAAAAATAAATGAGTGAGATGATAAGAACTGAGCCTCCCATTCATTAAAAACCTCATTATGCTTATTTGTTTTACTCTCCAAGTACACAATTGCAATTCCTACAATTAGTAATATATATTACATTTCACATGTATTTTATACTACATATGTGTTACTATGTAAACATAATTATTACAGTACATAACAGAGTAAATTGTAATTGTAAAATCTGTAAATAGATATTTCATTATGTACAATGTAGATGGTATAAAATTATAAATTAAACCACTGAGATAGATTAATCAATGTTCACATTTTAACATTTATTTTGCATATTAAATATACATAAAAACTTTTCACACAGCAAATATTCTCATTAATAATAAAATTTTAATAGTGAAAATGTGTTTGAATAGGCATCATTGTTTTTGAATAATATTTGTTTCACTCTTGGTGATATAGAAATTCCAAAATCCAGTTCTAATTTTAGTTCATTTTGATTCTTGGTTTAATGCCTATAATATCTGAAAAAGATGGCTCACAAAGATTCATGAATCTAAATGAAAAAGTCATCATGGGCTGTACATAATTAATCATAGTATCATTTTTCATCCTAATTAGGTGTTGGTTTTTGCAGAAATTGGACTTTTATATTTCCACAATTCTTGAAGTCAATCAGCAGTCCTTACACACTAATGAAAAGATATTTCACTTTGATATTGGAGCACATTTGCTCTATACCCATTGAAATTCTGTATTTGGAGATTTTCTAAACATGCAAAAATTCCAATTCTGAGTTTTGTATGTGTGTGCCAATGTTCAGACATAATAATAGATTTATGATTTTATTTCATTTCTTTAATTGCCTTATTACCTAAACTTATTCATTTTGTGTTTTTAGTGGTTGCTTTGAGGTTTACTGGAGAAGGCAATGGCAACCCACACCAGTGTTCTTGCCTGGAAAATCCCATGGACAGAGGAGCCTATTAGGCTACAGTCCGTGGGGTTGCACGACTGAGCGACTTCACTTTCACTTTGAGGATTACACCATATGTCTTTAACTTAGTCCATCTGCATGTAGCATTACAGCTTTTCACAAGTCCTGTGAGAACCTTCTGCAGTCCACTCCCATCCCCCCTCTCCTGGCCTTTCTGCCACCGTCATCAGGTTTGCTTCTACACATCTTATAAACTACAAACATATTTGCTTTACTTTAAAGAGCCAATTACCTTATAAAGATATTTTTATATAACGAGAAAATTGCTTTATGCTTGTCCACATATTTGACCATTTCTAGTGGAAATCTTGATTCCAGCTTGTGCTTCTTCCAGCCCAGCGTTTCTCATGACGAACTCATAAATAACTACTTATTTATGTAGTTAAATAAGCAGGGTGACAATATACGGCCTTGACGTACTCCTTTTCCTATTTGGAACCAGTCTGTTGGTCCATGTCCAGTTCTAACTGTTGCTTCCTGACCTGCATATAGGTTTCTCAAGAGGTGGGTCAGGTGGTCTGGTATTCCCATCTCTCAGAATTTTCCAGTTTATTGTGATCCACACAGTCAAAGGCTTTGGCATAGTCAATAAAGCAGAAATAGATGTTTTTCTGGAACTCTCTTGCTTTTTCAATGATCCAGCAGATGTTGGTAACTTGATCTCTGGTTCCTCTGCCTTTTCTAAAACCAACTTGAACATCTGGAAGTTCATGGTTCACATATTGCTGAAGCCTGGCTTGGGGAATTTTGAGCGTTACTTTCCTAGCATGTGAGATGAGTGCAATTGTGTGGTAGTTCTAGCATTCTTTGGCATTGCCTTTCTTTGGGATTGGAATGAAAACTGACCTTTTCCAGTCCTGTAGCCACTGCTGAGTTTTCCAATTTGCTGGCATATTGAATGCAGCACCTTCACAGCATCATCTTTCAGGATTTGAAATAGCTCAACTGGAATTCCATCACCTCCACTAGCTTTGTCCGTAGTGATGCTTCCTCAGGCCCACTTGACTTCACATTCCAGGATGTCTGGCTCTAGATGAGTGATCACACCATCATGATTATCTGGGTCATGAAGATCTTTTTTGCACAGATCTTCTGTGTATTCTTGCCACCTCTTCTTAATATTTTCTGCTTCTGTTAGGTCCATACCATTTTTGTCGTTTATCAAGACCATCTTTTCATGAAATGTTCCCTTGGTATCTCTAATTTTCTTGAAGAGATCTCCAGTCTTTCCCATTTTGTTGTTTTCCTCTATTTCTTTGCACTGACCGCTGAGGAAGGCTTTCTTATCTCTCCTGGCTATTCTTTGGAACTCTGCATTCAAATGGGAATATCTTTCCTTTTCTCCTTTGCTTTTCACTTCTCTTTTTTACACAGCTATTTGTAAGGCCTCCTCAGGCAGCCATTTTGCTTTTTTGCATTTCTTTTCCATGGGGATGGTCTTGATCCCTGTCTCCTGTACAATGTTACGAACTTCTGTCCATAATTCATCAGGCACTCTATCTATCAGATCTAGTCCCTTAAATCTATTTCTCACGTCCACTGTACAATCATAAGGGACTTGATTGAGGTCATACCTGAATGATCTATTGGTTTTCCTTACTTTCTTCAATTTAAGTCTGAATTTGGCAATAAGGAGTTCATGATCTGAGCCACAGTCAGCTCTTGGTCTTGTTTTTGCTGACTGTATAGAGCTTCTCCATCTTTGGCTGCAGAGATTATAATCAATCTGATTTTTGTGCTGACCATCTGGTGACGTCCATGTGTAGAGTCTTCTCTTGTGTTGTTGGAAGAGGGTGTTTGCTATGACCAGTGCGTTCTTTTGGCAAAACTCTATTAGCCTTTGCCTTGCTTCATTCCATACTCCAAGTCCAAATTTGCCTATTACTCCAGGTGTTTCTTGACTTCCTACTTTAGCATTAAACATTAGGGAAATTCAAATTATGACTACCATGAGACACTGCTATGACTAAAGTCACTAGAAATGTTGAACTTAAAAAGAATCACAGTACTACATGTTAGTTAGCAATGATCTGATGTAACTAGCACTCTCATTGCTGCGGGTGGAAATACAAAATGAAAATTTCTTATAGTTAAATATGCACTTGTAATAGTAGCCTTAGGAATCCTACTCCCATTTATTTATCCAAAATCAGTGAAAACTTATGTCCACACAAAAGCTTGCAGGCAAAACTTTATCAAAAATAACCCCAAACTGGAAATAATTCAAATTTCCTTTGAAGTGGTAGGTGCATAAACACATTGTGCATTTCCACACAATAAATAGGAATGGACTAATGACTTGCACCCACATGAATATCTTTCAAAAGCATTACTTTAAGTGAAAAAAGCCAAAAAGAAGAAATAATTTAAAAGAGAATGATAAAACTAATTCATTAATATCAAACTCAAATTAGAGGAGAGAAAGAGAGGACAGAGACAATAGAGTGGGAAAAAAATGAAGATCTAGTTTCTGAAATGTTTTCTAGTTTGGGTCACATGTAATAAAGAATCTGACTCCATTTTAGATATTTGTTTGCTGAATGTATTTAAGCACCGCCCTTCTTTCTCTCTTTCTGCTTCACAATTGGGCAAGCAAGTAAGAAAGCCCAGATGTAGCCTCTACTTGAACTAGTGGGAAGTTCACACCATGCAACTCATGCTGGTCCTAATTCCTAACCACCACAAAAACCCCAAGCCAACCTCCTTTCTGTGCACCCTCATTCCATTTTGGACCTACTCAGGAAGACCACCCTGCTCTCCCCATAAATCTTCATTATGTGAGTAATAAATCTTTACATACTCTCCTGGTGTGTGTGTTTGGTGTTATCAGGTTTGACATTTGTACCAAAATTTTTGATAGATGGGGGGGACTCCAGCCCACTTCTGTGGGATTATTGAAGCATGATACCAGAAGTTTACAAATTAAAAATCTCATTGGGATTTCTCTGGTGATGCAGTAGATAAGAATCTGCCTACCAACGTAGGGAACACCAGTTCAATCCCTGATCTGGGAAGATTCCACATGCCACAGAGCAACTAAGCCTGTGTGCCAAAACTACTGAAGCCCACTTACCTAGAGCCTATGCACCACAACAAAGAGTAGCCCCCCACTCACCACAGCTAGAGAAAGCCCATGCAAAAGTACCGAAGACCCTGTGCAGCAATGCTAACCGTTCCCCCCCCCCCAAGAAAAGCTCATTCAATTCCAAGATTTAAAACACACACACACACACACACACACACACACACACACACACACACACACACACCTAAGAACACCAGCTAATGTGCTGAAAGAAAAAAGAGACAGAGAAAAAAAATCTTAAAAGGAACAAGGGAAAAATCATAGCATTCAGAGGTATAGTGGCTTGAATTATCACTGCTTTCTTATCAAAAATTAGAGTTCAGAAGACAGTGAAAGACCATCTTCAATTTAATGAGAGAAAAATCGTCTCAATTCAGAATTCTGTATCCTTAATTCTATATATCTTTAAGAGAGAGTGAAAAGGAAACACATTTTTAAGTAAAGGAAAATTAAGAAAACCCTTTGACCCCTAACTATAAGAAATGCTACAACTTCGAGGAAGGTGTTATCAGCATTTAATGTTTAGAACACCAGGATGTACCTGAGCATTCTACAATGCACAAGATAGCCCTATATGACAAAAAAATTATCCAGTCCAAAATGTCAAGAGTGCAAAAGTCGAGTAGCACTAACTTAAAATGTTTGTGACAATGTAGTTCTATGATGTTTTTGAACTAAGGTACTAGAGAAGACACTTAAGGGTCCCTTGGACAGCAAGGAGATCAAACCAGTCAATCCTAAAGGAAATCAACCCTGAATATTCATTGGAAGGATTAATGCTAAAGCTGAAACTCCAATATTTTGGCCACCTGATGTGAAAAGCCAACTCATTGGAAAAGACCCTGATGATGGGAAAGATTGAGGGCAAGAGGAGAGAGGGGCAATAGAGTATGAGAAGGTTGGATGGTATCACCAAGTCTACGGACCTGAATTTGGGGAAACTCAGAGAGATGGTGAAGAACAGAGAAGCCTGGCATGTTGTAGTTCATGGGGCTGCAAAAAGTCAGACACAACTTAGTGACTGAACAACCACAACAGTTCTGACTTAAGAACTGACAAATAGATCAGTGAAACAGGCCTAAGGTACCCAACTAAGTTAGGTCATAGATCTAAATGTAAAAGTTCACACAGTAAATTTTAATGGGAAACATAGGAGAATGCATTTGTGATATAGGAATACTTGTAGGTTACATAAAGCAACACCTAATGAAACTGATAAATTTGACTTCATTGTTATTTTAAATAATGTTACTCATCAACAGAGAAACACTGCTTATGTTATAAGAAAGCCTAGTCTGGAGAGGAATTGAACAACACAGTTCTAAATTACCTATTGATTAAATAAAACAAAGGGAGCAATCAGAAAATATGTTGAACTGAATGATTATGAAAATACAACATATTTGGGTTGGGGAAACAGCTAAAGCAGTGCTTAATGGGATACTTAAGCCTTTAGAAACTTGCATTAGAAAGAAGGAAGGTCTCAAATTATTGACCTAAACTTCAACCTTATGAAGCTAGAGAAATAGGATAAAAAGAAAACACAAAGGAAGCAGAAGGAAGGAAATAAAAAATATTTTGTTGAAAATCAATGAAATAAAATACAGAAAGACAAGAGAATATCAATAAAACTGAAAGTTCTTTCTTTGAAAATATAAACAAAATGGATAAGCCTTTACCTGAACTGACAAACTAAAAAGACAAATTATCAAAATCAAGACTGAAATAGCTATCACTACAAATCAAAGTTTTTTTTAAAGAGAATACTACTATAAATTACCATATTAACAAATCAGACAACTTAGATGAAATAAAAATTGACACAAATTATAAAAACTGACTCAAGAAGAAACAGAGATGAGGGAGACCATTGGCTCATACATAAAAATCAATTGTATCTACGTATTAGCAATGGACAAATGAAAATTAAATTTTTAAAAATCCTATTCACAGAAGCATTATGAAGAATAAAAACCCATAGGAAAAAATGAGTAATTTATTGTACTATAAATATTATATACATTGCTAAGAAAATTTAAAAGAGATTTAAATAAATTAAGTCATTCCATGTTTATAGATCAGAAGACTCAATATTGTCAATATGGTAATTCTACCTAAATCAATCTATGGATTCAATATCATCTGGATAATATCTAGTAGCCTCTTTGGGAAAAATTGACAAGTTGATTGTGAAATTTATATGGAAATGCAAAGGAGCCAAAATAGCTAAAGCAGTTTAGGAAAAAGAAACCTTGGATGCATAAAATAAATTCTACTCAAAGGGCCTAAATTGATAACTGAATTTGTTCTTACATATGCTTTTTAACAAATAGAAGCATAGAAAAGAAAGAAAATTCATGTCCAAATCAAGTGATTCAATAGGCGTTTGTTGAGCATCCGCTATGTACCAGTTATTCTTTTAGGTGCTAGAGTTATAGCAGTGAACCAAACAGACAAGATCCTAAGAGCCGGGAGATAAAGATAATCAAATAACAGCTACATCAGATCATGATAAGAGCGATGGGAAAAACTGAAGCAGAGCAAGAGAGATGGGATGTTATTTAAATAGGATTGTTTGGGAAAGTCTCACTTATAGAGAGATATGGGAATAGAAACGAAGAAAATGAGAAAAGGAGCCACTGAAATATGTGTAGTGTGGAAGAGAAGTATTCCAGGGAGAAACACTATGTTGTCTTTCCAAATAACATTAGGGAGTAGATGAAAATTTCCAGTGGTGACAGTCAGCCTCCTGTGGTTGAAGAACAGGAAGAGATCCCATCACCTCAAGCCAAGCAACCAAGGAGACAAGTAGACAGGACACAAAGAGGATTTTATACATAATACTGCCTAAGTTGCGGTTCCATCAGCCTCTGAAAATGAGTTTCAGAGAAAATAAAAAGTAACTTGGACACAATGTTTAATTCAGGTAATCTAAATTCAATGGTTTTCAAAGTTGAAACCTACGAATGTCCACTGTGTTTAACTTTAGGAAACCTGTGTTACTGGATAGGGAATCCTCAACTTGGATTTTTATCAGAGAAGTCAGTAGTTCCCAGGAACTGCTCATAAGAAAGGAACATTCTAGCCAAGAGTCCATGACTCCCTGGCCCACTTGGAGGCTCTGAACAGCAGGGGAGATGGTAAAGTGAACCCCCACAGCTTGAAAATACAGGGCATTAAGAACCCCAAACGTGTTTTATTGCTCTATTTTTAAGCGGACATTTTGCTTTACATGCAGTGAGCCTACAGTGAGAACACATTTTAGGTATTTAACGTAACATTGTCTCTGTGATGGTGCTGTTTCTCAATGTATTAATAAATCATTCCATCCACTGGTATATTCATCTCTGTGAATCTGGTTAACGTGAGTGTGATTATATTCTGGTGTTTTGTTGGAAATTGTTGTTTCCCAGCATCTATTCCCCCTTCCTAATTGTTCTGTTTTATTTGTGTGTTCTTTTCCTGACACCGCATTCCAAGTCCTGCTCCCAGAGGGCTGGGTCTACTTGGATACTCATCATACTTTTGCCCCCTGCATGCATGGATTGTGCAAGAGAAGTACTGGAATGCAAGCCTATGATAATACTCATGGTTATTGCTGGCACATAATAATTAGTTCAGAAATAAGCAAGGGACCCACTTCAGTCTGATGAGACAGTATCTGGGAGGGAAGAGGAGTTATTTTTGAAAAGTTTCCTCAGTTGTAAAAGGAGTCACAAGAAATTGAGTTTCATTCCTTAGTTGTGTGTTGTCAGATGCAGAAGTGAGGCTTGGAGCTGTTTTAGCAGGTTTCCCTCCAACAGCAAGTAGACACCAAGAGAAAAGCAAAGCCAAGAGAATCGTAGAGATATGAGCCGCAATCCCTATGAACAGAGCAGTCACCCAACTCAATATACCTGCTTCATGATATTAGCCATTATGGATTTTCTTTTTCTGTTTTCTGTTGCTGAAAGCATTCCGAAAGACACAGGGTCTGATAAAATCAAGTTGCTAGAATAGCAGGAGTGCTTCACACTAGAACATGGTGACGCTACTCTGTGATTTTCTCCTTGTGCTATTTTCCACGAGTGCCTCCTAACATAACTAAATTAGCCAAACAAGGTACAAGGGATAAAAAAAATGTTTCAAGTCGATGTTGACAAGACCATGGGGAAACAGGCACAATTGTACATTGCTCCTAGCATAGCAAATTGGTTTCATCGTTCTAAGAAGAAATCTGTTGCTATGTAATAAGACCTTTAAAATTGTTCATAGTTTTGACCCAGAAATTCAACTTCTGTGTTTATATCCCAAAGAAATTCCCCTGGACACAAAAATTTAGGTACTCACAGAAATACAACTGAAAATAGAAGAAAAAAAAAAACTGGTAAATAATCCAATAACCAAGCAAATGGACAGCATGATAAATCAACATAAAGAGAAATTATGTTGCCTTTCCAAATAATATTAGGACTATGCCTAACTTAGAATGAATATGAAATAAAGTGGAATGAAAATAGTAGAAAACAAAATGGTAAAAACATAATATTTTCTTGGACATTAGCCTCTCTTCCTATGCTCATAAACTATCAAATCAAATCATCTTCTTTTGATGTGGCAAAGTTACTCACACACACACAGACATATATTCACAGCAGAGTGCAGAGCACAGAAGATCAACCAGAAAACACATGAGTGCCCGGTCATAAGTTTGGTGGAAATAAGCACAGTGATGGCGAGTGTGTAATTGAATGGATGTGTGGGTTTCCTTTGGATTGGGGGTGGGGTGGGGCAAGGGAACAACTTGTGTGGGGATGGTGGAGCTGTTGCAGGCACGGCTGCAGCCTCATGCCCATAAAGCGAGTCAGCTGATCAGAAACAATGTCTATGGGCTGCAAGACTTCTGCTGCTTCCTTTCTGCTTCCACATCTCGCAAGCATCTGCCTGTGGCTTACTATAACGAAAAACACAGAGGAAAGGGGATTTAGGGAAGTGTGGTTCAGCCTAGCCAAGTTGACATCTTATTACCAAGCCATCACACCCAGAAATGTTGATGCTGGAGTTAAAGAAGAAGACCTTAGAGGCTCTGAGCTTTCATTATTCTCATTGGAGCTAGATTCCTGATGCATCAAAATGATGTTGGATTTCCTAGAACAATTCCACAGTTAACTCATCACTCTTAATAAGAGATGCTCAAATCCTGAGCCTCAGCTGTAACAGCCTCTATTAATCCTTTTAAACTGAGACACAGGCTCAAGGTCAGTTTGGACAGAACCCTTCCTCCTAAGGTGGAAAAGTTGAAGACCTGCCAGTCCTGGCTCAGAGAACAATCCAGTGCTCCAAAGACTGTGGAACAGAAATAGCAAGTCCAGTTCTATCACTAGATTTTGCTTTACTCTATGCACACTGTGGGTTGCTTCATTGATTAATGGTGGGTAGGTAGATGCACACACAGATGGATTCATGTCTAATTATTTGTATAGCGCACAGTGCCTATAATATAAAAACAAAATAATTGCTCACAAGTTGGACCATTCTTAATTCAAAATTTCTCCTGGGTTTCTTCACACAGATGACCATATGTGATAAAATCAGTAGTGCTGAGCAACACTCTGACAGGATTCACAATAATACATTTCACCAGGCTATTCCTTATTGTCTTCTTCAACTTAATCAAATGGCCCCATGCAATAATATAGTTTAATAAAGTGGTTTACAGATACCCAGTATGATGTACCTGAGCTGGAACAACATTTTAATATGTTAAATGGTGTGTCATCACTTTTCCTGATGCTATTTTTTATTCCCTGGCCCTTCCCAGTGCAACCTCAGAGAAGGGCTATTAGAGCTTTTTAAAATTTCAAAAAGCCAAATCCTGAGAGAATACACAGCATCAAAAGAAAAAATAAAAAGCATGTTGGGGCAGAACACAGCTCCACTCTCAGCCACATGCTAGACAAAGTTCCCCAGATAACGGGGAGGAAAGAGGCCAAGTGGGACATGGCATGGAGTAGAGGGTGATAATTGCTGAGGTTGAGGTGGCTGAACATCAAGGGAATAAAGAGACAGAAAAGGAAAGAGTTCTATCAGTCAGAGCAGGCTACGGCAAGCTGCAGTACCAACCTCCAAACCACAAAGCCTTCAAATAACAAAGGTTTATGCCTTATTTTTTGTATATGCCTATCAAGGGTCATAGGCTTTGCAGGTGGTTCTAGTGGTAAAGAACCCGCCTGCCAATGCAGGAGACACAAGAGACTCCAGTTCAGTCCCTGGGTCCAGAAGATCCCCTGGAGGAGGGCATGGCAACCCACTCACTATTCTTGTCTGGAGAATCCCATGGACAGAGGAGCCTGGCAGGCTGTAGTCCATAGGGTCGCAAATGAGTCAGACAAAATTGGAGTAGCTTAGCATGCATGCCCATCAAGAGTTATTTGGAGAACTCTGCTCATTTCAGTTATTCAGAGACCTGGGCAGACCAAGCAGTTACCAGCTTGATGTGGCCAGGTACTTGGCAGAGGAAGAGAAATTACTGTCCTTAAGCTGAGATTAAATATTCCAGCTAAGTTGATAAACAGTCCATCTACTTACTGGCCATAACTGGCCATAATATCCCAATCTTAAGGGTCTGGAGGTGCCATTCTACTTGTGTCTAGAAAGAGAAGAAACTGTCTCTTAGCAGCACTGATGACATGAAATGGCATCAAGAAATGGCCTGTTCTCCATATACATGAGCACCACAAAAATACATCCATTTCAAAAATTTATGGTATATGCATTCAGTAAAATATTGTACAGATTTTCAAAGTTAAAAGTTTATAATACTTAGTCATGTGAAAGAGAAGACCCTCTTCTCTTGCTGCCTCTATGAAATCATGCCCTCTTACTGTGTCCCATCCTGAACCCACCAGCCTCTCCTTTTTCTGCCCCTTCTTTGATTTTTTCTTCTCTTACCAACTACAGAACCTCTTCGAGGGTCTTTGCTGATCTTGTATGTACCCTATTCTCCAACTCCAGTGCTAAGACCAGTTTGATGGGAATGTTCCACTTCCATATCTTCAGTCTAGACCACTCCTCTCCAGATGAACAGATCTAGCTGACTACTGAAAACCTTCACTTGGATGTTTCACATGTCAAATAATAACAAATGTCCAAAATGACTCTCGTGATTGCTCCATACTCATGTCCCCCAAAAGAAAGTAATTTGAAGACTGTCTTCTCCAACCTGACCCACATTAGTAATTATCATACACTTTTAGAGTGTGAAGTCAAGCAGGGCTTAGAAAGCATTGCTACAAACAAAGCTAGTGGAGGTGATAGAATTCCAGCTGAGTTATTTAAAATCCTAAAAGACTATGCTGTTAAAGTGCTGCATTTAATATACCAGCAAATTTGGAAAACCCAGCAGTGGCCACAGGATTGGAAAAAATCACTTTTCATTCCACTCCCAAATAAGGGCAATGCCAAAGAATGTTCAAACTATATACAATTGCTACAGTCCATGGGATGGCACAGAATTGAACTTAGCAACAGAACAACATACACATTTACAGGGCTTCCCTTGTGGCTCAGCGGTAAAGAATCCACCTGCCAAGGCAGGAGACACAGGTTTGATCCCTGGGTTAGGAAGATACCCCAGAGAAGGAAATGTCAACCCACTCCAGTATTCTCGTCTGGGAAATTCCATGAACAGAGAAGCCTGGTGGGCTACAGTCCATGGGGTCTCAAAAGAGTCAGATGTGACTTAGCAACTAAAGAACAAGAATAAATACCCTTTTAGAAACCTTGAGGATATAACTGACCACTCACATCCAAGTCAGTAGCATAGATAGTTGGTCTACTCCTAAAGTATCTCTCAGAGACATGTACTTTTTCTCCATCTCTGATGCTACCAAGTCTGGCCAAGGCTCTGTGGCATGCTGCCTGTACCAGTGAAAGTGTTAGTCACTCAGTCGTGTCCGACTCTGCGACCTCATGAACTGTAGCCCACCAGGCTCCTCTGTCCATGGGATTCTCCAGGCAAGAATACTGGAATGGGTTGCCATTCCCTTCTCCAGGGGATCTTCCCGACCCAGGGATCGAACTCGCATTTGCTGTGTCTCCTGTATCACAAGCAGATTCTTTACCTGCTGAGCCAACAGGGAAGCCAGTAGCCTCCTACTTATCGGTCTCTCTGCTTCTGATGTGCCCACTATGTTCTCTACACAGCAGTTGGAACAATGACTTAAAACAACATAGGCAATTGTAAAATAAACTCTCTTGTTTTCAATCCATTGGTGGCCTTCAGCTTTATTTAAATTAAAATCCTCCCATGGCTCACAAGCCCCTGGCCTCCTTCTCCAACTTGAGCGTGTGTTCCTCCACTTGGAACGCTCTTCTCCCAGCTGTCCTAACTCTCAGGTGTCAATCACCGGGCTCCAGAAGCCTCGCTCCAGTCCCATAGGCTCTGTGCCATCACTTGTTCCCATCAGAATACTAGACTGTGAGATCTAATTTTGGGTTTATGAGATGCTATATCCTTCTACTCACTGTCAGCTCCAAAAGAGCATGAAAACTGTTGATGACACCACATCTCCAGGCCTAAGAGGGGGCCCTCATGAAGGGGGTGTTAATACATGCTTTATGAACGAATTATTAATTAATGCTAATCATCAGTACCATTTCTAAACAGCACCTTTATAATCATCAAACAAGAAGTACTAAATGAGTATGAATGGATGTGTGGAAGGGGAAGGTGTTCTGTGTATTTGTGAGTGTGTGTGTAAAAAGATTCAAAGGAGTTAACCCAAAATCCTAACATGGGTATTGCTGAGTAAGGTGTGTGTGTTTAATTTTTTCTCTATTTCCCAAGGACTCTACAATGCAAATATTTTTTAATAATAAGAAAAAATGATACATATTTTTAAAAGCATCCGATTTAAGTGGAAGTTTTCTGGAGGCAAGGGTGACCTTGTCGATCTCTGTAGGTCATTGGTAAACTCTCTGGTTCCTGAGAATTCTTGTCTCAAGCAGACATAATGAGCACATCCTTGAGTTTGGCCAATTTGTTGATTTTAATTTGCTCAGGAGTGAATCCACTTCCCCCCACATTTCCTCCTTACAAAGGTGAAGAGGTGCTGGCCTCCTCCTGCCTCTCTCTCATTTGGGCTTTTTTTTTTTTTTTTTTTTTTTTTTATCTCTCGCAGTAATTGAAGAAAGTTAACCCAGGATCAGAGGAGAGAAAGGAGAGAAAGTCTTGTGCTTAATTCAACCTGCATTTTAACAAGCTGGATACACCCTACCTGGGTGATTACAGAAGCCTGCCAGTCCTGGTCTGCTTCCTCCCACTGAGCTCCTCAGCTCTCCACCTGCAGGAGTTGTTCTGTCCCAATTCCTGGGGCAGTCAGATGGCAGGGCACTGAGTTGCCCTTCTCGAGGGCTGACCTAGAACACGGAGACCCAGTGTTGACAGCCTGACTCCTCTTTCAGCAGGAAGCAGAGAAGATGCCCTAAGGGCTAGGTAAGCCCCAGCTTCACATTTCTAATTTCATCCATGGGCATTTGCCCCCACATTAATTATACCAGGAATGTTTGAAGTTCTCTGCTAGGCTACCACATGTGACCATGTTCCTTTTTTGAATGCTTGCTTCTTCTTGTAATATGCATAACTTCTCTCTGTTCTTGACCGAATTAAAATTCTTTTCGTTCTGAAGGTTCATCCCAAGAACCATTGCCCTTGGAAGCTTCCTGGGTGCTCTCTTAGGTGTCCTCTCTATCCTTCTTGTATGCCTAACTCACTTTGTCCTGGACCAGTAGGGCAGTGGGCTTTCTCCCAGAAACATGAGCACTTTTACAGACAAATCAGCCACCAACTAATAAAGGCATATGGTGCCCTCCCAACATTGCACAAGATTGTCTGCAATGCGCGGCTCCTCTGTCATCTCTCTGGATTTCCACTTCCTAATTCTCTATCTTCTTCCTGGTATCCAGAGAATCCCATTCCCATTATCAACTGTGGCCCCTCCGATTTGAGGGAATTGTTTAGACTTGGCGGTTATGACTCCCAGCTAGACACTCAGTGGTATTCACACACCAGAGTTTGGAATTACACACTGGGTAACAAAACCAACACATTCTTCCCACCTCTCTCTTGGTCAGACGGGGGAAACTTGACACCTGTGAACTGTATCTGTTCACATTTTTCACTCTTCCAGCACACTGAGTCCCTCATGGGCAAAGACCTGTCCCCATAATTTGCGTAGCCCATGCTTGGCAGAGGACTTGGCAGCTGGCAGCAGAAAGCTAGAGAGTATTTGCCAACACTCAGGTGTAAAAGAGAGTTGACAGTCCCTAGAGTACTCGAACCCAGAGGCCGGTCCTGTGTGTCCGTATAGGATCTTGTGCTCTGCCTTCCTTGGTGTGAGAGTGCATCTGCTTCACCACCAAGATCCTGTGCAGAATGGAGCCCCTTTGCAGGGCCCTGAAAAGGTGTATGCGTGACCTCATGGAAGTGGACTTCCGTCTTGGTCCCAGAGTCAAGATACCATCCACCACAGTGCACGAATGTGCAAGTGTGTGGAAAGAGTGCTGCCTGGGGGTGGAATCCTAAGTGTCCTGCCTGTTCTCAGTTCTCAGTCGCTCGGTCATGTCTGACTCTTTGTGACCCCAGGGACTATAACCCACCAGGCTCCTCTGCCCATGGAATTTTCCAGGAAAGAATACAGCAGTGGGATGCCATTTCCTTTTCTAGGGTAGTGTCCTGCCTAGGCCCTGGTTATTAGACCCTCGTTATTAGACACCTGCATGTTAACCTGTACACACTACGGGCTGTCCCCTCGTCTTTCTCCCTTAAGTCCCACACGTTAATTGCATTCCTGGAGCTAAAGATCATCATGCACAAACATTTTTTAAGCATCCTCGTACTCTTTATGACCAAGTTATTTTCAATATTAATCACATAATAGACTTTTGGACTCTATGGGAGACGGCAAGGGTGGGATGATCTGACAGAACAGCATCGAAACATGTATATTATCAAGTGTGAAACAGATCGCCAGTCCAGGTTGGATGCATGAGACAAGTGCTCGGGGCTGATGCACTAGGATGACCCAGAGGGATGGGATGGGGAGGGAGGTGGGAGTGGGGTTCAGGATGGGGAACACATGAAAATCCATGACTGATTCATGTCAATGTATGGCAAAAACCACTACAATATTGTAAAGTAATTAGCCTCCAACTAATAAAAATAATTGGGAAAAAAATGACCAGAAATTTTAAAAAAAATATTTTGAAAGAATTTTTTAGTGAAAAGTTTGTATTGAATGTCAATTAATTATGAATTTCTGGAGGTAAGAACAAAACAATCATTTGTTTCACTGTTTGAAAATTTAAAAACAGACTCCAGCTGAAGTAAATTGAATTCTGTCTGTGTTTAACATTACCTTTCATTTCTAATCAATCATTTAAATAAAGATGTATGCAGTAAATACAGGGGTTACAGACATGAATTCTACCAGATATGAGCTTGAATGGGTCCAAATTTTTAAGAATTTATTCTTGAAATACATGTATTTGAGTCATCCTGTGCCCGGGTATAACACATATTTGTGTAAATTAATTTCAATGTTAAATATAATATTTATTAACATAGAAGTAATAAAAATTTGGAGCTTCCCTGGTGGCTCAGTGGTAAAAAATCTGCCTGCCAATGCTGAAGACAAAGGGTTTGATCTCTAGGTCAGGAAGATCCTTGGAGAAGGGAATGGCAACCTTCTCCAATATTCTTGCCTGGGAAATTCCATGGACAGAGGAACCTGGCAGGCTACAGAATTGGACACGACTTAGTGACCAAACAAACAAAACAAACAAAAATAAGAATTCAGCAACAACTAGAGCAACTGCTTAGTACTTAGATCACAAAAATACTTTGTGGTGGAAGAAAATGTTATTACTGAAGTTGTCTAGAATTGCTGGAACATGAGAATATTTTTGTTATGGGCTGAGTTGCATCCCCTCAAAATTTATATATTGACATCCTAACCCACAGTAGTTTGGAATGCAGCTGTATTTAGAGATACAACCTTTAAAGATGTAATTAAGTTAAAATGAAAAATCTAGAGGTGGCCCTAATTCAGTCTTATAAGAAAAGGAAATTTGGATGCACAAAGGAGACCCCAGGGATGCGTGCACATGTAGGAAAGAGCTTGTGAGGACACAGCAAGAAGATACCACCTACAAACCAAGGGTTGAGGTCTCAGACCAACCACCCAGTCAACATCTTGATGCTTGACTTCCAGCCTCTAGCACTATGGGAAAATAACTTTGCTGTTTAAGCCACCCAATCCGTGGTATTTGTTATGGCAGCTCTAGCAAACTAATACAAAGCCAGATTAATATTTTAAAAGTTTCAGTTTTATTACTAAATTCTCTGCAGGCAAGGCTGCAGAGAGGACGGGCTAGGGCACCCAGGTGACCAGTGTGGCTGAGCATCTGCTTCCTGCAAGGTTTGCCCAGGGTCATTCCAGAGTGAACCGATAGCTCCATTGCTAGGCAATGCTCCTAGACTACTGCAGGATACCATGGTTCCCTGATAAATCCTAAAAGATCACTGACACACGCAGGTGTTCCAGAGCAGAAATCCATCACGGTCACAGTAGCAAGGAAAGACCTTTCTCAGGAGACAGCAGTTTAAGGATCATAGTGACTCAGAAGGCTCTTCCATGACACATGCAGGGACACCAGAACCACAGGCAGACACGTGACAGATCCACAGGAAGCCACAGAAGCAAAAACAGAATTTTCTACAGAGATGTGTCATGTCTACAGCCTTAGAGGCACAGACAGATGTTGCACAGAAAATGGCTCTCTTCACAATCAAAGAAACACCCAGGTATTTCTCTCAGATCCCACCCTGGGCAGGCGCCATGACATGAGTGACTATTAGAAACAAGTGGGTATTTTAGAAAACACATTATGGCCTGTAGATCAAAGAGACCCAGCAAATGTTTCTAAAGACCTTTGCAGAGAAGTCCCCCCCAAAGCTCAGGTCAATGACAGCCCAATGTCAGATAAAGGAGCAGGGAGGCCCCAGAGAGCAAGCCTCTTAAGGCCTGACTCTAGATGCCTGTCCCTGTATTTCCCCTCACAGCCCAGTACCCAGCTCCTCAACCTGCCCAAAGATGGGGTGTGGGGCCTTGCGAGTTTCCCTACCTTCTGCCAAAAGAGCTCAGGATGCAGACACAGTTTCTGGGTCTGTTTGAGGATGCTGTCCTCATGCCCGTGTGCATAGACAGGAAGAAAGGATGCACTGTCACAGGGTGTGGTACTGAGGACACTTCATAAAAAATAAAGGTTTGCAGAGGACAGAAAAAGCCCAGCAAAGCACTCCAAGTTTGAAAGGGCCAGAGATACTTTGTCTGCAGCCGTCAACACATCCCCTGCTTTCTCTGCTATGCAAGTTAAGACTTCTCTAAAACTGAATACAGTTAGGAGTCATACATATGACTCCTAATCCAAGTGAGGACTGGCTGTTGAGAAAGGCAAAAGATAGAAAGGTAAGGCCACAGTTGATCTAGAAGGTGAGATTTGGATGACAGGGTGAGCTCACAGCCTCTCTCTCACTCCCAGGGGCATATCCATCTTCATCCACACTCACCCACCTGCTCTCCCTGACTCAACAGCCCCTGTACCCAACTCAGAGTCCCTCTCTTCTCATTCACATTCTCTTTCTCCCTTTCTAGTGCTGTAGAAGCAATAACCATGTTTATTGTCTGGGTCATTATGCTGCCCAGGGGATCCCACTGCTGAGCTCTTTTTGGCTTGGAATTGCTTGGGAGAGGCAAACAGCCCAAAGGGAGTGCAGACAGTTTGCAGCAATAGATCAGTAGCAATCTCTTTGCTGAGCTTGCTCCTTCAGAACATCTGTAGGCAAGCTTGGGAGGGGCCGGCAGCAAGGAGGAGAGGGGGGTTTCAGCTGCAGTAAATGCTAAGCATTGGAAATTCTATCCCACCCACCCTGGCATCTACACCTGTTGTGTCCTACCTGCAGGTTTGTAGAAAGGGTGTGGTGGTGGAAGCAGTCACCCCCTGGGAAGAAAGATTTTGTCACTGATGTTGAGTTTGGGAATATTCAGTTCAATTCAGTTGCTCAGTCGTGTCCAACTCTTGGCGACCCAATGGACTGCAGCACATCAGGCCTCCCTGTCCATCACCACCTCCCAGAATTTACTCCAACTCATATCCATTGAGTTAGTGATGCCATCCAACCATCTCATCCTCTATCATCCACTTCTCCTCCTGCCATCAACCTTTCCCAGCATCAGGGTCTTTTCAAATGAGTCAGTTCTTCACATCAGGTGGTCAAAGTACTGGAGTTTCAGCTTCAACATCAGTCCTTCCAAGGAATATTCAGGACTGATTTCTTTTAGGCTGGACTGGTTGGATCTCCTTCAGTGCAAGGGACTCTCAAGAGTCTTCTCCAACACCACAGTTCAAAAGCATCAATTCTTCAGCACTCAGCCTTCTTTATAGTCCAATTCTCACATCCATATATGACTACTGGAAAAACCATAGCCTTGACTAGACAGACCTTTGTTGCCAAAGTAATGTCTCTGCTTTTTAATATGCTGTCTAGATTGGTCATAGCTTTCCTTCTAAGAAGTAAGCGTCTTGTAATTTCATGGCTGCTGTCACCATCTGCAGTGATTTTGGAGCCCAAAATATAAAGTCTGTCGCTGTTTCCACTGTTTCCCCACCTATTTGCCATGAAGTAATGGGACCAGATGCCATGATATTAGTTTTCTGAATGTTGAGGTTCAAGCCAACTTTTCACTCTCCTCTTTTACTTTCTTCAAGAGGCTCTTTAGTTCTTCTTCACTTTCTGCCATAAGGGTGTTGTCATCTGCATATCTGAAGTTATTGATATTTCTCCCAGTAATCTTGATTCCAGCTTCTGCTTCTTCCAGCCCAGCATTTCTCATGATGTACTCTGCATATAAGTTCAATAACCAGGGTAACAATATACAGCCTTGAGGTACTCCTTTCCTTATTTGGAACAAGTCTTTTGTTCCATGTCCAGTTCTAACTGTTGCTTCCTTATCTACATACAGATTTCTCAAGAGGCAGGTAAGGTGGTCTGCTATTCCCATCTCTTTAAGAATTTTCCACAGTATGTTGTGATCCACACAGTCAAAGGCTTTGGCATAGTCAATAAAGAAGAAATAGATGTTTTTCTGGAACTCTTCTGCTTTTTCAATAATCCAACTGATATTTGCAATTTGATCTCTGGTTCCTCTGCCTTTTCTAAATCCAGCTTGAACATCTGGAAGTTCTTGGTTCATGTACTGCTGAAGCGTGACTTGGAGAATTTTAAGCATTACTTTACTAGCATGTGAGATGAGTGCAACTGTGCAGTTGTTTGAACATTCTTTGGCATTGCCCTTCTTTGGGACTAGAATGAAAACTGACCTTTTCCAGTCTTGTGGCCACTGCTGAGTTTTCCAAATTTGCTGGCATATTGAGTGCAGCACTTTCACAGCATCATCTTTTAGGATTTGAAATAGCTCAACTGGAATTCCATCACCTCCACTAGCTTTGTTCACAGTGATGCTTCCTAAGGCCCACTTGACTTCGCATTCCAGGATGTCTGGCTCTAGGTGAGTGATCACACCATCATGGTTATCTGGGTCACGAGGATCTTTTTTGTATAATTATTCTGTTTATTCTTGCCACCTCTTCTTAATATCTTCTGGGAACACAATATATCTGGGAACATAGTGATAATAAAAAACAGATCAACCTCTAGTTGACTTTAGTACTATTTTCAAATTCCCTGAAGACACCACCCTCTGTTGCTCTGGACAGCCAGAGCAGACTTCCGCTCTGCTCCACCTTTAATCCCTAGGCAAAAGTGACCTTGCTTGCTAGTAAACACAGCCAATCCTTGATCTTAAAATTCTAGTGGTCTTAGGATCAGACCACTTAGATTGGCACGGCCTTCCCCTCAGGTGTGAATCAATAGGGTAACTGCAGAAATAGAGGTGTGGCATGGACAATGGCATAAGCTAAGAGTTCACCTTCCTCGTACCACCCTCATGGCAGAAAGTGAAGAAGAACTAAAGAGTTTTGTGATGAAGGTGGGAGAGGAGACTGAAAAAAACTGACTTGAAACTCATCATTCAGGAAATATAAATAAGATGAAAAGACAACCTCAGAATAGAAAATAATAGCAAATGAAACAATTGAGAAAGGATAATTTACAACTCAATAGCAGAAAAACAAACAATCCAATCAAAAAGTGGGCAAAAGACCTAAACAAACATTTCTCCAAAGAAGACACACAAAATGGCTAATAAACACATGAAAAGGTGCTCAACAACACTCATTATTAGAGAAATGAGTAGACTATTTGATTTCTATTAGTAGAAATAAAAACCACAATGAAATATCACCTCAAACTGGTCAGAATGGCCATCATCAAAAATCTACAAACAGTAAATGCTGGAGAGGGTGTGGAGGAAAGGAAACCATCTTGCACTGTTAGTGGGAATATAAATTGATACAGTCAGTATGGAAGATAGTATGGAGACTCCTTAAAAAGCCAGAAATAAAACCACCATATGACCCAGCAATCCCACTACTAGGCATGTACTCTGAGGAAACCAAAATTGAAAAAGACACATGTACCCCAATGTTCAACCCACTCTAGCATTCTTGCATGGAAAACCCCATAGACAAAGACGCCTGGAGGGCTACAGTCCATAGGGTCACAGAGAGTCAGACACAACTGAAGTGACTAAGCATACATTCATGAGCAACCCCAAAGTTCATTGCAGCACAATTTACAATAGTTAGGATATGGAAGCAACCTAGCTGTCCATCAACAGATGAATGGATAAAGAAGCTGTGGTACATATACACAATGGCATGTTACTCAGTCATAAAAAGGAACACATTTGAGTCAGTTCTAATGAGGTGGATGAACCTAGAGCCTATTATATAGAGTGAAGTAAGTCAGAAGGAGAAAAACAAATATGGTATACTAACATATATATATATAGCACCTAGAAAGATGGTACTGAGGAACCTATTTACAGGGCAGCAGCAGAGACACAGACATAGAGAACAGACTTATGGACATTGGGTAGGGGTGAGGAAGGAGAGAGTGGAATATATTCAGAGAATAACTTAGAAACATATATTACCATATATAAAATAGTTAGGCAATGGGAATTTGCTGTGTGACTCAGGGGACCCAAACTGGGGCTCTGTAAAAACCTAGAAGGGTGGGATATGGAGGGAGGTGGAAGGGAGGTTCAAGACGGAGGGGACGTATGTGTACCTATTGTTAATTCATGTTGATGTTTGGAAGAAACCAACACAATACTGTAAAGCAATTATCCTTCAATTAAAAAAAAACAAAAAAACCCTCAACATTCAAAAAACTAGACCATGACATCCAGTCCCATCACTTCACGGCAAATAGATGGGAAAAAAATGGAAACAGTGACAGATTTTATTTTCTTGGGCATCAAAATCACTGTGGATGGTGACTGCAGACATGAAATTAAAAGACGCTTGTTCCTTGGAAGAAAAGCTAGACAGCGTATTAAAAAGCAGAGACATCACTTTGCTGACAAATGTCCATATAGTCAAAGCTACGGTTTTTCCAATAGTCATCTACAGATGTGAGAGTTGGACCATAAAGAAGGCTGCTTGCCAAAGAACTGGTGCCTTTGAATTGTGGTGCTGGAGAAGACTCTTAAGAGTCCCTTGGACAGCAAATAGATCAAACTAGTCAATTCTAAGGGAGATCAACCCTGAATGTTCATTGAAAGGACTGGTGCTTAATCTGAAGCTCCAACACTTTGGCCATGTGATGCAAAGAAAGGACAGGGAAGCCTGGCGTGCTGCAGTCCATGGGGTCATAAAGAGTGGAACACAACTTAGTGACTGGACAACAGTAACAACTGATACATAACAAATCACATGGCAGACTTAAGTATGTACCTTTTCCCAGCCCAACCCTGGTATCGGTCAACAGAGAGAATTAAGGGGGAATATTAATGGCTGGGCTCTGGTCCTTGGAGGTGTGAGCATCATCTCTGCTAAGCTTTTTCAGAGAGCTGAGGGCAAGAGTTGCATAGATTGCCATGCAGTTCTCTTCTTGTCCCCTTGCCTCATAAGGGGAGCATGAGATGGGTCAGAGGTCTGGGTTCCTTTCCTTGTGGTCCATGAAGGGCCATACCGCAAGATTTTTTTTTTCACAAAATTGTTTTACTGTGCCTTCATTTTTAATCCATTTCTCTTAAAAGGAAAAAAATAATCATAGAGACATGTGCTTTCAGTGCTAGTGGGATCAAGGAAAATCACTCAGTACAATTTCACCTTCCTTTCACTTCTGTTCAGGTTTGGAGGGGTAAGTCAGCTTTTTCCAAGGCCTGGACTCCAGGAGCTCCTAACTACTAGCTCAGTGCACTTTGCATCCTGTTGTCATGACTTCCTGCTACAACTGTCTTTAATAATGATGCTTATGTAGAGTCACGCCACTTCCCCATCAAGAAGATCCACTCATGCTCTCCAAGCAAGCAGGATCCAGAGTTTGGGATCTGTGCTAAGGTCTCTGGTTCAAGAGAGGGGACTGGACAACAGACCCAGTCAATTCACGTATCTAAAGCTGAAGGAAGCAATCTGAGTTGGACTACACAGGGAGAAACTAGTTTCAGACTCCAATCCTGAAAGTATTAGTCGCTCAGTCCTGTCCAACTGTTTTCAACCCCATGGACTGTAGCCTACCAAGCTCCTCAGTCCATGAAATTTACCAAGCAAGAATATTGGAGTGGGTAGCCATTCCCTTCTCCAGGGCATCTTCCAGACCCAGGGATTGAACCCTGGTCTCCCACATTGCAGGCAGATTCTTTACCATCTGAGCCACCATTCAGGAAGGGCTCACCAATAAAAGGAAATCTCGCTGCTGACAGTAGTTTCTAAAGAAATCCGACAGGGGTCAGTGAATCCTTTGATGCCTTCATTCACACTCATCTGTGAAGTGAAGGAGATGGATCAACCATGAGGGGGAGATGCTTGCAGGTCAGCTGAAGCAGATATTCCAGGCCAGCCAGCCACCAGGAGACCCCTTCGGTTACCATGGAAACAACTGCATGAAGCTGAAGAGTAGATAGCACACTTTAACTCGGTTTAAATGCAAATTCTACGGGTAATTAAGAGGCAAACCACAGTAAGAACATTACAGGAGATATATAGTCACTGGAAAGGTAATAAATGCCTGCCTTGAATTGGATATAATGAAAAATTTGACAGTTTGTCTCAGCAAGAGATTCCGTCTTTACAAAACCTCCATCATTTCTAACTTCCCCTCCAGTTTTGGAAATTGTCATTCTAGGTGTGTTTTTTCTTTTCTTTAAAAAAAAAAAAAACAACAACAACAACTCAGGCTTGCAATGGTTTTTAAAAAAAAACAAAACCCTCTTCTCATTAGCAGGTGTCTCCTATCTTCCCCAGAGCCCTCACTGGAGCTTCTCATGAGCTGGAGTTCTGTCGACATTTCAGCTTCAATTTTCCTGTTACTGCTGAAGAATCAATCGGTTTGAAACGGAAAGTTTTTCTTCTGTTCGTTTTTCCTCAGACTTGTTCCTTGACTTGAACATATACGCAGGCTCCTCAATGAAGAGGCCCTGGGTGTTCAGCCCAACTTCCCTGACGTGCCTCCATAGGCCTCTGGTACTTTCCCAAATAATTGGAAGGCTCGTCTCAATAAGCTTAAGTGAGAGAGGAAGAGAGGGTCCCGTCAGGGCATATTGGGGCTGGGAATGAAACATTTGCAACTTGCTGTCCTCCAGATGGATGGTCTGAATTAGGTCTGATATGGCAGTAGGCTGAGCCTGTGGGCCTCAACTTGAAAAAGGCAGTAGCTCCTTAACTAGGGTTTCATTGCCTTTGACACCTACACACCTAATGAGGCTCTTGGCCCCAAATGGAAGGAACTGATTGCTGAGAAAATGGCTCTCAGCACTGGGGCTCCCCCCATACCCATGCATACACGCCAGTTTCACAGTCTGAGTCTTGCTTCCCTGAGGTCTTTCCCAATGAAGACCTTCCCCAGTTTCCAACTTACTGTTATTACATCCACATTTTAAATTTCGTGTATTGGTGCTGGCCACTTTTAGAGTAAAATAAAAGAGGTTGGGTTTTTAGAATTGAATATGATTACAAGGGGCCTTCCCTGGTGGCTCAGTGGTAAAGAATCCACCTGGAATGCAAGAGACCCAGGTTTGATCCCTGGATGGGGAAGATCCCCTGGAGAAGGAAATGGCAACCCACTCCAGTATTCTTGCCTGGGAAATCCCATGGACAGAAGAGCCTGGTGGGCTACAGTCCATGGGGTCACAAAAGAGTTGGACACTACTGAACAAGTAAACAACATGATTGCAAGGATGGAGAGGAACGCTTTTGAAAACTCCCTACTTAGCAATCTCATTATTTATATCTAAATAATTAAATTTCTAAAGGATTAAGAACTGGAAGAGATACTGGAGTTTATCTAGCCTATGGTTCTTAATTTGGGACCCATATATTAGTGTCAATGTAATTATAAACACCTTGCAAAGCAGGAGGCTGCCTACTGCTGACATCAGGAGCTAAAATATATTTGTAACATTAAAAAAATGAAAAAGTTGAAGGATTAATGTTATTATTATAACATTTTGTGCAAACAGTGGTCCCTGTTTATGAACTGTTGGATGATTGAGTAAATCCAACTATATCACTGAGGTTTCACTAGTCCTCTGAAGACACTTTTTGTCTAGTACCATCTCATCTCTCCTCACTCCCTATCAAATGGAAAAATGAAGAAATACATTAGTAAATAAAAAGAGAAGAAACAAAATGGCGAATAAGCAAGAAAACTGGAAACATGGATTTTGCTTTGGCATATCATGGATGTCCTTCTATGATCTGACCATTTGGGAAAAATAATCCTCTCATCCACAGGGCACACTGGGAGCATCCCCCTGTCAAACCCATGGATGAAAGACTCCAAGGGCAATGTGGAGAGCTGGCCCCAGGAAAGATCTTTCCTTTAATCAAATTACTGAACAGCATCTTGAATTAACACCTCACCCCCATGTGTACAGTAAACTTTCCCATGTTAGGCTACAAGTGTTGGGAGAAGCCCCAGCCTTTGATGGAGCCGCACACGTCTCACCCCGGGGGAGTCAGAGCTCCCCTGCTGGAGACTCCATTGTGCCTCCAGCAACCCCAGTGCTTACCACTTCTAAGCACTACAGAGCCCGGCTTTGAATTTCTTTCCTCAACTTTCTCTTTTTTAACCTTTATCCTTTGGGATCATAAAGTATATGACCCCAAACACTTTAGTCACCCTGCAAAGAAGCATATAGTTCCCTCCTTGGCATCTGTGTAATTCAAGATGCATAGCACATATTGACTCTCCTGCTTCCAGAGCTGGTCCCCTCTAGGGCTGGGCTACATAGTCCAGCCACCATCATCTGTACATGTAGTGAAATGCCTGACTTAAAGATCTCTTTAGGAAGAAAAATGGACTGGCATCTGAAAGTGATGTAGTAAAAAACAGTGTCAAGCAAGTAATAAGAATGGAAGTTAAGGAATAATGACAACTCACAGCAAGCCTTAATGATAGAGGAACATCCTAAAGCCAGCCTGCCTTTCAGTCCAGTTCCAGGATGAGAATGGAATGAAACATTTTTGATTTGGGAGGGTGGGAGGTGTAAAGATTCTTAACCCCCTGCCCCTAAATGACTCATCAAGACCTAATGATAAAGGACCTTGACACAAAACCAGACAAAGCAAATAGAGAGGAGCTCTGGGAAGCATACTGTGCCATCTATATAGGTAAGAGAGCTTTCCAGGTGGTTCAGTGGTAAAGAATTCACCTGCCAATGCAGGAGATGTGGGTTGGATCCCTGAGTTGGGGAGATTCCCTGAAGAAGGAAATGGCAACCCACTGCAGTATTCTTGCCTGGGAAATCCCATGGACAGAGGAGCCTGGCAGGCTACAGTCTATGGGGGTCACAAGAGTTGGACATCACTTAGTGACTAAACAACAATAACACTACAGGTGAGAAGTAAGTTTGAGAGACAGGTATTTTTTCAGGACCATAAAGAAGGCTTAGTGCCAAAGAACTGACGCTTTTGAATTATGGTGTGGAGCAGACACTTGAGAGTTCCTTGGACAGCAAGGAGATCAAGCCAGTCAATCGTAAAGGAAACTAACCCTGAATATTCATTGGAAGGATGGTCGCTAAAGCTGAAGCTCCAATACTTTAGCCACCTGATGTGAAGAGCCAATTCACTGGAAAGGACCCTGATGCTGGGAAAGATTGAAGGCAAAAGGAGAAGGGGGGGGGGGTAGAGGATGAGATGGTTAGAGAGCATCACCAACTCCATGGACATGAATTTATGTAAATTCAGGGAGATAGTGGAGGACAGAGGAGCCTGACATGCTATAGTCAGTGAGTTAGCAAAGAGTCAGTTATGACTTAACAACTGAACAACATGTTTCCAGCAATACTGGATTAGAAGCCAATGAGACTTCTAAATCTCATTCAAGTACAGATCTCTCAACCTCACTTCTATTTCAGTTCCATCATCTATCAGATGGGGATACTATTATCTGATTTGTCAGTTGTTTTATGGACCAAAATAAATAACACAGGTAGAGATTTGATCCCAGCACCTAATACTCACTTAAGTATTCAATAAACGGCAGGTCACCTATTTCTCAACCTGGATCTCCTGCAATAGCCCCCCTCCCTCAAAGAGCACTGGAAAGCAGTAATTGGGAAGGTCTGCTTTTTTTGACTCAGAAGACCCTCTCTGGAGGCTCCAATTACGTTAAGAGGGTTTTTATTTTTATGACAAAAATTAATTTTCAATTACCTCTATTTGAAGATAAACTGGTGAAAGAATTCCGAAGAGATGGCAGAATAAGATGAATAACAAGGAATCTATTTCCCCCTAATGCTCATCATTATTACTATTAAATCATATGATTCAAGGAGTTTCCAACAGCAACGGCAGTAGTGGCAGCAATTATAGGGAATAACAAGGGCTCCCAGGAATTGAAGGCACATCATATTCTGTCTCTCAGCCACAATGCTCACCCAGCACTGGAGGGCCATCTCTGTGTTCAGTCACACCTCATCTTTGTAGTGGAGACCTGCTCCCACAGGGTTGGGTAGCACAGGGTCTCGGAGACCATCTAAAAGCACCTAAGCCCCCAGGGCAGGTGTCAGGAGCAGCTCCCACCCTTCATCTATCTGCAATCTAGGTAGAGTTCCCGAGTGCAGTCAGACTGTGATAACGTCTTGAAGCTTTCTCCTTGAGACTTCTAGAACCATCTCTGCAGCCCCAGTCCCAGAAAGTACTCTGTGCTCAATTCCGGCCACTCTAGACAGGTGAGTGAAGGCACTCAAGCTTCCATCTGTTCTACTTTCTGCATCAGTATCAAGGCGAGAGCATCGTCAGCCCCAAGCTGCAGGGAAAGAGAAAAATGCATCCCCTCTACTGGCTTCTCTTCTAGGACTAGACCCAAGCAGGTTGGGATTGAGCTTTCAAGGGGCTCCTTAAGACAACTAGGGAGGAATGGGGATCAGGACACCACACAAAGTACACAATCCTGGCACTTGTCAACAAAACATGAATGCATGGGCACCAGAACCAACCAAATAAAAATAAAATCGAAATAAGTAGAATGTGGCTTTGCAGAGAGCCAAATGCTGCCATAAAAGATAAACTTAAGAAAAAAATAGTTCATAGATAAGCCCCTCATCACTCTGAAGATCCCTACCCTTTGGGTTCCCTGGTACAGTAGGCAGGCTTCATTAAAGTCCTATTATTCTGGGAATGTATGCACATGTGCTTTCTAAACACCAGCAATAACCTTAGTTATTGCAATGGACTGAATGTTTGTGTCCCACCAAAATTCCTATGCGGAAACTCTAATTCAAACGCAGTGGTCTTTGGAAGTGTGACCCTTGGGAGTTAACTAGATCTTGAGACTGGAGCCCTCATGGAGATTTGTGTCAGTATAAGCTGACCAGAGAACTTAGCTGGCTCTTCTCCCCACTCTGTGAGGTTGCAAAGAGAAGATGGCCATCTGCACCCCAGGAAGTGGGTCCTCACCAGGCACAGGAACTTCTGATCCCTTAATCATGGATGTTCTAGCCTCCAGAACAGTAAAAAATAATATTCGTTGTTTAGGCCACTCAATGTATGGTAATTTGTTATGGCAGCCCAAGCTAAGATAGTTATCTTTGAATCTCCAGCATCTGCTAAGTGTCCCTAGTAGGTATAGATGTTTGGAAAAGTTTATTGATTGAATGAACAAATTCCTAACTAACTATTGGGCAAACTCAATAGCCGAGTGAGTTAGAAAATGAACAACAAGACAGAACATGGAAATCTAGCCCCCAGATGGTCAGTATTACCAAGGAAGAACATCAATAATTACAGATCTAATAGAAGAAAATTTGTAGAACAGTTATGAAAATATGAAAAAGATCTGAGGTGAGAAATGAAGAGAAAGCATCACATGCTAGATAAAGTTAGTAATAAGAAAATATGCCAAGGCATATCCTAGGGGGGAGCAGGGGAAAACTTTCCATTTCAAAGGTAAAGAAAGACTTCTGCACGCTTTCAAGCCAAAAAGGAAAAAAAAAAAATCTGACATGCCATCCTTTAAAAAGATCCTTTGACTTACAAGAATAAAACCCTGAGTGTTTCTAATTCAAAGAAGAAGAAAATGGAACACCTAATCTTACAGACAGAGAAGGTTTTGAGAAGAGACGGTCTTTGTTTTGGCATAACCTGCTATCCCTGGGAACTGTGGTCCTCTCCCACAGGACCTGTATCTTCAAAGGCTCCAGTCAGCATGGCTGAGAACCAGCTGTCTCTGCTTCTGTGGGTGGAATGGGGGCCCCAAGGCACCTTGTTACAAGCTCTGGAGTAAGGACTTCCACTGAGCTGCCAATTGCCCCAGGGAAGACAGCGAGAACCAGCACAGGACCTGTAGCTATGCAGAAATAGTTAACATCACAGTTAACATCCACTGTGATCCTTGAAAAGATCTATTAGCAAGGAGGGATCTTGACCAGTGTCTGGGAACTTAGATATCAGGAAAGTTCCCAACATAACCTGGTAAGAGTGGCTCACAGTGCCTAAGGTGTTTGCATGAACAATGTGGTGGGTGCTAACTAGCTGCTATTCTTCTGGGAGTCTGGAATTTGGATACAATCCAGGCAGAGACTGCCTTTGTGATCAGCTCCCAGTAAAAAACAAAACAAAATAAAAACCAACTCTTATTAAGTCTCTAATGAGCTTCTTTGGTTGGCAACACTTCACACACGTTGCTTGGGGGGGTGAAATGTATCCTGTTTGATTCCAATGGGCAAGGACTCTATAAGCTTGAGGCTGGTCTCCCCCAGACTTTGTCTTATGTGCCTCTTCCTTCTGCTGATTGTGCTTAGTTTCCTTTCTGCATAATAATTTATAGCCCTGAGTAGAACTCTGTGCTAGTCCTGAAGTCTTCCTAGCATATTCAGGCCCAAATCCCTGATCTTTCTACTCTACCATATGAACTGATCTAATTGTGTCCATCCAGGCAAATATGAGAAACTTTTAAAGTAACTCTTCATGAAATTCTACAGTCAGGTAGACAAGCTGGAGAGCAAGCAGCATGGTAAACGATGGAGGAACCAGGAAAAGGCAACCTCTGGGTTCGAGGGCTATCATGTAAGATATTTGGCAAGAGGAAGACCTGGAAATGATTCTTGAATGCTCCACCAACATGTCAAACAGATGCTCAACATTCTTCTTGAGCACCCCAGTGTCCTGCCAGCTCCTTGCCCATTCCTGCTGAGATGATAAAGAGCTTTATTGACCCTCTAAAACAGAAACATTTTTCTCCAGCTGTGCCATCTGGTTGTTTTTCTTTTTACAGGCAGTCAGCAGAAAGACTCATCTGTTGAGATATAAATGGGGCAGTGTGTATGTGTTTGGCGGGGGGCGGGGGGGCATCTGGGTGTGTTTGTGTTCAACTATTTTTGTGTCAAGAATGGTCAGCCTCAGCCTACTCCTCTTCCATCACCCCCAGCTACTGGGTTAGCTTCACTCCTGTTCTAAGTTGGACTTCCCTGGTGACTCAGATGGTCAAGTGTCTACCTACAATGCGAGAGACCTGGATTTGATCCCTGGGTTGGGAAGATCCCCTGGAGAAGGAAATAGCAACCCACTCCAGTACTCTTGCCTGGAAAATCCCATGGACGGAGGAGCCTGGTAGGCTGCAGTCCATGGGGTCACAAAGAGTTGAACACGACTGAGTGACTTCACTTTCCTTTCCTTCTGTGTTGTAAGCACAAACCAAGGGAAATCCATGAAATCACCAGAAGTGGGATTCTGCATACCTATGCTTTTGCAAGTCAAAGTCAGGTGCCTCTGAGATGAGAAAATGCTGTTGGCATTGGGATGATCAAAGACATAGTATCCAATTTTCTCAGTCAACTGGCCATCATAATTTATTGCTTTGTGAGAACAGCTGCTGTTAATATCTGCCCAACAATAGGCATTGAAACACCATTTTTTTCTCACAAAATCAAATGTTACAGATTCATGAGACAGTCTATGCCCAAGGTTTGCCTGTATAATTTGAAGCATCTCTGAAATATTCAAAATATTCTTGCCTGTAGAATCCCACGGAGAGAAGAGCCTGGCAGGCTATAGTCTGTGGGGTTGCAAAGAGACACAACTGATTGACTAAGCACACAGGTACTCAATAATGGTCATTACTTTTCCATAAGTCTACAAGGAAAGATAGTTATTTGACCTTCTTTCAATTGATATAAAATTTTATTGACCATTTACTGCATATCTAGGCATTCTACTGATTATAGTGAGGTAGTCCTCCAAAACACAGAGATTCAGAGTATTGTAATGGTTATGACAATTAAGTGGAATGGTCATGGGTGAACCTCAAATAAACCTGACTGCATATCCCCTAGAGAAGAATTTCTAAACCTCACTGCTGACGTTTTGCACCAGATAATACTTTGTATGGGGACCTTCCTGTGCTTTATAGGATGTTTAACAGCATCCATGGCCTCTACCAATATATGACAGTAGTATCCATCTCGATATGACAATCAAAAAATCCTTAGACATCACCAAGTACCCTAGAGTAGAAGAGGTAAGCCCTACCCACTCCTACCTATAACCTTGCCCTACCAAGAGCCCTATATCTAGTCACGTCTAAAGCTTTGTTTCTCAAAGTGTGGTCAAAGCCGCTTCAGCATCATCATTGCCTAAGAGCTTATTAAAAATTCATAATTTCACACTTCTTCTCAGTCCTACTGAATCAGAATGTGCATTTCAACAAGATCTCTAAGGTAATCCCCATGCTCGTTAAAGTTTGAAAAGTGCTGTTTCACAGTATCCTGCGGTCAGTTGTTCCCCTAGATTTTCCTGGACAAATTCAGTCTCTGAAAGTGGATTCCTAGCAGAGTGCTTATAGATTCAATTCTACCGTTTCAGTTCAAAGACTGAAAGATTTTTGTCAAAAGATCATAAATTTTTAAACTATCCTTGGATACCACAATATTTTCCTAAAATTAACTACCTTGGGATAGGGTAAATAGGGCCCTAAGCTTTAATCAATATATCCATTCATTCATTAATTATTGTTAAGAAAGCTTATTGCACAAGGCACTGGAGACATGGGGTGTGCAGCAGCCTGGGCTGCCATCTGGAAATCCAGCCATGCTCCATGAGGCCCAGTATGAATCTCAGTTGCTGGGTGCAGACATTTCTCGGCATTTCTTTGGCCTCAGCGCATTGCTTATAGTCCATACCTTTCTGGGAGTGCAATCTGGATTCACTGTATCTGTCAGAACCCTCAGCACAAGTATCTTGACTTTAGTCTATTAATCTGTTAGAAATAACACAAAAAGGGCCAGTCAATAACCTTGAGGTTATTGACCGATTCCCAAAAAGAAAGGTTTAGTCCACCATTCACTGCTCCAGAAAAAAAGTGTTAGGGAGGGGATACCTCTCATCCATAAAAAAGAATGAAATAATGCCATTTGCAGCAATGTGGATAGACCTAGAGATTATAATACTAAGTGAAGTAAGTCAGACAAAGACAAACATCATATAATAACACATATGTGGAATCTAAAAACATGATACAAATCAACTTATTTACAAAATAGAAATAGACTCACAGAAACAGAAAACAAATCATGGTTACCAAAGGGTTAAGAGGGTAGGGGAGGGATAAATTTAGAGCTTGGGATTAACATATACATACTACTATATATGTGTGTGTGAGTATACATATGCAGGTGCTCAGGCACTCGACTGTGTCCGACTTTCTGTGGCCCCAGGGACTATAGCCCACCAGACTACTCTGTCCATAGAATTTTCCAGACAAGAACACTGGAGCAGGTTGCTACATTTCCTTACTCCAGGGAATCTTCCTGACCCAAAGATTGAACCCACATCTCTTGTGTCTGCTGCATTGGCTGGAAGATTTTTTACTACTAGAGCTACCTGGTAAGCCCAACATACTATATATATATATATATAAGCTCCACCCAACATACATACACACACACATATATATATACACACACATACATACATATATATATACACATATACATATATGTGTATACACACATACATACATACATACATATACACACATATACATATACATGTATACACACACACAAGGTCCTGAGCCTCCTGGGAAGCCCTACGCATGCACTGCATAGCACAGGGAGCTATACTCAATACCTTATGAAGTATGAAGTGTGTTAGTCGCTCAGTCATGTCCAACTCTTTGAGACCACATGAACTGTGGCCTGCCAGGCTCCGCTGTCCATGGGATTTCCCAAGCAAAAATATTGGAGTGGGTTGCCATTTCCTTCTCCAGGGAATCTTCCCAACCCAGGGATTGAACCCAGGTCTCCCGCATTGCAGGTGGATTCTTTACCACTTGAGCCACCAAGGAAGCCCAATATCTTATAGTAATCTATAATGGAAAAGAATCTGAAAAAGAATATGTGTGTGTGTGTGTGTGTGTGTGTGTGTACATACCTTTAGCATTTGAACTAGAATGTAACAGATAGGTAGGAATGTGCAGGGTGGAGAAAAGGACAAAGGGCCTCTGGGCAATGGAGGCAGCATGCAAAGGCATAGAGATATGAGAGGATTATGGGCTCTGAAGAAGCAGTGAGTGGCAATGAGGAGCTATAGCACAGACTTTGGGCAATTAATGTGTGACATGCCTGTAAAGTACACACAGTAGGCATCCTAAATAAAAAGTCACTGTGAGGGCAATGTGAAGAATGAACTAGAGGTAGGGAAACTAACAGGATGTTATTCAAATAATCTTGGAGGGCCTGGGAAAAGACAGAAGCAAAGCAAACTCGAGCTCTGAGAGTCATTTCTGATATTAGAGCAGTTGTGTCTATGTCAGAAAGGTTATCAGTGATTAAAGAAAAAGAGGACGTGAGAATGCCCATGAGACTATTACACTGATTTAACTGAAACTGACCTCCCAAAAAGAGGACTACAATCCACCGTCGCATTTTAATAGGACTTTAGGTCTACAAGTGGGAAACTCTATGAGATTTTGCCTCAGTTATTGTTCAGGCTATTTCCCTACTAGAAACTAGAGTGTTCTTCTCAGTCAAAGAAAATGCCAAGATTTTGGAAAGAACAGCAAAGAAATGATTCATCTCCCCATAGAATAATTCTGGGTACTGATATGCTGTATGTTATTCCACCAGATCTGGAGATGATTGTCATAAAATGACTTTTTTCTATGAGAACTATCATAGGATATTTAATGTCAACACTGTCCCCTCTTTATGCTTAGGATATCGGCTGGGCCCGACATGGGCTTCTTGGATGGTCAGTATTTATGAAGCCAGGCCAAGTCATCCAGCTGCAATGGCAAAGCAGGTTGAGCGGGAAGAGCAGGCTGTCCTCCAGTCCACGTGGGCCTTTTGTGCCAGGGCTGCTATCCTGTCTACACGCAGGCTGCTGGCAAGGAGCATCCCCAAACATTCAGTTGCAAGGTTGTAAATTTCAGTGAGAGTATTCAATATTCATGTAATTACCCTGGAAAGCACATTTGACATTTCATAAATACAGCAGAATATTTAGCATTTGTCTCTCCCTCTCTGCTACCTATGCGTACATAGAAAAATAATCCCCAGGGATCCCTGCTGTCTGAAATGGCAACAGTTATTGAATCCATAAATTTGATGGAGCAAAGTCTTTCTTCTTCATGCCTTTCATAATTCACAAATGGAAGCCAGACCATATAAATGAGGAAGCCTGATATCCTTTTGCATGGAGCTCTGCCTGTATCTCCAGTCCCTTAGGTTTGGAAGTCTTCCCAAAAGTGAGATGTACAAACCCACAACTCCCAAGCAGGCTGGGGACTTGAGTGTGAGACCTCCAGATGCCCAGGCAGCAATAGGTACTACTGATTACCGTCTGTGTCCAGTCTCAGAGCCACTGAACTGAAATTCAACTTCCCAAGGACTCTAGGCCTCTGCAGATATATTCAGACAATGCTGATGCCTTGCATGCAGCCCTTCCACTGCACACACTCACTCAGGAATACAAACTGCAGCTCTCCAGCCACTCAGCCATGAGCATAACACTGAAGGAAGAAAAACACCTTGTATTAATCATGCCCAGCCTTCCGTGAACTAGCACTGAAGACCGGGCTTCTGTAGGAGAAAAGCTCATCTCATGGTTGGCTGGTGGTGCTCCAGCTGCAGACGGGCTCCTCTTCTCAAGGTGGGGAGTGTCTCATCTCCACGGCTGACATGAAGTAATGAACTTCTCCACCACCAACAGGCTAATAAAGATCACAGAGCATATGTCCCCAGTCTAGGTGTTCCCAAAAGAAACAATGGAAGTACTTACATGAGGCAATAAGATTACCAGGCCAGAGGGATATTTTCAGTTATGATTTATTTTGACTTGCTTTGGTATTAGAGGTGAATTCTTACTATATAAAATATGTAATATATATATATATATATATATATCACATATATAATAAGTACATATGTGTGTGTTTTGTATGTATTAGATGCATAGATATATGTCTAATGTGGGTGTGTCTAAGAATATGTTGATGAGTGCTTACACATGTGTGTTTACATTTTTGTTGCTGTTCTGTTGCTAAGTCCTGTTCAACTCTTTGTGACCCCATGGACTGCAGCATGCTAGGCTCCTCTGTACTCCATTATCTCCCAGAGTTTGCTCAAATTCATGTCCATTTAGTCAGTGATGCTATTTAACCATCTCATTCTCTGCACCTCCTTCTCCTTTTGCCTTCCACCTTTTCTAGCATCAGGGTCTTCTCCAGTGAGTTGACTCTTCACATCAGGTGATCAAACTATTGGAGCTTCAGTTTCAGCATCAGTCCTTCCAATGAATATTCATGGTTGATTTCCTTTAGGATAGATTTGTTCGATCTCCTAGTAGTCCAAAGGACTCTCAAGAGTATTCTCCAGTACCACAATTTGAAAGCATCAATTCTTTGGCATTCAGCCTTTTTATGGTCTAACTCTTAGATCCATACATGATGACTGGAGAGACCATAGCTTTGAGTATGCACACCATTGTCAGCAAAGTGATGACTCTGCTTTTTAATATGCAGTCTAGGTTTGTCATAGCTTTTCTTCCAAATAGCAAGAGTCTTTTAATTATATGGCTACAGTTGCTGTCTGCAGTGATTTGGAGCCCAAGAAAATGAAGTCTGTCACTGCTTCCATTTTTTCCCCTTCTATTTTCCATGAAAGGATGGAACTGGATGCCATGATCTTAGTTTTTTGAATGTTGAGTTTAAAGCCAGTTTTTTCACTCTCCTCTTTAACTTTCATCAAGAGGCTATTTAGTTCTTCAATTTCTGCCGTTAAAGCAGTATCATCTGTATATCTGAGGCTGTTGATATTTCTCCCGGCAATCTTGATTCCAGCTTGTGATTCATCCAGCTGGGCATTTTGTATGATGTACTCTGCATATAAGTTAAATAAACAGAGTGACAGTATACACAGCTTTGTTGTAGTCCTTTTTTCCAATTTTTGAACCAGACAGATATCTGACTCTAACTATTGCTTCTTGACCCACATGCAGGATTCTCAGGAAACAGGCAAGGTCATCTCATACTCCATCTCTTTAAGAATTTTCCAGTTTGCTGTGATCCACATGGTTAAAGGTTTTAATGCAGTCAAGAAGCAGAAAAATATGTTTTTCCTGGAGCTCCCTTGCTTTCTCCATGATCGAATGAATGTTGTTGATTTGATCTCTTATTCATCTGCCCTTTCTAAACCCAGCTTGTAGATCTGGAATTTCTTGGTTTACATATTACTGAAGCCTAGCTAGAAGGTTTTTGAGCATTATCTTGCTAACATATGAAATGAGTGCAACTGTGTGGTAGTGTGAATATTTTTTGGCATCACCCTTCTTTAGGATTGGAATGAAAACTGACCTTTTCCAGTTCTGTGGCCACTGCTGAGTTTTCCAAATTTGCTGGCATATTGAGTGCAGCACTTTCACAGCATCATCTTTTAGGATTTGAAATAGCTCAGCTGGAATTCCATCACTTCTACTAGCTTTGTTCATAGTAGTGTTTCCAAAGGCCCACTTGACTTCATATTCCAGGATGTCTGACTTTATGTCAGTGATCACACGCCTGTGGTTATCTGGGTCATTAAGATCTTTTTTGTTTAGTTCTTCTGTGTATTCTTGCCATCTCTTAATCTTTTTCTGCTTCTGTTAGGTCCTTACCATTTCTATTGTTTATCATGCCCATTCTTTCATGAAATATTCCTTTGATGTCTCCAATTTTCTTGAAGAGATCTCTAGTCTTTCCCATTTTATTGTTTTCCTCTCTTTTTTTTTTTTTTTTTGCATTGTTCATATAAGGCCTTCTCATCTCTCCTTGCCACTCTCTGGAACTCTGCATTCACTTGGGTCTATCTTTCCATTTCTCCCTTAACTTTCACTTCCGGTCTTTCCTCAGCTATTTATAAAGCCTCCTCCAACAATCATTGTGCCTTCTTGCACTTCTTTTTCTTTGAGATGGTTTTGGTCACTGCCTTGTATACAATGTTACAAACCTCCCTATATAGCTCTTCAGACACTCTGTCTACCAGATCTAATCCCTTGACTCTATTCATCATCTCCACAATATAATCATAAGGAATTTGATTTAGGTGATATCTGAATGGCATAGTGGTTTTCCCTATGTTCATCAATTTAAGTCTGAATTTTGCAATAAGAAGCTCACAGTATGAGCCACAGTCAGCTCCAGGTCTTGCTTTTGCTTACTGTACAGGGCTTCTCCATCTTTGGCTGCAAACAACATAATCTGATTTCAGTATTGGCCATCTGGTGATGTCCATGTGGAGAGCCGTCTCTCAGGTTGTTAGAAAAGAGTGTTTGCTATGACCAGCATGTTACATTGTGAAAACTCTATTAGCCTTTGCCCTGCTTCACGTTGTGCTCCAGAATCCACTTTGCCTGTTATTCTGCATATCTCTTGACGTCCTACTTTGGCAGTCCAATCCCCTATGATGAAAAGGATATCTTTTTTTGGTGTTAGTTCTTAAAGGCCTCGTAGGTCTTCATGGAACCAGTCAATTTCAGATTTTTTGGCATCAGTGGTCGGGACACAGACTTACATAACTGTGATGTTAAAAGGTTTGCCTTGGAAATGAACCGAGATCATTTTGTCGTTTTTGAGGTTGCACCCAAGTACTGCATTTTGAACTCTCCTGTTGACTATGAGGGGTACTCCGTTTCTTCTAAGGGATTCTTGCCCACAGTAGTAGATATAATGGTCATCTGAAATAGATTCACCCATTCACATCCGTTTTATTTCACTGATTTCTAACTTTGATGTTTACTCTTGCCATCTCCTGCTTGACCATGGCCAATTTACCTTGATTCATGGACCTAACATTCCAGGTTCCTGTGAAATTTTGTTCTTTACAGCACTGAATCTTACTTTTACCACCAGACACATCCATAACTGAGCACTGTTTCCACTTTGGCCCAGCCACTTCATTCCTTCTGGAGCTGTTAGTAATTGCCCTCCATTCTTCCCAGTAGCATATTGGACACCTCCCAACCTGAAGTGGTGGGGGCTCATCTTTTGATGTCCTTTTTTGTCTTTTCATACAATTCATGGGTTTCTTGAAGCAAGAATCCTGGAGTGGATTGTCATTTCCTCCTCCAGTGGACCATGTTTTGTTAGAACTCTTCACTATGATTCACTCATTTGGGGTGGCCCTGCAAAGCATGGCTCATAGCTTCATTGATTTACACAAGCCACTTTGCCATGAGAAGGCTGTGATCCATGAAGGGGCCATGTTTACATATATTGACATATACATACATGTGTATATTAATGATTATAAAAGTTAATACTATCCATGGATCTGAATAAAATCATTGTGTATGTTGGTATTTATGGTGGTGGCTCAGATGGTAAATAATCTACCTTCAGTGCTTCAGTGCAGGGGACTTGGGTTCAATCCTTGTTTCTGAAAGATCTCCTAGAGAAGGAAATGGCAACCTACTCCAGCATTCTTGCCTGGGAAATCCCATAGACAAAGGAGCCTGGTGGGCTACAGTGCAAGGGGTCGCAAAGAGTCAGACACAACTAAGCCACTAACACTTTCACTTTTTTCATGAGCTCATATAGATATATAATGCATGTGTACAGAAAAACATGTATGTATGTATATGAATGAGCATATATGCATGTGGGTTTAGGTACATATAGTTGAATGACAGTTTATGTTTTGTTTAAATTTATACATGTCTAAATATGTAGGGGGTACTTAGTTTTTACACATATTATTTTAGTTTATTTTCACATCACCACTGAAAGCCTATAATTATTTTCACTTTATTGATGCAGAAAATAAACATCAGGGAGAAAGAAAGATTTGTTCAGGATCACAGAAATAGCAAGAGGCAAATTTGGGATTACAACTTAAATCCCTGGTCTGATACACTATAGATTCAGTGTACCTGATGCATGTGTATGTCTATGTGTGTGTGTGATATAATCTCCATGCATGTTGTGTGTATGTGTGTGTATGTGCGCATGTATGCATGTGTGAAAGGAGTCCCCTGCAAAGGGGTCTCTGTACACAGAGATCCTTTGACAGTTGCCTGCAGACAGGAGCTCCCTACGTGTCCATGTAAACGAAACCACCCCTGCTGGCTGGTCCATTTCTTTTTCTCAAAGCCCTTCCTTCACCAAGCAGTCTTCACAGGATGACTGTCCATCTGTGGCCCCTTGGCTTTTTTAAGTGCTGCAGGTGCAACAGCAAGAGCAAGACTCAGATGCAGGACCAGCTGCTTTGGCAAGGCCACCTAACTCCTCCAGCACATTTTAAAGACCTGAAGAGCCAGGGCTAGGAGGGCCTGGAGTGCCAAGAATGAGCTTTGGAGACAGAGTGGCCCTGTGAGCTTGCTCCTATTCATGAAGAAACGGGTTAATGTGAAAAAAATAAAATGAAAGTCTTAGTTCCTCAGTTGTGTCCGACTCTCTGTGACTCCATAAACAGTAGCCCGCCAGGCTCCCCTGTTCATGAAGTTCTCTAGCCAAGAATACTAGAGTAGGTAGCCATACTCTTCTCCAGGAGATCTTCCTGATCGATCTTCCTGATCGATCCTGGGTATCCTAAGCCTTCATGTTAAACTATGATTCTCACCCTAAAGAGGTTACGAGGCTCCAGTTGAGACACTAATTATAAAAATGGATATCACCATATGTCCTACCCAAGGGAGTTGCTAAGAGAAGTTCCCTTAGACTAGAAGGAGATCAAACCAGTTAATCCTAAAGGAAACCAATCCTAAATATTCATGGAAGGACTGATGCTGAAGCTGAAGCTCCAATACTTTGGCCACTTTGATGTGAAGAGCTGACTCATTGGAAAAGACCTGATGCTGGGAGGGATTGAAGGCAGAGGAGAAGAGGGTGACAGAGGACGAGATGGTTGGATGACATCACCGACTCAATGAACAAGAGTTTGACCAAACTATGGGAGACAGTGATGGACAGGAAAGTCTGGTGTGCTGCAGTTCATGGGGTCACAAAGAGTCAGACATGACTGAGTGACAGAACAACAAAAAAAGCAGAATGTGAGATAAGAGTAGAGAGTCTGGCATGAGGCCATGCAGATGCGGTGCTCCCAAAGCCAATGTCCTCTCCTTGTGGAGCAGATATTCTAAACTGCAGTCATTATGCCCAAAAGGCAGAAGAGTATTTTCCTATTACTCAGACATCAATGAAACTAGTTCTTTCATATTTGAGGATCTACCTCCATGGTGGGGTACCTGCCTCCACTCCCAGGTACAGATAAGGGGAAGGGAAAGAGATTCCCCACCCAGCAGCTGATCCGCAGGGACAAACTAGTGAGATTCAGGCTCCCAGGAATCTGAACTGAGTGGGGTGGTGCTAGTCTGCGGGGAACATTTGATTGAAGAGCCCATCCCAAGGTTATCTAGAGCAAGGCTGGGGATCCCATGCATGCTGGGGTGGGGGAAAGAAAGACCAAATGCAGCTGGAAGAAGCAGAATCAAGAGACCATGTGGCCTCTTGAGAGCAGCAGGGGCCTTGATTCTCAACTTCCCAATTCTGTGCTTGTTCCCTCCCAGACCTGGCTCCATGCCTTGCCTCAGGGTAACTGCAATTTCCTTCCAGAAAAAAATTCCCTTTTGTTCAGTGATACCTGAATCAAAAAACATGCACTCATTTCTGAGGCACTGAGTTTTACAACATTCCTTGCATTCTCTTCTGTGGAGACATCCGATCTGGCAGTGTATGCTCTGGTACCATTTATTTCACGGGCTCAGTGAATAAGAGGCTGTAGATAAACTTGAAAGGTCAAAATGCCCTCATATCACTGAGCAAGAGAAATGGCTATGAAAATTTAATATACAGTTGAGGATCCCCAATTTAAAATAGTTTCAAAATCTACCCTCCTTATTTCTCCTGCTGCTGCTGCTGCTGCTGCTAAGTCACTTCAGTCGTGTCCGACTCTGTGCGACCCCATGGACAGCAGCCCACCAGGCTCCTCCGTCCCTGTGATTCTCCAGGCAAGAGTACTGGAGTGGGCTGCCATTTCCTTCTTCATATTTCTCCTGAATATGTACTAACTTCATGCTGTGTTCAAAAAAGACCACATGCCTGCCAAGATAATGGGTGACATATAACATATATGTGAAGGCCAATGACAGCCAGTGTCTCTCTGTTAATATGTAAATAAAATTGGCTCAAAAGTTCTGCAGTTTAATACTCCCTCCACACTTTTGTGATTTCTTGGAGTCTTTTGTGTTTATGTCACCCAATTTGTACTCTATTTTGATACCTTGTCTCTTATTTCTGCCTTGGGCTGACCTCGACTGGGAACTCAGCCCCTGTCCCTTCATTTCTCACAGACACCATTTGTGCAGGCAGCTTGGTTGTGCAGCCACTTTTCCTGAAGAGGCATGACAGAACGGCATAGCTAACAGCCTAAACCCAAGTGACAGACAGCTCATCCTATTGTCTTCTCAGCAGCCTTGAAGCCTCTGCCCTACCCTACGCTGTCTGCCTGACAGCCACGTCGGGTCAACACAGATCCCCTGCTCCCTGCATCCTCACCTTCTCTCCTGGTTCTTCCTTGCCCTGCATCTCCCCCTGCCTGGTTTCCTGTTTATCTTCTTCCACTTGCTCTTCTGAAATTCCTCTATTCCTCAATTCACTCTCCTTGTTGCACCCCAAACCCATTTCTACAATGCCCACAGGGCCTCCAAGCATGTTCTAAGAGGCCCATTAAAGCTTGTTTTCAAACAAGCACAATTCTCTCCCGGAGTGGAATTCTGCTCCCAACATCTAAAATAACATTGTTTTCCTCTCTTGTACAGGCCCTTAAAGGCAACCAGGCCCTCCTGAAGAGTTCTGGGAGCTCTCCTTTAGAGCTCCATCCCCTGGCACTTCCCTCAGGAGAGCTTCCGTGTGAACTTCTCCAGATCAAAACACAGGCCCTGCATGGTCCCATTCATTTCCACAGGCCTTTCCTTCTGCCTGGAATAACTGACCTTTTCAGCTGTCAAATTCCCCCTCATCTTTCTAAACATAACTCAAATATCACCCTCTCTGAGACTTCTCCCCAATTCTCTGGACCAAGAGGGAGTTAGATGCTTCTCCCTCTGAGTTCCTTCAGACATGTGTTATCACCTGCAGAACATTACCTCCCTCCCCACTGTACATCACAGCGACCTGTTTACCCCTGTTTCCCCCGTACAAGTAGGAGAGCCTTTCATGGAAGGGCGAGGACTCTCCCAGTCCTGTATCTCTGTGTATTTTGCAGCTGGCAGATTACTGCCTTTCTGAAAGTATGATTTAAATGGAAGTATAAATGGACAATAGGTGACATATATTCAGCGCTTACTCTTTGCCAGGCAGTATTCTAAGCACCAAACAAGCACTATCTCATTTAACTACCTGTGTGTACTTTCTCACCAGGACACTATAAATATTATGGAGTACTTTACTCACATGTGAACATCCCGAGGCTCATCCATGTTAAAGGGCTTATGCAAGATCACTCAGGTAGAAAGTTCTGGAGCTGAAATCTGAACCCACCCATGGCTTGTAATAATTATGTTGGACTCAAACCCCTACAGCTTTTCCAGTAGTCATATACAGATGCAAGAGGTTGACCATAAAGAAGACTGAATGCCGAAAAACTGATGCTTTCAAACTGTGGTGCTAGAGAAGATTCTTGAGAGTCCCTTGGACCACAAGAAGATCAAACCAGTCATTCCTAAAGGAAATCAACTCTGAATATTCACTGGAAGGACTGATGCTGAAGCTGAAGCTCCAATATTATGGCTACATGATGCAAACAGCCAACTCAATGAAAACTCCCTGATGCTGGGAAAGACTGAAGGCAAAAGGAGAAGGGAGCTGCAGAGGATACGATGGCTAGATAGCATCACTGACTCAGTGAACATGAACCTGAGCAAACTCCAGGAGATAGTGGAGGACAGAAGAGCCTGGCAAGCTATAGTCCACGAGGTGGCAAAGAGTTGGACATGACTTAGTGACTGAACAACAACAAAGAAATTAACATTTTGTTTAAGGAAGTTGAGGGGAGTGTGATGAAGGGATCCTTTATAGACCATAAATTCAGATTCATGGGACTTCCCTGGTGGTCCAGTGGTTAAGAATCTGCCTTGAAATGCAGGGGACATGAGTTTGATTCCTTGTTGGGGAACTATTCCCACATGAAGCAGGGCAACTAAGCCCGCATGCCACAACCAGGGAGCTGCATGCTGCAACAACTGAGTCCTTGCCCTGCAACCAAGACCCAACACAGTCAAAGAAATAGTTTTTAAAAAGATTCACTTAATCACTAGGGGCTGTGTTGACACTATCCTAGAATCACAGTATACAAGGCAACTGTGCTTACTGTGGCTGGGACTGTTAAGCTCTCTGGGGTCAAGCAGCTTTGGTGGGAATTCCTGATTCACTGATCAATCTTTCAACTGGGGTTGGGATGATCTATTATAAATACTTAGGATTCCATAAAAGATGGCCATTTTTAATTTCACTGCTGTGTAATCCAGTGTGAGAGAAAGGTACACACATATGCATATGGATACACACATGCACATACACATAATAATTACATTAGACCTATTAAGTGCTACAAACCCTGCAGGCTCCTGTGAGGCCACCAGCTATTATAGGAACTTGGGGTGTGCCTTGGCCACCCATGCAGGTTACCCTAGGGCTTTGGCTATAGCCATGGAACAGAAGGTGCAAAAAGGGCCCAGAACTATGACCGTGGCCTTTGGGTTCTGTTGGATTGGCCAGTTTGGGAGAAAGTGGACCCTTTCTCTAACACTTTAATGAATTGTATTCTCATTGCCAAAAGAAGTGCCAGCCTCTTTGCAAAAATCAAACTCTAAAGGCCTCATAAAAAGATCCCAGTTCCATATGCCAATATTGACACAAAGACAGTGAGAAGCACATGTAAATACAGTTAATTGGAGCCCATGGAAACACATGCTTACTGCTCTCATTTGTTGTTAGAATCATCATGCAGTAGCCTGTGAGACCTATGAACACGTGGGGAGAATATAAGCGTATACCTGCGAATACACACAGGAGGGGGATGCTTCTCTGGGTAAATCTGAGCATGTTTTTGAGCTTTTTCTAGAAAGTACTGATACTATGAATATCTGGCTGTATTAGTTAGCAATTGCTGCATACCAAATCACACCAACATTGATGAGTTAACATGACAACTGTGTCTTATTTCTCAGGGGTCGACAGGATGGCTGTGTGGTTAGCTGATCTCAGCTGGGCTTGTTCATGCCTCTGTGGTCACCTGGTCAGCTGGCTGAAGCTTGCCAGGCTAGGGTGGCCTCATCTGCAATGACTCTGTTAGGCACCTTGTGGTTTTCATCTTCCTGTAGGTTAGTCCAGGCTTGTTCTCATGGTGGCAGTAAGAGTCCACATGACAAAATAGAAGCAGGCAAGGCCTAAGACTAGCAGCTAATATACCATCACTCTGTCACTTTCTTTTGGCCAAAACAAGCCCCAAGGCCAGCTCGGACTCAAGTGAGTCATGGGGAATCGTCTCTGATGACGAGAGCTACAGAGTCATGTTGCAGTCAACCTACCCCACTGCTCGAGGGGAACAGGATGAGTGGGCTAGCTATCATTTGCTGAGCATTTAAGATGCACTATTTGTTGTTGTTAAGTTGCTAAGTCATGCCCGACTCCTTTGTGATCCCACAGACTGTAGCCCACCAGGCTCCTCTGTCCATGGGATTTCCCAGGCAAGAATGCTGGAGTGGGTTGCCATCTCCTTCTGTAGGGGATCTTCCTGACCCAGGGATCAAATCCACGTCTCCTGTATTGGCAGGCGGATTCTTACTGCTGCGTCACCAGGGAAGCCCAAGATACACTATTACCTAGTTATTATTTCCACTTTTATGAGACTCAGAGAAGTTAAGTAACTTGGTCATGACCACAGAAATGAAAATTAGAAGAGGTGAGTTTTGAAGCCAGATTTACTTGACTCTGAAGCCTGTGCTTTTTTGGTTTCTCCAAATGGACTTGAGGGCACTCTACACTCAACAATACTGATGTGAAGAAGTGACTGTGCTTGGCTCTGAGTGTTCCTGAGGGATGCGTGACAGGAGGGAGGATCAGCCTAGGCTCTGGGGGACAGGGGGTGTTCAAGCAAATAGACTGGCACAAAGGAAAGAAAAATGGTTTTAGAATTAGACACCTCGGCTCTAAATAGCTATAAATCTCTTTCCTCATTTGCAAGATGGTGACAGCAAATACTCCCTCACAAGGCTGTGTGAAAAATAGATATGCTCTGGACACTGGTTTCGTGTGCAGACTCCACCACTGGCTGGGTGTTTGACCTCAGACAGGTTGCTCTGCTCCCTAGAGCCTCAATTCCTTCAACTATAGAAATGGGCATAACAAAGATCCTTGTTTCCTAGGGTTATTGTGAAGATTAAATGAATTCACATCTGCAAAACACTTAGAATACCTGGTACCAGGTAGGGTTAATCACTCAAGTCTAGTCTGACTCTTTGTGACTCTTTGGACTGTAGCCCACCAGGCTCTTTTGTTCATGGAATTCTCCAGCAAGAATACTGGAACGGGCTGCCTGACCTGGAGATCTTCCTGACCCAAAGATTGAACCTAGGTCTCCAGCATTGCAGGCGAATTCTTTTCTGAGCCAGCAGGGAAGTACCAGGTAAGTGGTATGTAATAATCAACATGCAGATATGCATGTATACAGATGGTGCCGAAAAGTCAGAAGGGATTAGACAATGCCATTGAGCTAAGCCAAATAAAGGGTCTGGGGGAAACCAGACTTAGAGTATCTCAAAAATTATGTGGGCATCTTCAGGGTCTGACCAGGCTGAAAGGGCTGATGACCAAAATCAATCTCGAGACAGAGCTGGACCTCAGACCCTCCCTAAGGAGGAAATGCATCTGCCCAGCTCAGGGAACGGTGATGGGAGTGGGCTTCCAAGCTGTATTATGTGGACAGGCTTGAAGATGCCTTGTCCCTCTGAGGGACAGAATTGCCATGTTCCTTGAAGGTACATAGCTCAGGGAGCTGACCATGTATGGTTACTGAAAACCAGGAGAAATAAAGCACTATTAGAGAAGAAAACAATCATTTCATATTCCTACTTACACACATACACATTTATAATTGAGCATTTGGCTTTATTTGAGAGGAAAAATGGAAAGAGACAATATTGTGTGCTGACCTGTGCACAGTGCACCAAATTCAGATGTTGTGGTCCTAAACCCTAGCCTGTCAGAATGCGACTATATTCGGAGACAGGGCTTTTAAAGAGGTAATTAAGTTAAAATGAAGTCATATGGGTAAGTGCTGTTCCAATATGAGCATTGTCCTTAGATGGAGAGGATATTAGGACACAGACACTGAAGGAGGACTATATGAGGACACAGAGAGAATGCAGCCATCCACAACCCCAGGAGAGAGGCCTCAGAAGAAACCAGCCCTGCGGACACCTCGATCTCACTTCTAGCCTCCAGAACCAAGAACAAATTAATGTCTGGTTTTTCAGTCTGTGGTACTTTGTTATGACTGCCCTAGCAAACTCATCTGGGCTTCCCTGGTAGCTCAGTTGGTAAAGAATCCGCCTGCAGTGCAGGAGACTCTGGTTCGATTCCTGGGTCGGGAAGATCCGCTGGAGAAGGGATAGGCTACTCACTCCAGTATTCTTGGGCTTTCCTTGTGGCTCATCTGGTAAAGAATCCCCCTGCAATGAGGGAGATCTGGGTTCCATCCCTGGGTTGGGAAGACCCCCTGGAGAAAGGAATCCACTCCAGTACTATGGCATTTGGTCAATTACTGGCCATGAACTCTATACAAAATTTCAGTAAAAAAAAAAAAAAATCTGGGACTCCCAGCTATAGTCTGCTTTTCCCAGGTCAGGAGAGCTGTGGGTCCTGGATGAAATGGGCAGAGGGCCTGGCCCACAGAATTGTGGGGGAAAGGCTAGCCACAGGCGTATTTCCATCTGCCTCACCCTGTACAGTCCTGAAGCAATCACTCTGTTCCTGCCATTAGAATCATGTTTCTGGACCCCTCCCTCATCTGTGCTTGTGGTCAGCCTTTGGCTTCAGCCTCTCCCTTGGGTTTTTCACTCTGATATCAGCCCTGCCCCTCCTAACTCTGCCTTCCTGCTCTTCTCCTACTGGACACACAGATCTGACAGGGATAGACTCCCGCAGGTGGGTTCCTCTCTGTTCTGGCCTGAATAAGCATGAAGATGGAACATTACACGTCTGTCCATAATACCTGCTGTTTCTGCAGGTTCCCTTGGCTTATAACTCACTTCCCATTAACATGAACAAGTTGACATTTTTAAGGTTAATGATCCAGTTGCTTATAAGACAGGTGGGGTTTGAAATCAAACAGCGCCTATGAACTGGTAGTCTGTGAAACAGCTTTTATTATGCTTCTCAGGAGCCTCCAAGAAAACTAACTTGTCTTTTGGCACCAATATAACCATCTAGGACCCATGTCCAACATCTAATTTGCACTTTGAAAATTTTTCCCCAAGTCTTCTCACTTCAGCAAGTGTCTCATGGTTTTTTAAAATAATGTGCGTCATGACCCAACTTGTTGAAGCTGCTGAAGACAGGCCAGGGAATTCACTGAAACTGAAGAACATACATAAACTGCTCTACAAAGGATGGTCTGCAATGAACAACAAAAAGGAGTTATGCTGAATTATGACAAAGATTAAAAACTGCATGTATTTTTGACCAATTACAATTAAAGTTGGAATCCTTTCAATTGCATGACAAGCTGCAAATCATGAATTTTCTCCTTAACATGAACAGGTTGTGAAATACGAGGCTCTCTTACACATGTCCGCGCACCCCTGCCATCTATGGAGAGTCAGTTGCTCCTCCTGTCTCTGAGATGGATCCTGAGTCAAAGCAGGATCCCGATAATGAAATCACCACATCACACTGAATTCTGTAAAAGGCCAGCTCTTCTTAGGCTGGCCTCAGCTCTTTAATGCAGAGAAACTGTGGAATTTCGCCTCCCTAGTTGATTTTCTGTTTTCCTTTTTTAAATTGCTTTGAATAAAAAAAAAAAATGCATAGCAGTTCTACACATTTAAAAATACAGAGTTAGCAGAGTATATTATCAAGGGTGAAACAGATCACCAGCCCAGGTTGGATGCATGAGACAAGTGCTCAGGGCTGGTACACTGGGAAGACCCAGAGGGATGGGGTGGGGAGAGAGGCGGGAGGGGGGATCGGGATGGGGAATACAAGTAAATCCATGGCTGATTCATGTCAGTGTATGGCAAAAACCACTTCAATATTGTAAAGTAATTAGCCTCCAACTAATAAAAATAAATGGAAAAAAAATTTTTTTAAAATAAAAATGCAGAGTTAGGGACTTCCCTGGTGGTCCAGTGGCCAAAATTCTGTGCTCCCAAAGCAGGGGGCCCAGATTTGACCCCTGGTTGGAGAGCTGGATCCCACATGCCACAACTAAGACCCAGTGCAGCTAAATAAACAAATATTTTAAAATAGATAAAAATGCAAAGTTATAAAAATTAAAATATTGGGGACTTTCTTGGTGGTCCACTGGTTAAGACTGTACTTCTACTGAAGGGGGCTTGGGTTCAATTCCTGGTTGGGAAAGTTCCACATGTCAGATGGGGCAGGCCAAGAGATAAAATAAATAAAATGAAATAATCTTTTAAAAATTAAAATACTGGTATTGCTGCTTCTCCCCTCCTCTTGATTCCACTAAATTGAATTAGTCAGCGTGAATAGTTGGCTCTGTGTGTATTCTTTCTCACCTTTCTCTCTGATATTATGAAGATATAAAGATATATTTATGTATGTACAGATGTTATTTTTCATCTACACTGTTTTACAAAAGTGTAAGGATACTACACACAGTTTTCTGCACCTTGATTTTTGTTCACACAGTAACCCATCATAGCCATTGCTCTGACCCACATACATGTACCGCATTCTTCTTTTTTAACAGCAGCATAAAATTTCATAGTAAGAATGCTCTGTGGCTTATTCAACCACCCCACTTCTGGTGGATATTTAGATTGGGGTATCTTCAAGCTTTTTTTGTTGTTGGATACTTCAAACATTGCTGTGATAACTATCTTTATATATATATATTAATATGTTTTTATTACCAACTTCCAGAGGGGCAAAACATAGTTATTTTCAATTGCACTTAATACCCTGATGTTACTTTCCTAGAAAGTTATAGCAATTTACACTTCTATCAGCAATTGCATGTTTCCCCATACCTTAACTCATGAACAGTATCCATCAAGATGTAGGAACTTCTAATATATTCAGGAAATTAATTATTAATGCCACGTGCAATTTGGATGTCCATCTACAAATGCTTCTGCATTTTCTTTTAGCTTAAAAGAATGGTGATGGTCTCTGAGACTATCGTAGCTTTAATATTTGTTAAGTTCATTTTAACTTAAGCTAGTTTTACTTGTATTCTTTCAGTTGCAATTGAAAGAGACTTAGCTAGCGAGTTATATATTTTGCTATGTATATAGACTATATATATTTAATATATAGCTTGTGTTTTCTTCTCTAAAATGTGCCTCCATCCAACAATTGTACAATTATTCTCCTAAATTTTCACTTAGAAATTTTGTTTCCTAGGTAGGTTTTTTTGTTTTTATTTTTGTTTTTTTTTGGCATGTTGGGTAAGATATGAGTGTCTAGGAGTTTAAGATTTTCTCTAGAGCAAGGAGGCACTGGGCATTTTTCAGGTCTATATGACCCTTGGTGCTTATATTTCACATAAAAAGACTCAGGAAACATTCATGGGGGAGGGGGGGAAGGAAGAAAGAACGGGGGAAATAATAAAGAAAAGAAAGACAAAATGAAAGAAGAAAAGGAAGTGGGGCAAAGGGATGGAGGGTGGGAGGAAGAGAGGGAAGGAAGGAGAAAAAAGTTAGAAAATAAGTCAAGTTGAAAAGAAGCAAAGAAAGATTGAAATGTGTCTCTAATCTTTTAGGAAAAAACAAAAATACTGATTTTGTTCTATATTTACCAAGATGGTGATGTTAGTCCCTGAGTCTATCATAGCTTTCAGGTTTTTTAAGATTGGGGGGCAAGGGTGGCACTGCTTCTACTGATGATGCCTATTCTATATTTTCACTTCTCTTTTCAAAATTTCCCATCATAGCAGTCAGGCACATTTCAGTTTAAAATTCTAATTGTACTCTTTTTAGCTGGTTTGCCTTGAAAGAGTCACCTAGCATCTCCAGGCTTGTTCCTTCCAATGTAAAATGCAGCTGACAGAACCACTCTTAGAGGTTATCCATGAACCTCCAGTGGACTTATAGAGGTGAAGGGTTGACTCAAAAGATGCACCAAAGACAAACCCACCATGCCAACTTCATTCCTTCTTTGAGCTATCCCCTGCCCCCAATTTCTTTTGATACCAATTCTAGCATAGACATTTCCAAAAAGAGAAAACATCAGAACCTGAGGAGGTTTCCACACATCTCCCTGCCCTCTCTCCTCTCAGGAGGTGTTTTCTAGGGCCTGTGATGTGGCCAGGTACCAAGCTGCTCCCTCCATGTTAAGGACTGTCATCTAAGATTTACATTCCTTTAATTTTTCTGCATCACAGAGCTCCTTGAGGAACTGGTGAATGCTTTGGAGTTTTCCCACAGGGGAGAAAAAAAATGGATATAAATATGTGCATGCAATTTGGGTGTCAGAGATGCCCCATATGAATTCATCTTTAGACCCTAAGTTAAGGAAAGTGGTGGACATTAAGCAAATCAAGTCCTTGCATCTTCCATGCTTACATGTTTCCATGTTTACATCAAACCACAAGTTTATATGGCAGCAGTGTGTTCATCAGCCAATATCGACCCCATCAGCATGCCACACCTGAATTGTAGGGCCTCATCCCACAACATGAGTGCTAATGGTGTGTTGGGCCAGGCAGAGATGACTGCCTGTTCTCCATCAGCTAGGAGTGGATGGAGGACTCTTATCTTCCATCCAGGACTGGGGGAGTTGGGGAAGGGAGGTGCCCATGCAGTTTCACACGCTATCTTTTTTGCTTACTCAAAACTTTCTCAGTTAGAGAAAATGCCAAGTGACTATCTCTCTTAAGAGATTATCATATGTGAACCCAAAAACAATCTTGAGAAGCAGACTGTTGTCTGCACTCCAGATTATGGATGTGGGAGGCTAAAACAGAATGTGACTTGACCAAGGTGACATCAACAGGAGAATGGATCAGGAACCAAATCCATAGCCAAGTCCAGTGTAATTTAACCAATACCAGACTGCGATGCATGTCCTAAGACTTCATTGCTAGGGGAACCACCCGCTAGCCTCTCCACACTCAGGCATGCACCCTCCTGTTTTTCCTCTCAACCTCAATGGAACAGAAGTCACAGAACATGGTGGCTAAAGATATGGGCTTCAGAGTCACACTCAAGTCCTACTTATTTAACTTCTTTGGGCCTCGGTTTGCTCATCTGAAGAGCAGGGATAATAACAAGGCCTACATTGTTAAGCTGCTATTAAATGCAGTGATGTATGGATCACTTAGCAGACTTCTCATAAAAGTATGTGTTTAGCATAGTTTAACCATTATCATCATCATTATCACCAGTGCAGACCCCCATGCTCAGAAAACTAATCAGCCCAGCTTTCCGTGGTAATTGGCCACAAAGTATCATGAACCTCCATGGTGTCATGCACCGCAAATTTAGGAAGGAGATGATCTCGCTCCATCTCCTGTCTGTGGCCCCACCATGGTATGCCAGCCCCTGAGACTGTGACCATCATGCTTAATTAGCATGTAGCACAGATGGTTGGAAATCAGATTTCACAACAGAGCAGAGAAGGTCATTCCTGGGGAATCAGATATAGCATGGACATGAATGAACCTGAGTTAGAAAAGCAGGAGGGCCAAAGAGGCATCTGAGACAAGATCTAGATGCTTGTATGTGTCTCTTTTGGACACACAGTAGCCAAAACAACAGCACAAACCTCCACAGCAATTGCAATGTGCAGTCCACTCTCATGGCACCACGTGGTATCTTAGAGACACAGCTAACCTGAGCCCCTCAGTCTGCAAAGCTTCCCGAATCTTTCTTTTTCAGATGGATAAAATCCCGGGCAAAACAAGACCCCGGGGAAAGTCTTGAATTCATATAATATATCGCTGCCTGTGCTACAAATGCTTGATTCAACAGAACTGGTTTTGTGTGCTTACTCCTTGCCCTGGGGAGAGAACATGGGCAAAGGATAAGGGCACTGCTCTCAGGGACATGCCTGTTAGCAAGGGAGACAGATCATCAACAAGTAAAACCATAAATAAGTAATAGGATTCAACAAATGAGAGGCTCTACAGATAAAATATACTGTAACAGGGAAATGAGGTGGAGAAGGCTAGAAGAAAAGGGGGGTCTTCAGAATGTGGAGCGGGCAGTGTGTGGCCACTGGGAAGATGAAAACTGTTGTTATCCCGATCTTTTGTGCAAGGGATAAGGACACACAAAAACAGGGCAATGTATGTGTGCGTGCCCGCGTGTAGGAGTTCTAGTAGGAGTTCTATAATTCATTGGTCAGAATCTATTAGTGTCATCAAGAGTGGCTCAGGAACAGAGCTTCTGACTGAGGATAGGGGGAAGAGCCAGATGATAATGCCAAATTGCAGGCACCACCCCCAGGGAAGGGTACTGCGAGCAAGCTTGTGGAGACCATCCTCTGTATTCAAAAACGCCGCCGCCGCCGCCACTGCCTCTATAGCTGCCTGGACTGCCCAGTTTCCCGTGTGTGGGGCGGGCTGGGAATCAAGGGGCCCTTTTCACATGAAAGGACAGCAGTCTATCCTGGTTTCCTGTTAGGTCATAAATAAAAGGGCATTTATCTCAGAAGATGGGCACCCCTGGCTTTGGTGTGAGCAGAGTGCCCGAGGACAGATGATTGTAAGTGCACTGGGTAACTGAGAAGAGGGGAGGGCAGCCACCTCAGTAGGCCAGGGAGTGTTCTGGGGAGGAGCAGCTGGCAGCCTTCACCATGCTCCGAGAAGCTTCGTGAAAACAGCCTGGCCGGAACATCTGGTGAGGTCAGCACTCAGTCCGGGTGCCTCAGAGCCTTTGTTCTTCCTCACTAATTACGCTCCTGCTGGTGTCACAGATCAGAGAGGAGGTGCCAGGACCATGGGCTCAGGAAGCACAGGTTAACGAGTGCACATTCCCATGCAAGCACGAGAAAAGCAATTTAGGGAAGGCCAGCGGACAACCCACCTGGCCTTCCACCTCCTCTTTCAGTGCCTTCCTGTTTCCTATGAACTGAATCACAGGCAGCTCCATAGATTCTGAAGGCCATGACTGAAAACACGTGGACTCTTCCAAATCCCTCCCTTCTATTAGGGCAAGGATGCCACCTGGAGAGCATGGCTGAGATGCCAGGGAGGAGATTCCTAGATGTGTGAGCTGGAATTTATGGCTCAACGTGATTTCTTTCTAGGAAAAAAAATTCACAAATGTCCTGGTATCTCAAAAGGGTCTCTGACCCTAAATATCTTAAAGAGGCACAACCCTTAAAGATTCACTGGGCTGCATGATAGATCTAGAACCTGTAATTATCTCTCAGAGAAGGGATCTTTCTATTGAAAGCAGAGTGGAGTAGAGAAGGGCAAAGGACACCAGAATTGGGCCAGCCACTGCCCAGCTGCTTCACACCCAAGATTTACTCAACTTCCCCATTCACAGAAAGATGGTGCTAGTTTCTTCAATTTACAGATGAGGGAACTTAGGCTTCAAGGAGTTGATCAGGTTGCCCAGAATGGACACACTCTATGACAGGATTTAGACCAAGGGTTTTCTGATTCCAAACTTTGTTTTGCCCACATCATCACAGTGATAACTTTCATATAACTGGTGCAAAGGAGTGGGACCTCAGAATACGACCAGGTCCATTCAGGCCATCCCTAACCAGTTCACATGAATGCCTACTTTCTCCTTAAAGGCAACTTCCAGCCCTGAGGTTGTAGCATAAGATCCTGACTCACTGTGGGTCCTTTCAGAACTGGCAAGCACATGGATGGAGCAGTGAGTAAGAATCTTGCTATTAATAGCATAAGATTTTAGCACAGGAAACCCCACAAGCAGAGCTTTCATCTGATCCAAATCCCCATTTCACAGATGAGGGGATGGGGGCAAATCTGGCAAATAACTTATCAAAGTCACACCCGTTTTTGGTGCCTACACTTGGTCAGACTGAAAGGGAGATCCACTTGACCACGGTGAGAAAGACTACTTCCTTTTCTATATAGTTTCCCTTCTCACACCACTCCTTGGCTCTGGGACAATCTCAGAGGGTCTTGTCTCACAGTTCAGATAGTTCTGGTATTGTCCCGAATCCCATAACAAGGTCCTGTGGACAGAACATGGCTCTGAAGTCAAGACAATCTGGATTGAATTCTTCCCTGTCAAGGCTGAGTTATGTGACCTTGGGCAAAGGTTGTGACTTCTCTGAGATGTTCGGTCTCTTCTTATAGAAAATGGGAGGAAAATATTCAACTTACACAGTAGTCATACAATAGAGCATATAGAGCATCCAGCAGGTGCTCAATACATGTTAAATATCTCTTCCTGTACTCCTGCATTACTTGCAGCTGCAGCTGAGCCAGCAGGGCTGGTTGGACTCAAAGAGACTGCACTCCTAGCCCCAGGTGGAATTCCTTGCCCTTGGGCTGGTCATGTGCTCTTCCCTTGCCAGTTGTTCTTTAAGAGCAACCAATTTCACACTTCCAGAGAGATCCACACTCCAAATTGTGTTTGTTTTAAAATAATGAATAGTGGCATTATTATCCCCACCGCTCTCCAGGGCGCTCTGGGCTGAATGTATTCCTTCTGCATTAGCAGAGCTTCACTGCGGCAGATAAACGGGTCAGTGCCTGAGCTGAATGCACAGAAGAAAGGACAGCCCACCCGGCCCATCTCCCATGTCTCTCTCACTGAGACCTTCCCAGGAGGCTGCCAGCAAGGCTTCTGCTGCCTGGGGAAGCAGTCAAATGTTTCAGACAGCTCCGAGAGCACTGGGCAGATGCAAAAGGAGGGGACAGCCAGGTCTCTGTCTTCCCCAGCTTCTCCCTGACTCCCAGGCGACAGATCACAGTGGATGGAAGTGTTGAGGAAGCCCTAGAGGAATTGAAGGAAGGGTAAAATAGTATCCTTCATAAAACACACCAACAAAAAGGCTGCCTGTGCATTGAACATCAGAGAAACTCAAATTGCTCAAATGCATGGCAGTGGCAGGTGTGGCCAGCTCCAGAGAAACCAGGGATGGAATCCCTGCTCAGAGAGATCCAAGGCCAGAGGAGCCCTGATTCAGCCCTGCTATTTCTGAGAGCAAAGGAAGACATGCTATGATCATCACAGGGCTTCTGCTGCTCTTAGGAGTAGAAGCTGAGGATCTCTTTCCTCCCTCTTCCTTGCAGGGTTGGGGTGTAAGATCACACGTGATCCTCCCATTGGGCAGGCCTTACTGATGGATGGCGTCTAGTGTTGAGTTTAGAGTTGCAAATGTATAGATAAGGTATGGGGCTTCCCTAGTGGCTCTGCTGATAAAGAATCTCCCTTCAACATGGGAGACCTGGGTTCAATCCCTCGGTCAGGAAGATCCCCTGGATTGCATAGCAATCCACTCCAGTATTCTTGCCTGGAGAATCCCCGTGGACGGAGGAGCCTAGCAGGCTACAGTCCATGGGGTAAGAGTTGGACATGACTGAGGGACTGAGCACAGCACAGAACAGATAAGGTATCAGGTTGGGATGCTGTTACAGGTCAAACTGAGTCCCTCTAAAATTCAGTCCCCATCCTCAGTTCCTCAGAAAATGCCTGTATATAGAGATAGAGTCTTTAAAGAGCTATTTAAGCTAAAATAAAGTCATATGGGTGGGCTCTAATCCAGTATCACTGGTCTCCTTTTCACAAGAGGAAATCTGGACAAAACCACACACACAGAGCAAGGCTTGTGAGAACACAGAGAAGACAAACATCCTCAAGCCAAGGGGAGAGTCCTCAGAAGACATCAATCCTGCCATTGCCTTGATCTTGGACTCCTGGCCTCCAACACTGTGAGAAGCTAAATTTCCATTGTTTAAGTCACCCAGTGTGTAGTCCTTTGCTATGTCAGCCCAACCAAACTAAGACAAATGTCATCTTCTCTGACAGTTAGGACAGCTCTGAGCCCATCATGAAGCTGGTGATACAGGAAGACCATTTAGTTAATACCTCAAAGGATACAGGGGCTTCAAGTGATACAGGGTTTCATATCATATTCAAATACCATTACACTGGCAGTTACAGAGCTAACTTGCTTGACTGAAGGAAGGAGACACCCATCCTACACTATAAATGTGTGCTCTTTCCTGGACCACCAGCTGTGAGAGCCTCCATATGCATGTGGTTTTTAAAATTCTGGAATCAAGTTGTACAATTTTAACTTTATGTTTGTGAAAACATTAATTTGTTTTAAAGAAACATTATTTTTTATTAACCTCTTTTTAATTTTTTTCATGTTCTTAATATAGCAGGAACTTCAAAAATAGAAGTATCTTGGACCTTTATCTGCTTCTCCGTGGCCCTGAGGGAGTTTGCATCTCTTTTCTTTTCTCACAACAGCCTTCCCTGGCATTTGTCTCCTGGGACAATTCTTCCCACTTCTGGCATTCTTCTATGCTTCTGCCTGCATGCTTGACCTTTCTAGGACTATGGCGTGAAGTTCTGAGATACATTTAGGTTTTCAGGTCAAAACTTTGAAGAAGGTCAAAGCAGAGGACCTACCCAAGGTCAAGAATTTTCCTCAAGTGCAGACGAGCATTCTGCACTTACTCACAGTGACTGGGGCTGCACTGTGTTCAGAATAAATCACTGCTTTTCCTAGCTTTATTCTGTGCACACATTTCCCATGAGGCCCTTATAGGGAAAGGTGATTTGTCAATGACATCTATGGTTGATTTGATTGCTCCTTGACCCTCTTCCCAAATATCACAAAAACATCATTTGAGGATTTTCAGATAGCCCTGATGTCCAGCATAGCAATAGCTATAACATGATTCATATTTGGCATCTGTTTAAAATCTTCAGTTAAAGGACTGCTGACCAAGCTGGGGGATTCTGAGGATGCAAAGCTGAGCTGTTACTGGTCCGTGCATTGATTGTCATCTGTCCCATGTCATGGACCAGCCAATTGAAACAGAACTGCATCATCTCTTGAGAACCACGAGCTAGAAGCACTTAGCAGATGCTAGGTCCTTGGGTCTCTGGCCTTCCGTTACTCTCACCTGCTTCCAGCCTCTGGGCTGTGATTGTGCCTTCTTGATACCAATGTCTCAGTTCACACACTGCAACATCTCTGCCTGAGCATCTCTCTTAGTTCATTTGGTTTGCCTGTTTGTTTAGCAATCACTGGAGACCAAAGTTGTACCAACTCCAACCAGTTCTTCAGTCACAGAAATGTGGCATGACCTAGAGTCCTTCCTGCAATCCTGAGCAAGGGGCTGCCAGAACACTGGGGGTCAAGCTTATGTGGAAATTGAGTCCCTGTAGGATCATTATCTACCCATCCATCCTTGCTAAGGAATTCCTTGCTATCAGCCATCCTGGGCTGTATGAAGAAAAGTACTTTGGATGAAATTCATGGCAAGAAGACTAAACTTTTTCTTTTAAAAATACCTTCTTACTCTCCACACCAAACCTCTCAGCCTCTTTGTGTTGAGCTCTTGACTGTGGTGCCAGTTTCCTGAAAAGGAAGTTAAGAAGGTACACCAACAGATCCTGAGTAGCAGTAGGCACTGTAAAAAGAGATTCTTCAGTTGTTCTTTCACTTTAGCAAACCTCAGAATCACTGGAGGGCTTGTCAAAACACGTTGTTGGGCCCTTCCCTCAGGACTTCTGATTCCATAGGCCTGGGGTGCATGTACACTCAGTTATTTCTGACACTTTGCTATTGCATGGACTAGTCCAGGTTCTTCTGTCCATGAGATTTTCCAGGCAAGAATACTGGAGTGGGTTTTCTTTTCCTATTCCAGGGGATCTTCCTGACCCACGGATTGAATGCACTTTTCCTGCTTCTCCTGCACTGCAATGGATTTTTAAAAGCTGAGCTATTGGGGAAAGCTCATAGGTCTGGAGTGGAGCATGAGAATTTTCATCTCTTACACGTTCCCAAGTGAGACTATGTTGCTGTTCTGGGCCTACATTTTGAGAACCACTGTTGAAACACTACACGATGGAATGACAGTGCACATCAGAGGTCATGCCAGGGCTGACCCATCTGTTTCCACTTCAGACTTGGCCCCTGTACTTTTTTCCAGAGTCTTGGCTTATTGCACCAACTCCTTAAGAAATGTTTCTTACTTGCCCCAACATCTTATTCTGGGGCCTCTCCCAAACACTCCTCTCTCCGTAAAAGAACACAAGCAGTAGCTAAAGAACTGGAGTCAAGAGAGCATCTCTACATGCCAGGTTGAGTGGAGTCTCTTCCTGGGGAATTGCTTCTCCACAATTCTCAGAACCTGAGGTTCCATGTCCCCAGAGATCTGCCTCACTCACTCAGGAGCCTCTAGCCCTATTTCCCCGAGAAGCTGCTTTTTCTAGATTGCCAATCAAATATCTCTATGCTCTTTCAATCCAAGAAAGAATCAGAAGAGACTTTGGGGGTTTTATCACATATACAAAAGCAGTGTAGTTTGGGAAGGAATGAGATGATGTGCTCCAAGTCTATTATTCAGCCCTTAGCACTAGGCTTTCTGAGTCCTAATCGTTTAGAAAAAGAGAGGCTCAGTCATGGATGTGGCTACATCCCATTCCCCCATCTTTTCCAGAGCAATCGCCATATGCTGAGCATTGGGGAGACCCAGAAATGCTTGCGACTCCTGCTCCAGAAGTTCATAAGCATGACCACAATGACACCTGCGCTACCATAACCGCAGGGTTCTATGGAACCAGAAAGTGCTTGGACATAGCCCATACTCCCTTCCCATCAAATGTTTGTTGGAGTCAATATGTTGAGTCAAGCAGATGGATCTGGAGAAAAAAGAGCAGGAACTCAAAGAATAGCAGACAGTTGCCCTGTCAGAGTCCTGGTAGAAAAGACATGGCATACTCAAATTAGATGGTTTTAGGAGAGCTTAGTAACAGGTCTATTTGCAAAAAGGTAGGCAGGGCTTCCCAGGTGGCTAGTAGTAAAGAATCTGCCTGCCAGGGGAGAACAAGATGGCAGAGGAGTAGGTGGACATGGAGTACATCTCTCTCCACAGATACATCAGGAATACACCTTCAGACATAGAAGTGCGTGCAGAACACCAGCTGAGAGTGGACAGGAGTACCTGACCAGTGGAAAAGAATATATAGAACCGCTTGGTAGGACGAACGAACTAGGGGGGGGAATGGGAGTGTTAGTAGGACTGGACTTGCCTTTGGCAGGTGGGGGAACTGAAGTAGGGGCATGATCCTCACATTGGAGCAATTGTCTGAGTCAGAGGAGAAACATTTAAGGCTGAGAGTGAAACAGCAAATCCGTGGCAGCCTAAATGGAATGAGAATCAGACAGTCCTTGCTGCAGCCATACATACCCTGGACAGGAACACTGGTCCTGTCCTCGAGGAGCTGGAGTTTAGGGACTGTGGAGCAATCCCAGCGCAAGGGCTGCTGTTGACTGTGGAGAGACGGATTGAGGGGATGTGAGGGAGGAGATTGTGGTGGGAAATGCCTGTGGAGGAAAGCCAGGCAGCCATGGAAGCAAGGCGATTCTGCTGAGTCATGCGTAGGGGGTAGAGCCAGCAGCATACTGCTCTCTCCCCACATGCCAGCATTAGCAACTGAACAACAGAGAGGCTGGCCCATCAAACAACTGATGCACTGCCAACAGAGTAGGACCCCACCCAGGGTGACACTTTAAATGCCTGACGCGCCGATCTACAGAGAAGGGCCCCAGCCAGGGAGGGCCCCGCTATGTGCCTGACGCACCAAACAAAAGAGAGGGACCCCAGGCAAGGAAGCCTTCTACGTGCCTGAACGGGCAGGGCTACGAAGAAAAACTGGCCAAAGAGACCTGATCGCCAGCTATAAGAGGCTCAAAAAAAGACTCTGAAAGGGCCATAATTCCTCCTACAGCAGAGGCAGTCCATGTCCCTGCACACTTGGGGCCGCCAGGGTCCCCTCAAACCAAGCAGCTGCACCACCTTCATGCTCAACTCTCACTGGGGCAGAGATGCCACAGGCAAAAAAAGTCTTGAGCACGCAGGGTCGCATCGGTCATGTCCAACTCTTTGCAACCCTGTAGACTGTGGCCTGCCAGGCTTCTGTCGGGGGGTTCTCCAGGCAAGAATACTGGAATGTATTGGCCAATACTGGTGGCCATACCCTTTTAGAGCACTATATTTCCTGCTGTCCTAGCTGCCAACTCCCCTGAGTACCGGGTACTGCCAGAACCCCTGCAACCCAAGCAGCTGCAACACATCCGCAGCTGGCTATCACTGGGGCAGACCCAAGTTCTCCACTCAGGAGCAAACCCCAGTGGACTGACCCAAATGCAGAAGTGGAGATAAAACCACAATTGAACCCGAGGGGAAGAGTGACTAAGGAAGAAGACCCCAAATCCTCCCACAAGCTGTACAAGCTGTAGACTAAGTTCACACGATCAACTAGGCAGACTCTGTGTCTATGGATTATATAAAAGGCCATTGAGAGCTCCCACAAAAGAAAACACACTAGTTCTGATAGCTGTGGACATTGGAGGCAGGAACACACAGGAGCAGGACCAGATTAGAATCTGAGCTGCCCCCACAGCAGGTCCAGAGATCAGTACAGTGTTGGAGGGCATCCTGGGGAGGTGAGGTGGACTGTGACTCCCAGCGAGGGGAAGGACTTTGACAGCAGTGACTCAAGAAAGACATTTGTTATTTTTATGTTTTGACTTGTTCTATAGATTCTTTTGGATTTTTTTCTTTTTTATTCTTTCACTTTCTCCCCTCTGTTGTAGTTGCCTATTTTAATGGCACTATGAAATCTAATTAAGCTTTTGAGCTTTTTTTTCCTCTTTCAGTTACATTTTCTGTTGTTGTTACAAACCTCTGCCTCTACGTTAGGCTTTTGCAGTTCTGTGGAGTTTTCCTTTTTTTTTTTTTTCATTTCTCTTTTTTTAATTTTAATTTTTAAAACATATTCTCATTTTTCTACATTTTTTCTTTGTTGCTTTTCCTACTGCGTGGATCATAATAAACTGTGGAAAATTCTGAAAGAGATGGGAATACCAGACTACCTGACCTGCCTCTTGAGAAATCTGTATGCAGGTCAGGAAGCAACAGTTAGAACTGGACATGGAACAACAGACTGGTTCCAAATAGGAAAAGGAGTATGTCAAGGCTGTATATTGTCACCCTGCTTATTTAACTTATATGCAGAATACATCATGAGAAATGCTAGGCTGGATGAAGCACAAGCTGGAATCAAGATTGCCAGGAGAAATATCAATAACTTCAAATATGCAGATGACACCACCTTTATGACAGAAAGTGAAGAACTAAAGAGCCTCTGATGAAAGTGAAAATGGAGAGTGAAAAAGTTGGCTTAAAGCTCAACATTCAGAAAACTAAGATCATGGCATCTGGTCCCATCACTTCATGGCAAACAGATGGGGAAACAGTGGAAACAGTGACTGAATTTATTTTCTTGGGCTCCAAAATCACTGCAGATGGTGACTGCAAACATGAAATTAAAAGACACTTGCTCCTTGGAAGGAAAATTATGACCAACTTAGACAGCATATTAAAAAGCAGAGACATTACTTTGTCAACAAAAATCTGTCTAGTCAAGACTATGGTTTTTCCAGTGGTCATGTATGGATATGAGAGTTGGGCTGTAAAGAAATCTGAGTGCCAGAAATTGATGTTTTTGAACTGTGGTGTTGGAGAAGACTCTTGAGAATCCCTTGGACTGCAAGGAGATCCAACCAGTTCATCCTAAAGGAGATCAGTCCTGAGTGTTCATTGGAAGGACTGATATTGAAGCTGAAACTCTAATATGTTGGCTACATGATGCGAAGACTGACTCATTTGAAAAGAGCCCGATACTTGGAAAGATTGAGGGCAAGCATAGAAGGGGACAACAGAGGATGATATGGTTGGATGGCATCACCGACTCAATGGACATGAGTCTGAGTAAACTCCAGGAGTTGGTGATGGACAGGGAGGCCTGTCATGCTGCAGTCCATGGGGTCACAAAGAGTGGGACATGAATGAGCAACTAAACTGAACTGAACTATTCATATCCTCCTGCAGTTAATATTTAAAGTATATAAATCTTCTTTATCTGTCTCTATTTAACTTTGCATATCTATGCTTTCTTTCTTTTCTTTCTTTCTTTCCTCTCAACATATTTGTTAATTTTGTTTTCATGGCTTTATTTCCCACTTGGCACCTTGCTTTAGTTTTGTTTTCCAGTTTGTGCTTTAGTTAGTTTTGTTCTTAACTGGTAAATATAATTTTTTATTTCCTTTGTTTGCTGGGTCAATATACTGTACTTTATTTCTGTTGGACTGTTCTGATTTTCCTTATGGGTGTATACATATGTGTGTATATTCCATTATTTTAATTATTATTTGCCTGATTTTGTAATTGCCATTTGGGGTTCATCTTTCATTTCTTGTTTTTGGGTATTTGTTTTAATATCACTTAATGCCATAACAAACCACTTGTGGAATCTTCGTTCCTGACCAGAGATCTAGCCCTGAGCCTTTCAAGTGGGAGCACTGACTCCAAGACCCTAGACTACCAGAGAACTAACCCTGCTGCTGCTAAGTCACTTCAGTCGTGTCTGACTCTGTGCGACCCCATGGACTGCAGCCTACCAGGCTCCCTCGTCCCTGGGATTCTCCAGGCAAGAACACTGGAGTGGGGTGCCATTGCCTTCTCTGGAACTAACCCTAAGGAGTATCAAATAGTGAGAATTCACACAAAGGAAACCAGTTAAATACAAGACCTGGCATCACCCAACCACCAGTGGCATCCTGTGCAGGACACTTCATCTAAACAACAAACAAAACAAAAATATAAACCCAGTCATCAGCAGACATGATTACCACCTCACTCAGCCTTTCCCATCAGAGGAAAAACAAACAAAAAGCTCAGTACAAATATCTCCCTATACAAAGCTTACACATACCCCTGGACCAACCTTAGGAGGACAGAAACCAAAAAGAAGCAAGAATTCAACCCTGAAGCCTGGGAAAAGGAGACCTCAATCACAATAAGTTAAGAAAAAATAATAGAAAGGCAGAGAAAAAAAAATAAAAAGGCAGAGAAATACTACACAAATGAAGGAACAAACTAGAAATACAGAAGTCCAAATAAATGAAGAGGAAATAGGCAAACTGCCTAAAAAAGAATTCAGAATAATGATAGTAAAGATCGTCCAAAACTTTGAAAACAAAATGGGGGGAATGCAAGAATCAATTAACAAAGAACTAGAAGAATTAAACAATAAACATATAGAGACAAACAACACAATTACTGAAATTAAAAATACTCTAGAATGAATCAATAGCAGAATCTCTGAAGCAGAAGAATGAATTTGTGAGCTAGAAGATAAAATGGTGGAAATAAATTCTGAAGAGCAGAATAAAGTAAAAAGAATGAAAAGAACCGGGGATAGTCTCAGAGACCTCTGGGACAATATCAAACACACCAACATTCAGATTATAGGGGTCTCAGAAGAAGAAGAGAAAAAGAAAGGGTATGATAAAATTTTGGAATAGATTATAGTTGAAAATTTTCCCAACATGGAAACATAAATAGTCAATCAAGTCCAAGAGGCACAAAGAGGCCCATACAGGATGAACCCAAGGAGAAACATACCAAGACACATACTAATCAAACTAACAAAGACTAAACACAAAGAAAGCAGACAGGATTACCACCTTAAAAGCATCAAGGGAGAAGCAACAAGTAACATACAAGGGAAGCCTCAAAGATTTAACAGCTGATCCTTCAGCAGAAACTCTGAAGGCCAGTAGGGAATGGCAGGATATATTTAAAGTACTGAAAGGGAAAAAATCTACAACCAAGATTACTGTATACAGCAAGGGCCTCATTCAAAATTGATGGAGAAATCAAAAACTTTTCAGACAAGCAAAAGTTAAGAGAATTCAGTACCACAAAACCAGCTTTATGACAAATGTTAAAGGGACTTATATAGTCAAGAAATACAAGAGAAGAAAAAAGATCTACAAAATCAACCCCAAACAACTAAGAAAATGGTAATAGGAACATATATATCAATAATTACTTTAAATGTAAATGGACTAAATACCCCAACCAAAAGACACAGACTGGCTGAATGGATACAAAAACAAGACCCATATATACCCTGTCTACAAGAAACCCACTTCAGACCTAAAGATACATATAGACTGAAAGTGAGAGAAGGGAAAAACATACTCCATGCCAAAGAAAGAAGCAAAAGGAAGCTGGAGTAATAATCCTCATATCAGACAAAATAGACCTTAAAATAAAGATTACAAGAGATAAGGTAGGACACTACATAATGATCAAGGGATCAATCCAAGAGGAAGACATAACAATTGTAAATATCTATGCACCTAACATAGGAGCACTTCAGTACATAAGATAAATACTAACAGACATAAAAGGGGAAATTGACAGTAACAGAACAATAGTAGGAGACTTTAGCACCCCATTCACACCAATGGACAGATCATCAAAACAGAAAATTAATAAGGAAACACATGTCTTAAATGATACTTTAGATGAGATGGATCTCATTGATATCTTCAAGACATTCCATTCAAATGCAGAATATACCTTCTTCTCAAGTGCACATGGAATATTCTCCAGGATAGACCGCATCCTAGGTTACAAATCAAACCTCAGTAAATTTAAGAAAATTGAAATTGTATCAAGCATCTTCTCCGACCACAACACTATAAGACTAGATATCAATTACAAGAAAAAAAACTTAATAAACACAAACATATGGAGATTAAAGGCATTTCTAAATAACCAACAGGTTACTGGAGAAATCAAAAGATTTCTAGAAACAAATGACAATGAAAGCATGACAACTCAAAACCTATGGGATTCATCAAAAGCAGTTCTAAGAGGAAATTTTACAGCAATACAATCCTACCTCAAGAAACAAGAGAAACATCAAATAGACAACCTAACTTTATACCTAAAAGAGCTGGAAAAAGAAAAACAAAACAAAACAAAAAAAACCTCCAAAATTAGTAGAAGGAAAGAAATCATAAAGATTAGAGCAGTGATAAGTGAAACAGAAGTGAAAAAAATGATAGTAAAGATTAATAAAACTAAAAGCTGATGATAAAAAAAATTTGACAAACCTTTAGCCAGACTCATCAAGAAAAAAAAGAGAGAAGAATCAAAGCAACAAAATTAGAAATGAAAAAGGAGAGATTACAATAGAAAATGCAGAAATACAAAGGATTACAAGAGACTATTATGAACAACTATATGGCAATAAAATGGATAACCTGGAAGAAATGGACAGATTCTTAGAAAAGTTCAATCTTCCAAGACTGAACCAGGAAGAAATAGCAGTTATGAACAACCCAATTACAAGCACTGAAATTGAAGCTGTGATCAGAAATCTCCCAAAAAACAAAAGTCCAGAACCAACTGGCTTCACAGGAGAATTCTAGCAAACATTTAGAGAAGAGCTAATGCCTATCCTTCTAAAACTTTCAAAAATTTGCAGAGGAAGGAACACTTCCAAACTCATTCTACAAGGCCACCATCACCCTGATACCAAAACCAGACAAAGACAACACACAAAAAAAAGAAAACTACAGGCCAATATCATTGATGAACATAGATGCAAAAATCCTCAACAAAATTTCAGCAAATATAATTCATCAACACATTAAAAAGCTCATACACCATGATAAAGTTGGGTTTATTCCAGGAATGCAGGGATTCTTCAATATACACAAATAAATCAGTGTGATACACCATATTAACAAATTGAAAGATAAAAACCATATGATCATCTCAATAGATGCAGAAAAAGCTGTCGACAAAATTCAACACCCACTTACGATTAAAACTCTTCAAAAAACAGGCATAGAAGGAACCTACCTCAACATAGTAAAGGTCATAGATGATAAGCCTACAGCAAACATTATTCTCAATGGTGAAAAACTGAAAGGATTCCCCCTAAGATCAGGAACAAGGCAAGGGTGTCCACTTTCACCACTATTATTCAACATAGTTTTGGAAGTCCTAGCTACAGCAATCAGAGAAGAAAAATAAAAGGAATCCAGGTTGGAAAAGAAGAAGTAAAGCTCTTACTGTTTGCAGATGACATGAAACGGTACTTAGAAAACCCTAAAGATAGTATCAGAAAATTACTAGAGCTAATCAGTGAATTTGGCAAGGTTGCAAGATACAAAATCAGTACACAGAAATCACTTGCATTTCTATATACTAACAATGAAAAATCAGAAAGAGAAATTAAGGAATCAATCCCATTCACCTTGCAACAAAAAGAATTACATATCTAGGAAGAAACTTACCTAAGTAGACAAAAGAACTGTACACAGAAAATTTTAAGATACTAATGAAAGAAATCAAAGATGACATAAACAGATGGAGAGATATTCCATGTTCCTGGGTAGGAAGAATCAATATTGTGAAAATGACTATACCACCAAATGCAATCTATAGATTTAACTCAATCCCTATTGAATTATCAATGGCATTTTTCACAGAACTAAAATAAAAATTTCACAATTCATATGGAAACACAAAAGACCCTGAATAGCCAACATTCTTGAGAAAGAATGTAGTTGGAGGAATCAACCTTCCTGACTTTAGATTATACTACAAAGCTACAGTCATCAATACAGTATGGTACTGGCACAAAAACAGAAATATAGACCAATGGAACAAAGTAGGAGGCCCAGAAATAAACCCATGCACCTACGGGTATCTTATTTTTTTTACAAAGGAGGCAAGAATATACAATGGGGCAAAGACAGCCTCTTCAATAAATGTTGCTGGGAAAACTGGACAGCTACATGTAAAAAAATGAAATTAGAACACTTCCTAACACCATACACAAAGATAAACTCAAAATGGATTAAAGACCTAAATGTAAAACCAGAAACTATAAAAATCTCTTAGAGGAAAACATAGGCTGAACACTCAATGACATAAATCAAAGCAAGATCCTCTATGACTTACCTCCTAGAGTAATGAAAATAAAAACAAAAATAAACAAGTGGGACCTGATTAAACTTAAAAACTTTTGCACAGCAAAGGAAACTATAAACAAGGTGAAAAGACAACCCTCAGAATGGGAGAAAAAAATAGCAAATGAAGCAACTAGCAAAGGATTAACTTCCATAATTTATAAGCAGCTCATATAATTCAATACCACAAAAACAAACAACCCAAATACAAAAAGTGGGGGAAAGACCTAAATTGACATTTCTCCAAAGAAGACATACAAATGACTAACACATGAAAAGATGCTCAACATCACTCATTATTAGAGAAAGGCAAACCAAAACTACAATGAGGTATCACCTCACAGCAATCAGAATGGCCATCATCAAAAAATCTAGAAACAATAAATGCTGGAGAGGGTGTGGAGAAAAGGGAACATTCTTGCACTGTTGTTGGGAATGTAAATTGATACAACCACTATGGAAGATGGCATGGAGTTTCCTTAAAAAATTAGGAATAGAACGACCATATCACCCAGCAATCCCACTCCTAGGCATATATCCTAGGAAACCAAAACTGAAAAAGACACATGTATCCCATTGTTCACTGCAGCACTATTTACAATAGCTAGAACATGGAAGCAACCTAGGTGCCCATCAACAGATGAGTGGATAAAGAAGTTATAGTACATATACACAATGGAATATTATTCAGCCATAAAAAGGAATGCATTTGAGTCAGCTCTAATGAGGTGGATGAACCTAGAACCTATTATATACAGAGTGAAGCAAGTCAGAAAGAGAATGATAAATATCATATTCTAACACATATATATGGAATCTAGAAAAATGGTATTGAAGAATTTATTTACAGGGCAGGAAGGGAGAAACAGACATAGAGAATAGACATATGGACATAGGGAGAGGGGAGGAGAGGGTGAGATGTATGAAAAGAGTAACATGGAAACTTATATTACCATAAGTAAATAGATAGCCAATGGGAATTTGTTGTATGGCTCAGGAAATTCAAACAGGGGCTCTGTATAAACCTGGGGGGGTGGTATGGGGAGGGAGATGGGAGAGAGGTTCAAAAAGGAGGGGATATATATATACACATATGGCTGATTCATGTTGAGATTTGACAGAAAACAACAAAATTCTGTAAATTATCCTTCAATTAAAAAAAAAAAATCTGCCTGCCAATGCAGAAGCCACTGGAGATGTGCATTTGATCCCTGGGTTGGGAAGATCCCCTGGAAGAGGAAATGGAAACCCACTCCAGTACTCTTGCCTAGAGAATCCCATGGACAAAGGAGCCTGTTGGGCTACAGTCTATGGGGTCACAAAGAGCCAGACACACAGATTATGCATGTAAATTAAACACAGGCAGGGTTTAGGAAAGCAAAACCAAGAATTATGTGGTATCCTGTATGGTTTGTAACAAAAGGATGAATCTTTACCCCACCTCCAAGAAGCTGAAACAGTCAAGTGAGAGAGGGAGTGTTTGAAAGAAGCTGTGACCTTTGATCAAGGATCCATCCAGCCTCAATGGTGCCACCAGAAGGAGCAACCAGAACAAACCTCCCTCTTCTTCTCCAATCTCTAGATTCCCCATTGGACAAATTCAAACCAAAACCAGTCTGCAAAGCAACTTCTCAATGGAATCCACACAGTTTATCCTCTGGGGATGCACAGCAGAGTAGAGAAGGGTAAGGAGCAAAGTTGAAGGGAAACGCAGAAGATGCCAAGCACATTTCCCAAATGGAACTACATTTGAAAGCAACGTAGCCCTAAAGATGGACATTTAACTCCAGACAGGAAGCTGGGGAGAGGTGGAGAGATATCCTAATAAATGACTGCTCAACCTTGTGTCCCTTCTTTCATCTTCAAATGAAAGATGTGATTATTACAAATTTTAAAGATGATAAGACATGAAATTATACCACACAAATTTAATTCTCATTACAGCAAGAGTTCCACTACCATATTCAATACTACAAAATAGGAGAGAGGGACATTAATTTAGAAGACAGATAAGGAAATCTCATAAGGCTTTGGAGAAACATTAATGTTTCCTGTAGGTCTGCAAGATAGGGAAAGCAATAAGGAAAAGGTCATAGCACTCAGGGTGCAATTTGAACAAAGGCAGAAAATCACAAGAATAAAGGTGTATTTAAGGATTGGTGAATTGCCAGAAACAGTGCAGTGTACAGTACACTGTGGTAAGATTCACATGAAAAAGTAGGCTAGTGTTAAATTGGGAAGATTTGGGAATGCAAAAAAAATAATGTTCTTATATATGTGAGAGGCATGTTTGAGAGGGCAGTGATTCACTCAGTCTGAGATGTGTCGGGGCACCAACTTCACTAGATAACTTGGGTGTAGGACAGATTGGAGGACACCAAGGCTGGAAGCAGAAGGTCAGTCAAACAAAAAACAGTAGAGAGGGAAAATGACTTAGGCAGTGGGAGAGGGAGAAAGGGATTGCTGCAAAAAAGAACATTATGAGGTTTCATTAAAGCACATTGGCACCTAAACATCAAGGAGAGGTAGAGAAGGAGAAGCCAAATACGCCTCTAAAATTTTTAACTGTCTTTTTAGGAAGATGCTTAGGTCATTCATCATGATGGAGCAGGATTACTGTGGGGAGGTATATTTCAGTTATAAAATGAAGCTGTTGCAGGACATCCAAAGTGAGATGCTAAAATGTAATAGCTGGAAGGATGATCTGATGTGAGAAATCACAAAAGTGAAGTGAAAGTGTTAGTCGCTCAGTTGTGTCCAACTTTTTGTGACCCCATGGACCATAGCCCACCAGACTCCTCTGTCCGTGAAATTCTCCAGGCCAGAATACTGAAGGGGTTAGCCATTCCTTTCTTCAGGGGAGCTTCCTGACCCAGGGATCAAACCCCAGGTCTCCTGCATTGCAGGCAGATGCTTTACCATCTGAGCCACCAAGGGAAGTCTGAGAAATCACAAGGTGATGGGATTTTAAAAGGAGTGAAAATTGAGATAAGAGGTTATAGTCTGGGGTCAGTTAAGGGTCTAAGATGTCTGCCATAAAGTAGACATGAATACAGTGGTGACTGTTAAGACAGAAGCGAGGAAGGGGGGCTCCAATAGTGAAGCTGGTTTAGAACTAAGTAACCAGGGTTTTAAATGTGTCATCTGCTAGATGCTGAAATACTTGGGGAAAAAAGCAGAGGGAAGGGGTAAATGTCCATGGATTAAAGGATAAAGCTGCCTGAAGGACCAAACCCTTCTCAGTTTGGAGTTCATGCATCTCTCTGAATCCAGTTCACTATTTCCTTGCCTTGGGAATGAGAATATACTAGTTTCCTATTGCTGCTAGAAAAAATTCCCATAAACTTAATGGATTAAAATAATACAAAATTATTATTTTATACTTCTGGAGCTAGCAATCTGAAATGGGTCTCATGGGGCCACAGTCAAGACAGTTGGTAGAGTTATGTTCTCTCTGGAGGCTGTAGAGGAGATATTCCGATACATATTCCATATTGTAGAAACTGCCAACATTCCCTGAGTTAAAACTACCTTCCTCCATCTTCGAAGCTAGTAGACTAACATTTTCAGTTACCGCTCTGATTCTGACTCTCCTGCTTCCCACTCTTACTTATAAGGATGTTTAGTATCAGATTAGGCCTACCTAGATGATCCAGGATAATCCCCACATCTTAAGATTTTTACCTCAGTCACATCAGCAAAGCCCAAACTGCCTTGGATGGTATCATTCACAGGTTTTGAGGATTAGGATGTAGATTTGGAGGGTCGGGGAGGGGGGAAGTATTATTCTTCCTACCACAAGGAATACACTTTTCTCTACTTGGAATTCCCTGAAATATTCTAGACATTCTTTAAAATACAGCTCCAGTAGTACTGACACCATCAGGCAGAGCTACTTACTTCTTCCTCTTATCCCTGCAGGTAGGATCCAGTCCTCAGGAGATCACCATGCAAGTTTTACTGTCACAGTGACCCTCTCCTCCAAGAGTGAGAATAGGAAATTTAGCTACACCAGTTCCAAGGACAGCCACAGGTTCTCTTATTCTAGGATGGATAGTTTTGTTTTTTTGAAGATAAGAAGGAAGCGGAAAATGGAGAAGAAATTGGAAAATAAGAGAAAAATAAGAAAGCAAAAATGGTTGAGTCTATTTAAACTAGTCTCTTGGTCCATCATCCAAACAATCCAGCATAATGCACATTATCATCCTTATTTTACACATAAGCAGATTGGGGCTCAGAAAAGGGAACTGCCTTGACAAAGGCTGAGTTAGGAAGTGGTACCCTGTTCACAGTCTGGCTTTTACCATCATATTGTCAACCATTATCCCCTTAGTTTAATGCACTCTGGCCACACAGGACTGGACTGTGTGCTGTTCTATGAATGAACACATCAACTCATCCCCAGTGCAGCGCCTTCAATACACATTGCTCTCTGTGCCTAGAATACCCATCTCTCCACATCTTCACATCACTTGCTCCATAGCCTTAGGTATCTTCCAAAATGTCATCTCTTCAGTCAGGCCTTTTATAACCATTCTTTCTCTAATTGGTCCTGCCCCCAAACACTCTCAGACTGCTTGTGTGAATACGTGCGTGCTAAGTCACTTTAGTCATGTCCAACTCTTTGCAAACTTGTGGTCTGTAGCTGGCCAGGAACCTCTGTCCATGGGATTCTCCAGGCAAGAACACTGCAGTGGTTGCCATGCCCTCCTCCAGGGGATCTTCCTGACCCAGGGATCAAACCTGTTTTTCCTACCTCCCCTGCATTAGCAGGTGGGTTCTTTACCACTAGGGCCACCTGGGAAGCCCACTTAGACCCATTAACATAGTGCATTTTTCATAATAGCTATTCTCCCCAGCTTTATTGTTACTACACAGGTCTAGGGAGAGATGGAACTGATATATTTTTGTGAACTTTGGTGTCCCTAAAACCTAAAAGAATTATCTGGCATAGAGAAGGTACTTCTTACTAAATAGGGATTCAATGAATGAATGAATGCAGTGAAAGATGCCTTGGTGACACAGGAATGCTAAGAGGGCAAGATTCCAGGAAGTGTGAGCTAGAGAAGGAAATGACTAACCACTGGGCATCTGGACTGATTCTGAAGATGAGATTAAGGATAACACAAGTGGAATACTCTACTGGCGCCAGGGCCAAAGTGTGGAGCTGGCCAAATGTTTGGATCCTCCATAGAAGATTAAAGACACAGGCTCAATGTGTAGAGATATTTTGTCCCCTGATGCCAGCTTAATTCTGATCCGAATGAAGCCTAACATTTTGAAAAGCAGGGTCACGTGGTCACGGACATGGCCGTGCAGCCAGGCTGGTTTCAGCTCTATAGCCACACTCTGCTGTTCACCACACTTCAGCAAATCAAATACTCTCTCCAACCCCCATTTACTTCCTCATATAATTAAAATAATAAATTCCAGTTTCCAGGATTTCCCTGAGTGTGCAATTAGCAAAGGTATTTAAATCACCAGGTACTTAGAAAGTGCTCGAGAAATCTAAGTTTTCCTCTTCATTCCAGCTTCCCTAACTGCCTTAGACTCAGTCTAGTATTGTTTTGTTTATTTGTTTGTTTGCAAAATGTGCTGACATGTTTTTATTCTCAGTACTTTCCTTAAACTTCAGGGTTGAATCTAAAGATTATTATTGTCTCTTCAGTTGCCCAGGGGGATGGCTGCGTTTTAATGGGATCACATTCTTCCACAGAGCCTGCCCCAAAGGGCTGTAACTGGAGGTGGCCATTAGCCCAGCTGTTCCTTGACTGACCTTGGGGAGGAAGGAGGACACATGGTTCCCTTGGGCCAACTAAGTACACAGGGAACCAGGTGATGGGAGGCCAGCCTGGATTTGGTTTCCTGTCAGCAAGCCTGCCTCCAGCAATCCATCCTCTCCCTACAGACCAAATGTGCCACAGTGGGAAATGATTTCCACAGAACCACACAGGCTCTTGGGTAGAAATCTACCATTACCCTTTAGTCTTCATTACAATGGGGGCTTCCCTGATAGCTTCATGGTAAAGAATCTGCCTGCAATGCAGGAGTTACAGGAGATAGGGATTTGATCCCTGCATTGAAGATATACTGGAAGAGGCAATGGCAACCCACTCCAGTATTCTTGCCTAGAAAAAATCCCATGGACAGAGGAGTCTGGTAGGCTCCAATCCATGCAATCACCGAGTCGGACATGACTGAGTGACTGAGGACAAGCTTCATTACAATAGAGATAAATTAGAGCTGAGAGGGTCCCACAGGGCATCCAGCCTGTCTTATCCCCTTTCCTAAAAAGTCACTCCCACCATCAGCCTGCAAGGAGAGCTTCTGAGAAACACACAGAATAACAAATTTTATCATGAAAAAGTCCATTACAAGGAATCCAGCTTCAGTCCGCTGCACTATGGAATACACAATCTACTTGGCATCTCACTAAGCCAACAACACACATGATCCCATGAAAGGTCCAGACAACCCTGTAAGGTAGTGATTATTATTCATTTTCTTTAAAACGAAGCTACTGTCACTCTGCGAAGTTAAGTTCCTTGAATAAGGAGTACGCCTAGTATAGAATGAAACTGTAACGGACTTTCCCCCCACAACTTCTCTCTGAAACAGTTCAGTTCAGTCGCTCACTTGTGTCTGACTCTTTGAGACCCCATGGACTGAAACACACCAGGCTTCCCTATTTATCACCAACTCCCGGAGTTTGCTCAAACTCATGTCCATAGAGTCGGTGATGCCATCCAACCATCTCATCCTATGTTGTTCCCTTCTGCTCCTGCCTTCAATCTTTCCCAGAATCAGGGTCTTTTCAAATGAGTCAGTTCTTTCCATCAGGTGGCCAAAGTATTGGAGTTTCAGCTTCAGCATCAGTCCTTCCAATAAATACTCAGGACTGATTTCCTTTAGGATAGACTAGTTGGATCTCCTTTCAGTCCAAGAGACTCTCAAGAGTCTTCTCCAACACCACATTTCAAAAGCATAAATTCTTCAGCACTCAGTTTTCTTTATAGTCCAACTCTCACATCCATACATGACTACTAGAAAAACCATACCTTTGACTAGATGGACCTTTGTCGGCAAAGTAATGTCTCTGCTTTTTAGTATGCTGTCTAACTTGGTCATAACTTTTCTTCCAAGAAGGAAGCGCCTTTTAATTTCTTGGCTGCAGTCACCATCTGCAGTGATTTTGGAGCCCAAGAAAATAAAATCTGTCAATGTTTCCAATTTTTCCCCACCTATTTGTCATGAAGTGATGGGACCAGATACCATGATCTTAGTTTTTTGAATGCTGAGTTTTAAGTTTTTTAAGTTTTAACTTTTTCACTTCCTCTTTCACTTTCATCAAGAGGCTCTTTAGTTCCTCTCCACTTTCTGCCATAAGGGTGATATCATCTGCATATATGAGGTTATTGATATTTCTCCCCACAATCTTGACTCTAGCTTGTGCTTCATCCAGCCTGGCATTTCACATGATGCATTCTGCATTGAAGTTAAATAAGCAGGGTGACAATATACAGCCTTGACGTACTCTTTTCCTGATTTGGAACCAGTCTGTTGTTCCAGGTCCAGTTCTAACTGTTGCTTCTTGACCTACATACAGATTTCTCAGGAGGTGGGTCCAGTGGTCTGGCATTCCCATCTCTTGAAGAATTTTTTACAGTGTGTTGTGATCCACACAGTCAAAGGCTTTGGGGTAGTCAATAAAGCAGAAGTAGATTTTTTTTTGGAACTTTGCTTTTTGAGTGATCCAATGGCTGTTGGCAATTTGATCTCTGGTTCCTCTGGCAATTTGATGTTGGCAATTGGATTGATCTCTGGATTTTCTAAATCCAACTTGAACATCTGGAAGTTCACAGTTCACATGCTATTGAAGCCTAGCATGGAGAATTTTGAGCATTACTTTGCTAGCATGTGAGACAAGTGCAATTGTGTGGTAGTTTGAGCATTCTTTGGCATTACCTTTCTTTGGGATTGGAATGAAAACTGACCTTTTCCAGTCCTGTGGCCACTGCTGAGTTTTCCAAATTTGCTGGCATATTGAGTGCAGCACTTTCACAGCATCATCTTTTAGGATTTGAAATAGCTCAACTGGAATTCCATCACCTCCACTAGCTTTGTTGGTAATGATGCTTCCTAAGGTCCACTTGACTTCACATTCTAGGATGTCTGGCTCTAGGTGCGTGATCACACCATTGTGGTTATCTGGGTCATGAAGATCTTTTTTGTATAGTTCTTCTGTGTATTCTTGCCACCTATTCTTAATATCTTATGCTTCTGTTAGGGCCATACCATTTCTGTCCTTTATTGTGCCCATCTTTGCATGAAATGTTCTCTTTGGATGTCTGGTTCCAAAGCATGATTTTAGTTTTTATATCTGGAAATTTATTATATGCACAAGAGTAAATAAATAAATCATGTAAATACATCACACTCAATAGGAAAGACTAACTTATGCTTTAGTAACAAACACCTGCATCTCAGTAACCTAGCACATATACTATAGCTTTCACTCACACAAAGCCCACTGCATGTCCAGAGGTTCTCCGGGGCACCTCCTTAGAGTAAGAACATGTCTAAGACTCAGGAGGTCTAAGCAGTCTCCATCTCAACATTATGCCAAAATAGCATGAGAAGAGTGTACCAGGAAGATCATGTAACTTTCACTGTCTCAGCCTGGAAAGGAGGAGCATCATTCACATTTCATTGGTTAAAAGTGATGCCATAGGATTCCCTAATGCCAAGGGGCTGAGAAATGCTGTGTTTCTATGTACTCAGGAAGATAAAGTGAAAGTTTTAGTTGCTCATCTGCGCCCAACTCTTTCATACCCCAGCCTGCCCGGCTCCTGTATTCCAGACTCCTCCTTGTCTTGATTTCCTAGGCCATAATTACTTGAGTGGGTAACCATTCTCTTCTCCAGGGGATCTTCCCAACCCAGGGATCAAACCTGGGTCTCATGAATTTCGGGCAGATTCTTTACCATCTGAATAACCAGGTGACTGCTCTATACCTATCACTCAAGAATCAAATAGACTTTTACAGTCTCATAGAAGTCAGTATGGGCCCTACCTCATTCATCAAGGCTTCTCAGATGGCTCAGTGATAAAGAATCTGTCTGCCAATGCAAGAGATGTGAGTTCGATCCCTGAGTTGGGAAGATCCCATGGAGAAGGAAATGGCAACCCACTCCAGTAATTCTTGCCTGGGAAATTAAGATAAGGACAGAGGAGCCAAGTGGGCTACAGTCCATGGGGTTGCAAAAAGTCAGACACGACTTAGTGATGGAGCACATCCATTTCACAAACCTCCCACAGGAAAATGCTACCTTAAATTTTGTGTTACTCAATACCTTTCTCTTTTTCATAGATTCTAATACTTGCATATATATATACACACACACACACGCACACATATACACACACACATACATACACATATAGGAAAGAGATTTTTCTCTTCTTGAACTTTATATACACAGAATCATAATGTGTATATTCTTCCATGGCTTCTGGGCTTCTGTTTTGACTTAAAATGTTTTTGAGATTTATTCACACTGAAACATATAACTCTAATTCATTTATTTTCATGGCTTCCCAATATTGTATTGTGTGAATATATCAATATTTATTTATCTGTTGCACTGCTGACGTACATATAGATAGTTTCCATATGTTTGTTATCATAAATGATGCAGATATGAACATTTATATACATATCTTAGCATAAAGTTTCTCAAGAGCATTTTAGGATATATATTGCTGAAATGATTTGCTAGCTAAAAAGTATTCTTACTTTCAATTTCACCAGGAAATGACAAGCTGTTTACCCATAAATAGAACTGAATAATCAGGGTTGTTGAGCATGCATATTAATGGAGACTCTCACCTACTTCCAACAGGAGCATATATTGATAAAAACCACTTTGGGAAACAAGATAGAAATGAGCTCCTTGACCAGAAGCAATATTGTTTGGGATAAATGTTAGTGAATTAGGCATTTCATAAATCTATGGATGGTGATGATGGAAAAATATTGGGATATTAAGGCAAATCCATATCTAAAGCAAGAGGCTTTCTACTGAGTACATTCACAATGGAAATCCTATTCATGATAGAGGAGGTCATTGCAAATAGCCTGACACTAGGTAGACTACTGATTGCCTGTGGAAGGTGGTTGTATTGGAAGCTCAACTTTGGTCCCCATCATTAGCAGGCAGACATGTAAAATAAAAGATGGTATAAATACGTCTTGGTCAGAAGAAACCTACATTGTTTAGCCCACATATAATCTTTCATCCCTGTTACTCTAGTTACTTTATTCTTGAGTTCTGTGAACAAGTACTTTACTGACTGAGGAAAATGGTCAACTACAGCCACAGCTTTGTAATTTTATCACCTTGATTGTTAAAAGACTCCTCTACAAAGGATTGCCTTTGGTGTGCATTCACACAAAGAAAACAAATATCCTTTATTTTGAGACAGCATACCTTGGAAATATTGGGAATTTGCTTCCACATCCCAATAGTAAGGCAAATATTACAATAAAGCAAGTTACAAAATTTTTTTGGCTTTGAAAAGCATATAAAAAGCACGTTTACGCTCAGCTGTAATGTATTAAGTGTGCAATAGCATTTCATCTAAAGGAAGTTTACACACCTTAATTACCCTATTCCTAAAAATGCTAACCATTACCTGACAGCACAGGGTTGCCATAAAACTTCAGTTTGTAAAAAATGCAATATCTGCAAAGCACAATAAAGTGACACACAATTAAGGAAGGTATTCTTGTACCTTTTTTTCCCAGATTCCTTGTCACTAATCTTCAAATTTTGTCATTCCAAATCTCTGCCCATTAGACACAGCATTAGCCACTTGCCCATCTACACCTCCATTTCTTCTTTCAAAGTGAGAAAACAAATTCCCTGGCCAAAGTTTTGCCCAATGAGAGAATATATTTTCCCCACTGTAATTTATGGCTACTCTTGTTTGGGGCTGTAAAAACTGGCTGCTGTGGGCATATTATCAGAATAAACTGTGTATCAGAAATTTTTTTTTAAAAAAAAGCTTTCTTTTAATTTTTCCTAGGTTTAAAATGCGGGTTGAAAGAAAGGTTTTTCAATAATACAAAACAGGTAGATGCCATGGAAAGTTGAATTATTTCTTCATTCAACTCACTTGATTTTTTTCAGTATCTGCTCAAGCCTAATCTCATATAAACCACTTTGAGAACGTGACTGACATTATAATGTGATCAAGTAGACAGTAAACTAGGGTGCTGTTGTCATATATCCAATGACTACTTGGTTCCAATAAGAAGCTAGAAACTTTCTCAAAAAGGGTGACATCAGAAAAATGGTGGAGTTGGCAACAACAGGCTTCCATTATCTCATAGAAACACTAAAAAACACGCAGAAACAATTAGAACCAACTTTGTCAGAACTCTGAAAAATGTTCAAAAGCTTACAGCAACCAAGCAAATGCTGAATCAAGAAAAGAATTTCATAATGGTAGGAAAACTCTAAGGCATTTACACTTGCCCCACTCTATCCCCTCTCCTACAAGGTCTTAAAGACTGCAGACTGTTTCCAGCATTGGGACAGTCCTGATCCCTGGTTCCAGAGCAGACCTTATCCACACGTTACTGTGTTTGCTCTAAACTTTCTGGGAGCTCCCTGAAAGACTGCTACAAGGCATTCATTTTTGGTCTAACTCAGAACTCAAGCAGCATTAAAAAGCAGCAGGGTCCTAGAAAGCATTACAATGTGAACAAAAAAATTCTGTAGCTACCTGGGGCAAAAGATTCTGGTTTAGACAAGCAATAGATCACTTGAATCTTGGAGGAAAAGCTGGAGAGAGAATTCTTTAGAAAATGAAAACATTCAAAAGCAACATATGCATCCTAGGTCAGGATGCATGTTCAGAAAAAACCTGAGAAGACCCTAGGCTTTCAGAACTGACTGGTCTTTATGCTCAGTGAAAGCAGTTTAGCTAGGTGTCAAAGGCGTGCCCCAACACAGAAAAAAATCCAGAAAGTCTAGGAGAAGTGATTTGTTTCTTCACTGTTATTTTATTTGCAGTAACTGGCATTTGATAAAATTTCTGTGAAAACACTAGCTAGGGCTTCCCTGGTGGCTCAGTGGAAAGAATCTGCCTGCCAATGCAGGAGACACAGGATCAATCCCTGGTCCAGGAAGATCCCACATGTCACGGAACAACTAGGCCTGTGCACCACAACTATTGAGCTTGTGCTCTAGAGCCCACAGGCCGCAACCACTGAAAACCATGCACTCCAGAGTCTGTGCTCCTCAACAAGAGAAACCACCACAATGAGAAGCCTCCTCATGGCAACTACAGAGTAGCTCCTGATCACTTCAACCAAAGAAAGCTCAAAGTAATGAAGAACCAGCACAGTCAAAAATAAATGAATAAATAAAATTATTTTAAAAAAATACAAGCTAAAGAAATAAGGTCTTCAGGGACCACATACAACTAAGAATATGTGTGCGCTCAATCTACTTTGCTTCATTGGCTATACTAAAGCCTTTGACTATGTGTATCATGACAAGTTGTGGGAAATTATTAAAGAGATGGGAATACCAGACCACCTTACCTGTCTCCTGAGAAACCTGTATGTGGGTCAAGAAGCAACAGTTAGAACCAGACATGGAATGACTGACTGGTTCAAAATTGGGAAAGAAGTATGACAGGGATGTATATTGTCACCCTGCTTATTTAACTTATAGGCAGAGTACATCATGCAAAATGCCAGGCTGGATGAACCACAAGCTGGAATCAAGATTACTAGGAGAAATATCAACGATCTCATATATGTAGACAATACCATCCTGATGGCAGAAAGTGAAGAGGAACTCAAGAGCCTCTTGTGAAGTGAAGTGCAGTGAAAGTTGCTCAGTTGCATCTGACTCTTTGCAACCCCTTGGACAATACAGTCCATTGAATTCTCCAGGCCAGAATACTGGAGTGGGTAGCCTTTCCCTTCTCTAGGGGATCTTCCAACCAGGGATCGAACCCACGTCTCCTGCATCGTAGGCAGATTCATTACCAGCTAAGCCACCAGGGAAGCCCAAATGAAAGTGAAAGTCACCCAGTCCTGTCCAACTCTTTGTGACCCCAAGGATTATACAGTCCATGGAGTTCTGCATGCCACAGTACTGGAGTGGGTAGCTTTTTCCCTTCTCCAGCAGATCTTCCCAACCCACGAATTGAACCAGGGTCTCCTGCATTGCAGACGGATTCTTTACCAACTGAGCTATCAGGGAAGCCCCAAGAGCCTCTTGATGAAGAAGAAGAGACTGGAAAAGCTGGTTTAACATGCACAAAACTAAGATCATGGTACCTGGTCCAATCACTTCAAGGCAAACAGAATGGGGGGAAATGGAAGCAATGACAGACTTTATTTTCTTGGGCTCCCAGGTCACTGCAGATGGTGACAGCAGCCATGAAATTAAAAGACACTTACTTCTTGGAAGGAAATCTATGACAAACTTAGACAACATACTAAAAAGCAGAGACAATACTTTACCAACAAAGGTTTGTATAGTCAAAGCTATGGTTTTCCCAGTAGTCATGTATGGATGTGAGAACCATAAATAAAGAAGGTTGAATGCAGAAGAACTGATGCTTTTGAATTGTGGTGCTGGAGACTCTTGAGAGTCCCTTGGCCTGCCAGAAAACCAAACCAGTCAATCCCAAAGAAAATCAACCCTGAATATTCATTGGAAGGACTGATGCTGAAGCTGAAGCTCCAATAATTTGGCCACCTGATGTGAAGAGCTGACTTATTTGAAAAGATCCTGATGCTAGGAAAATACTGAAAGCAACAGAAGAGGACTAGAGGATGAAATGGTATGATAACATCAGTGGCTCAATGACATGAATTTGAGCAAACTCTCGGAGGTAGTGAAGGACAGAGGGGGCTGAAGTATTGCAGTCCACGGAACCACAAAGAGTTGGACATGACTTAGTGACTTAATAACGACAGTTGCTCAGTCCTTTCTGACTTCTTGGGACCTCCTGGACTGTAGCTGCCAGGTTCCTCTGTTCATGAGATTTTCCAGGCAAGAATACTGGAATAGGTTACCATTTCCTACTCCAAGGGATCCTCCCAACCCAGGGATCAAACCCAAGTCTCCTGTGTCTCCTCAATTGACAGGCCAGATTCTTTACATCTGAGACATCTGGGAAGCCAAACAAAGAATATACTTTGTGCAGAAATAGCCTGGAAAAGTCATTAAATAAATGGATAGCTACAGCCTCTAACAATCAAAAACAGAAAACCCTAGAAAAGGAGAATCTTATTTCCAGTATTATCACATCATAATATTATTTAATATAAAATACTTAAATGTTCAGTTTTCAACATAACAACAAAAAATCACAGAGATACAAAGAAACAGTAAAGGGCGCCTCATTTAAAGAAAATACATGAATGAGTTGACAGAAATCATACTAGAGGAAGCCTAGATATTGGATTCACCAGGAAAAAGCAAACTTTAAAATGACTGTCTTAAATATGATCAAAGAGCTAAGGAAACTATGTGCAAATAGATAAAGGAACAAAGTACAATAGTTGAAAAAATCATTGAAGGGGTTAAACAGTAGTTTTGAGCAGGAAGGGGGAAAAAAGAATCAATGAATTTATTGAGGAGCAAAAAGAAAACAGAATAAATAAGTTAACAGAACTTACGAAATTAGTGGGGCACCAGAAAGCAGACCAAATTATGTATTAAGAGAGCCCAATAAAGAAAAGAGAGAAAGAAAAGGGGAGAAAAAATATTTGAAAAAAATCATAGCCAAAACCCTCCCAAATTTGATGAAAGACATTAATTTATAAACCCACAAAATTTCATAATGTCTAAGTAGAATAAATGCAAATAGATCCACACTGAGACGCATTGTAATCAAATTGTCAAAAGGCAAGACAAAAGGAATCTTGAAAGCAGCAAGGGTAAAATAATTCACCATGTACAAGAAATCCTTAATAAGATTAATAACCCATTTTACAAAAGAAAATATAGAAGGAAGGATGGCATAGTCAAACTGAAAGAAAAACAACTGTAAACCAAAAATTCAAATCTGGCAAAATGACCTTTCAAAAATTAAAGAGAAATTAGTGCATTCCCAGATAAATCAAAGCTGAGGAAAGCTGCTATCAGTACTAAATGCCACTGAATTATTCACTTTAAAATGGTGAATTTTATGTTATGCAAATTTCACCTCAAGGAAGTATACAAGGAAGGTATATCTCTAGAGGACACAGGTCTTTGATCCAAAATTCTAGTGATTTTGTACTGTTTCTCTCCTATCAGTTTACCAAAGGCTTCATTCAGAATCTTTAAGAACCTCAGATACTTCAAGTCCCATTGGATCTGCTACATTATAAGGCACAGTTGATAAAAAAAAAGTCCAGTTCTGCAACAAACTTTCTTTTGCTCCATATCCCTCTCAAAACCAGTGGCTTTATAGATTGCTTAATGAGTGGTTCAAAGCAGACACTCAAATATGATCTACTGTGTTAGTCACTTGCTGCTGCTGCTGCTAAGTCGCTTCAGTCATGTCCAACTCTGTGCGACCCCATAGACAGCAGCCCACCAGGCTCCGCCGTCCCTGGGTTTCTCCAGGCAAGAACACTGGAGTGGGTTGCCATTTCCTTCTCCGATGCGTGAAAGTGAAGCAGATCAGTTGTGTCCGACTCTTAGCAACCCCATGGACTGCAGCCTACCAGGCTCCTCCGTCCACGGAATTTTCCAGGCAAGAGTACTGGAGTGGGGTGACATTGCCTTCTCCGGTAAGGCACTTAGCTGCATCCAACTCTTTGTGATCCCAGGGACTGTAGCCTGCCAGGCTCCTCTGTCCTTGGAATTCTCCAGGCCAGAATACTGGAATGGGTAGCCATTCCCTTCTCCAGGAGATCTTCACGACCCAGGGATTGAACCTGTCTCCTGCATCTCCTGCATTGGTGGGTGGATTTTTTACTACTGAGCCACCAGGAAAGTATACATATTTCACATTTTGGATATATAATGGACCAATGAAACAAAAATGTGCTCAGAAATTTTTGCAGTACACATACATAATTTCTAATTTCTTTCAAAAAAGCACTAATATTCTAACAAGTACAGTAAAAGAGTATAGTCAAAATACATAAATGTTTACAGATACATAAAGTAACTGAATTACAGAATCATTGTGACAAAAATGTTGACTATAATATGTGTGTGTGTGTGTATATATATATATATTGACTATTATATATATATCATATTATATACATAATACAAAATTGCTCACATAAAATATGAAGTGACTTTCTGTCTCTTTCTGTGGACATGAATGTCATATTTCCATTTTGGAGAAAGTAACTCATCCTACCACAGACCACAATATCTCTTCATCTATGTTGTGTTGATGTTTTCAAGTTTCTGTAAATGTATTGTCTTAACATCCCACTTCTTGGTCTTTATTTATATTTTACAGTGGGGAACTATAGTGATATCACTGATCACATTAAAACAAAAAGATAACAATTTGATTAAACTTTAGCAACAACCTCAAGAGTTAACATTATTTTTAAATGATGCCTATGAATAATGATTAGCATTCACTGTAGAAGTTATATTCATATAATGAAACATGACTTCCTTTAGATCAAATGACAGATTTTCTAAATTAATATCAGTTATACTTGATTCAGAATTTTCTTATGAATATACATAGGAGTGGAGGATAGTTGCTAATAAGTTATTTCAATTGTAGAAGGTAGATTTTGCAAATTAGAGGTAGTAAGACTTACATGTCTTTTCAGAAGTGTCAAAAAAAAAAAAAGTCAAGTTAGTTCCAGTAGTGGGTCAGATTTACTCTATTCAGAGAATGTAATAAAAAGTTGTTAGAAATTCATTCTATTGAAGGTGAAACATCTGATGTTATTGTGAATGCAATTTTAAAATCAGCTGAAAATTCAACTTGGAGAATTAATTTGTTTTTCAGTAAAAATCAAAACAAGAAATTTAATGGTGCACAACAGCATTATGGCAGAAAAAGATCATTTTTTTTCTGAGTTAATGGACCAATGGAACAAAAATGTGCTCAGAAATTTTTGCAGTGAACACATAGTTCCTAATTGCTTTCAAAGAAGCACTAATAATCTAATGATTAGAGTAAGAAAAACTATAGTCAAAATACATAAATGTTTACAGATACACACAGTAACTAAATTACATAATCACTGTGACAAAAGTGTTGACTCCAAAAATTCAGCATGGCAACACATGCTTCACTGTTGTTTAACATCAGTCAAGTTTTAGATATGTTTGAGCTTTTGAAGAACTACTTTGTAAACAGACTAAAACATTCTATAATGATATTAAACATTTTAAAAAGAGTTTTCCAAATCTGGCATGTATTTTATTAAAAATCAGTTGTACATCTTTAATCAGTATACTCAACAACTGGGGTACCAAAGAAACCCAGCCTTTGTGCTTTCAGCAAATTGAGACTTGAAATCAAAGCTTGCAAATAGGAAGGCATTTAAATTTAATTCTGCAAAAGCAAACGTGAAGCTGAACAAATTAAACAAAGAGAATTCAAATGGTGTTGAAGATTTAACTTTTAAATTCTGTAATTACTCTTTCAAATATCTCAACTGTGGTAAGAATCTTTTGATGGAGCTCCTATTTTTATTTCTGCAAATTGATATTTAACACCAGAAAAGAATGAAATTGAAATGGTCTCTCTGGTTTTACAGTATCTACATTTGTTGAAACATTCAAAATAATTTCATCAGATTTCAGTTGCAAAAATATTTTTCAGAGGAAGATAAACATTTTTGAGGCAAAATAATAGTACTATGGAAATAGATGGTGCAAAATAGATATCAATTTTATTACAAACTTTAGAATCATAAATAGGTCCTATTTAGACTAATAAATGTAAACATTGTAATTACAAAGTATCTTAGCACTTACACCACACTTTTTCATTTAAAAATGTTATCGTCAACAGAGAATGATTAAATTAAATGTCATAACTTGAAAATTATTAATCATAACATGCAACCTTGAAGTTTCAGAAAATTTTACTAGAAAAAATAAGATTATACTAAAAAATGCAATCTTCAAAAATGCCAGTGAGCTACATAAGGCTAAAAAATTGATTTATATACATAAGTGTATGCCAAAAATGCATTAATACTTTTTTAATTTCAGATAATCAATAAGCATTTTTAAATTTTGTTTTAATGTATTTAGAAATATATCACTATTTTCTTTTAGATATAATTATGGAAAGCTTTTTCTTATGAAGAACAATTTCATACATCTACAAATAAATCAGTTGCTAATCAATATAGAAATATTTTCCAAATGATATCATGCTAATTCAATAAATTTTATGGTCAGACTAGCCATTACCCTACTCGACTCCTGACCTTGAGCTAGTAATCATAGGTGGCAAAGAGGAATCATTGCATTATCTCCATGACCAGCTAAACAAAAACAAATAAACTTAAAGCACAAGACAGAATATAGCTTGGGGGTTGAAAGAATGGATCCTGGGGCCATGCCACTGAACTCATGGCCCTAGAAGAGCCACTTTCTAGCTGTGTGACCTTGCTTCAATTTCCTCCTTTGCTTGGCCTTGTGATGATCAAATGAGTCAATACACAGAAGGCATTGCAGCTACGTGTAGAGCAAGTTGTAAGAACACAGAGCTGCTGCTCTTAGTCTTGTAATCTAAATAACTACATTATTACAGCTTCGTTACAGTTCTCTGTTGGCCTGGATTTCCTTTGCATTCATACTGATGCCCCTAAGTCCCTTGTTTCCAGAAACATGGGAGCTGCCACTCTCCAGCAGCTTGCATTCCATTATGTTCTTTCCCTTTCTATAATCCTAGCTTTTTTTCAGTTGCTCTCTCTGATCTCTTCTGATCTCTTCAGCTTGCCCTGTGGCAAACCAGCCTCAGTTCCTGACTTTCTTTGCTTGACTTGCCAAATCTGTGCCTCAGCCGTAGCATGCCAGCAATAAGGAGACTCCTGAGCCCAATCTGGCAACAGATGAGGCAGTGATGTGAATGAGTCAAAATTCCCAGACGGGATTTTCAAAAGCTCAAAGGGAAATTATGATGGGTTTCTCCTGCCACTGATCTCAAGTTAGAAAACGACAGATTCATGAGTGGCATCATCTTCAACAAGGCTTCCTGGTTCCAGTCTAGCAGTCCTGTTGTTTTGCTTGAATCCATGGCATGCGCTAATTACTGAGATGGCTTCATGTGTGATTATACCAAAGAGTATCTTTTATGTGTTTGAATTTAGGCTTCTAGTAAAAGGAAAACAAGGAGGGCTTTTAGCCCAGGGATGCATTTGTAAAAAGAAGAGGCAAACAAAAGGAGCAGAAAAATGACTGATCGATAGTTCCAAACAAATTCTTCCCTTTAATAACATTTGCTAGTAAAATAGGATGGCTGTACTTGGATCTCAAGGCAGGATGAGCTAAGTGTTTTTAGGCAAATTCTCATTAGAATTAGAGAGGTTAAGCTTTGCTGGGTGCCAAGAAGTGAATTCTTCAATAATCATTTTCTGGACTTCCCTGGTGGTCCGGTGGCAAAGAATCTGCCAACCAATGAAGGGGACATGGGTTTGATCCCTGATCTGGAAAGATTCCATCTGCTGTGGGGCAGCTAAGCCTGTGGGCTACAACTATTGAGTCTGTACTCTGCAACAAGAAAAGCCACCACAATGAGAAGCCTGCACGCCAACTAGAGAGTAAGCAACACTTGCCGAAACTAGAGAAAGCTCGTGCCCACCAACAAAGATCCAGCACAGCCAAAAAATAAAAATCATTTCCCAAGAGCCAACCCCCCACCATGCTCTGGGGTAGAAACTAAATGCATGGGTATGAATGGTACTGTCCCAGTTTATATTAGTTTCCTAGGCTGCTGTAACAAAGTACCACATACCACATGGCTTAAACAACAGAAATTTATTATCTCACAGTTCTGGAGGTCAGAAATTCAAAATTAGAATATCAACAGAGTCAGTTCCTTCTTGAGACTCTGAAGGAAATCGGCCCCGTGCCCCTCTCTTAGCATCTGGCTGTTCTTGACATTCCTTGACTTGCAAGTTCATCACTGCAGTTTCTACCTATGTCATCATACAGCCTTCTGTCCTATGTGTCTCTGCGTCTACATGTGGTTTTCTTATAAGAATACCAGGTTTTAGATCTGGAGTCCATCCTAATACCCTTGTGGCTCAGACAATAAAGAATCTACCTGTAATGCAGAAGATCCAGGATTGATCCCTGGGTCAGGAAGATCCCCTAGAAAAAGGAATGGTTACCCATTCCAGTATTCTTGCCTGAAGAATTCCAAGGACAGAGGAGTCTGGCAGGCTACAGTCCACGGGGTTTCAAAGAATCAGACATAACTGAGAGACTATCACTTTCACTTTCCCTAAGTTAACTAATGATACCTGCAAAAACAGTTTCCAAATAGGTCACATTCTGAAGATCCAAATGGATGGGAATTTTGGGAAAACACTATTCAACCAAATACACTCTTATTAAGGTGCTCACAGGCTAATGATAGATTGAGATAAGTAAGGAAGAAATTACCACCCACTTTGATGTGAGCTGTGAGAGAGAAAAGTTGCTACAAAAGCATGGAGGAGGAATACCCAACTAGCTGGTATTAAGGAAACTTTCTTTAAATAGTTATATTATTGAATGAGAATGGAAAGAAAAATAGAAATAAGATAAGGCAGAACCATTTGGTCCTTAAAACTCAACATTAAAAAAACTAAGGTCATGGCATCTGGTTCCATCACTTCATGACAAATAGTGAAAAAATGGAAAACAGTGACTGACAGGCTATTCTTGGGCTACAAAATCACTACGGACAGTGACTGCAACCATGAAATTAAAAGATCCTTGCTCCCTGGAAGGAAATCTATAACAAACCTAGACACATATTAAAAAGTGAAGACATAACCTTGCTAACAAAAGTCTAAACAAATGTATAGTCAAAACTATAGTTTTTCCAGTAGTCATGTATGGATGTGAGAGTTGGGCCATAAAGAAGGCGAAGCACCAAAGAACTGATGCTTTCAAACTGTGGTGCTAGAGAAACTCTTGAGAGTCTCTTGGATTGCAAGGAGATCAAACCAGTCAATCCAATCCTAGAGGAAGTCAACCCTGAATATTTATTGGAAGGACTGGTGCTGAAGCTGAAGGTTCACTACTTGGCCACCTGATGCCAAGAACTGATGCATTGGAAAAGACCCTGATACTTGGCAAAGGTTGGGAGCAGTATGAGAAGGGGGCGACAGAGGATGAGACAGTTGGATGGCATCATCGACTCAATGGACATGAGCTTGAGCAAAATCTGGGGGATAGTGAAGGACAGGGAAGCCTGGCGTGCTATAGTACATGGGGTTGCAAAGAGTTAGACATTACTGAGTGACTGAACATGAACCATTTGGAAAGGTTATTGGGAAATACTAATGTGCCCATAGACAATGGTGATCATGTCCCTAAAGTAGCACAAGATTTCAGGTTTGTCTAATTTTCACTAGAAGTATGCAATATTCCCAAAGTAACATAAATAAAGGCAGATGTTTGTATTTATCCAGGCTCACTGAATCAATTAGCAACACAGGCAGAAAGGAGATGAAGGTAACTGCCAGAAAGGTCATTGATATAGGAGAGCATAGAAAATGAAAGGTCTGTGATCTTAACAAATTGAAGGATTAAATGAAGGGCCTAAATTGCAGAAAGCATAGCATAAGCATCTGTTAAAGAGGCATGCCAGAAATCAATGTCCATAAGCAGCAGTCTCCAACCTTATTGGCACCAGGGGCCAGTTTCATTGGAAGAAAATTCTTCTGTGACCTGAGGGTGGTGGGGGGTGGGAGATGGGTGATGAGGGATGGTTTCAGGATGATTCAAACACATTACATTTATTGTGTACTTTGTTTCTATTACTATCACATCAGCTCCATATCAGATCATTAGGCATTAAATCCTGAAGGTTGTGGACCCCTGCCCTAAGGGATATGGGATCTCAGTTTTATTAGGTAGAGGGAAGATCCTGTCTGGATGATGATAGGCCTGTGTTGATTTAACATTCAGTGAGATCCTAAGGCCCCAGCATTTGAGAAAAGCCAAGAATGCAAGGGGCGGTGGGGTGTGTGTACACGAGGCAGCATGGTTAGATATTTTGAAGATTTCACATAAGACACTGGATAGAATTGTTTACCACTAGCAGGTCCTAGGGCCCAGTGAGCCCCAACAAACTTGGTAATGTTGCTGGACAAGGCATTGCATTGATTCTATTGCATGAGGCATAAAGTTCATCCTTCCAGCTTCACTGTGACATATTTACATTCATGTTTACTTTCATACATTCAATTTACATTCTCTGTAGGCTACAGGAAAATATGCAGGAAAGATAGGACTATGCCACTTCTAGGCTTGTTAATTACTCTAGTCATTTCTTTGAGTTTATCATCAGTTGATAGGCTATGTTTGGCAGCTGAAACCATACAGGTTGGCCAAAAAGTTTTGTATATATATCTCCTCTAGAGAAATATTTATTCAGATTCTTGCCTATTTTTTAATTAGGGTATTTACTTTTTGTTGAATTGTATAAGTTCTTCATATATTTTGGATAGCAGATTCCTATCTAATACATGATTTCTCAATATTTTCTCCTAGTTGGGGGTTGTCTTTTCACTTTCTTGATACTGTCCTTTCATTCACACAAGATTTTAATTTTGATGAGGTCCAATTTGTATATTGGTTCTCATGCTTTGGGTGTTATATCTAAGGAGCTATTGCCTAATCCAAGATTGTGAAGAGTTACACCTATTTACTTGTAAGAATTTTATACTTTTAGTTTTTATATTTTGGTTTTTAATACATTTCGAGTTATTTTCATATAAGTAGTAGTCCAGCATTGTTTGTTAAAAATAAAACAAACAACTGTTCTTTTCCCCCCGCTAAATTATCTTGGCAGACTTATTGAAAATCAATTGAACACTAATGTACTTATTGTACTAATGTGTTTATTTATGGACTCCAAGTTCTGTTTCATTGAGCTACATGTCTATCTTTGTACTAGGATCACCATAAAGAATTAATTACCATAGATTTGTAGTAAGTTTTGAAACCCAGGAGTGTAAGTCTTCTAACTTTGCTCACCACTGTCAAGATTATTTTGACTACTTGGTCTCTTAGACTTCCATATGAATTTCAGGGTCTTCTTGCTAATTTTTGTAAAGAGAGGCAGCTGGAATTTTGATAGAGATGATACTGAATCTTTAGATAAATTTGAGGAGTATTTCCATTTTAATAATATTTAATCTGCTAGTCTGTGAACAAAGGACTCCTTTCAAGTCTTTTTCATTTTTGGTGGATGGGTGGCAATATTTTGTAGTTTTTTGTTTTTTGTTTTTTTGTTGTTTTTTTTTTTTTTGGCAGTGCTGAGCAGCTTTCAGTGTCCTGGTTTTCTTACCAGGGATTGAATCTGCACCCATGGCAGTGAAAGCGCTGAGTCCTAACTACTGGACTGCTGGGGAATTTCTGATATTTTGTAGCTTTAAATGTCTTATATTTCTTTGTTAAATTTAATGCTATTATTTAATATTCATAATGTTCTCATAAATGGAATTGTTTCCTTAATTTCATTTTTGTATTGCTATTTCCTACTGTAGAGGAATACAACTGATATGTATGTATTGGTTTTCTATCCTACTACTTTGGTGAACTTGTTTACTAGTTATAATAGGCATAGGCATTTTTCATTGATTTAGACAATCAATGAAGGGGTTTTTACATTGAATATCATGTCATGAACAAACAGAGATAGTTTTACTTCTTCCTTCCCAATTTGGATGACATTTATTTAACCTGGCTAGAGCCTCTAATAGAATGATGAACCAAAGTAGCAAGAATGGATACCCTTGTCTGTTCATGATTTTAAAGGGAGAGTTTTCAGTCCTTCACTATTAAATGTGATGTTCATCATGGGTTTTTCATAAACAGCCTTTGTCAGATGGAGTTAATTCCCTTCTGTCCCTAGTTTGCTATATGTTTTTATGATGGAAGGGTGTTGTATTTTTTCAAATGCTTTTCACACTTCTATTGAGATGAGCATGTGTTTTTCCCCCTTCATTCTATTATTATGCTGCCTTACATTGATTTATTTGTGTATTTGAATCAACCTTGCATTTTTCAGGTTAAATGCCATTTGGTACATAATCTTCTTTAATATGCTGCTGGATTTAGTTTTCTAGTATTTTATAAGAGGACTTTTACATCTGTATTTATAAGGGATATCATTCTTTACTGCTTTATTTTCTTGTATACCTTTTATGATTTTGCTCTCAAGGCAATGCTGGCCTTGTATAAGTTGGGAAGTGCTCCTTCCTCTTCCATTTTCCCAAAAAGTTTGTGAAGTTCTGGTATTAATTCATCTTTAAATGTCTGACAAAATTCACCAGAGAAGTCATGTGATCCTCCTAGGCTTTTCTTTGTGGTGAATTTTTTTGATTTCTAACTCAATCTCTTGTTTTGTTTTTTCATTTATTTTTATTAGTTGGAGGTTAATTACTTTACAGTATTGTAGTAGTTTTTAAAATACATTGACATGAATCAGCCATGGATTTACATGTGTTCCCCATCCTGATGCCCCCCCCCCCACCTTCCTCCCCATCCCATCCCTCTGGGTCTTCCCAGTGCACCAGCCCTGAACAGCTGTCTCATGCATACAACCTGGGCTGGCGATCTGTTTTTAACCTATTTAGAGAGTCTATTTTGTCTTGAATCAGTTTTGACAGTTAATATCTTTCTGAGAATTTGTCTGCTTCACCTAGGTTATGTAATTTTCCAGCATACAATTGTTTCTTTATAATCCTTTTTTTTCTGTAAGATTAATAATGTCCCTGCTTTCATAATAATGCTCCTTTTTTCATGGGTATATTAAAAGGTCATAAGAGCCAACTTGAAGGGCTTCTATTAGCCAATTGTTAGACAAACTGAGCATCAAAATACATAATTAAATGGAGTAAGAAATCATGAGTTCATATTAATATAACTAAGGAAATGGATAAATTAATAAATATGGGAGAAGCAAAACTCTTCCTTACAGGAACATGTCAACTAACTACAGAAGGATGATAAAGTTAGAAAATTTTCATTGATCCTAAACCAGTGATTTAACACTTAATGAGGAAAAGTATATTTTTTGGTCCCAAAGTATCTACCCACAAATTATTTTTTATAAGAGAGAAAATAGTAATTTCACAGTGAAGAAACCTGGCAAACACCACATTACCAAGTTATTAAAGTGAATATCAAGGAACTGGAGGAATCAACTTGCCTGACTTCAGACTCTACTACAAAGCCACAGTCATCAAGACAGTATGGTACTGGCACAAAGACAGAAATATAGATCAATGGAACAGAATAGAAAGTCCAGAGATAAATCCACGAACCTATGGACACCTTATCTTTGACAAAGGAGGCAAGGATATACAATGGAAAAAAGACAACCTCTTTAACAAGTGGTGCTGGGAAAACTGGTCAACCACTTGTAAAAGAATGAAACTAGAACACTTTCTAACACCATACAGAAAAATAAACTCAAAATGGATTAAAGATCTAATTGTAAGACCAGAAACTATAAAACTCCTAGAGGAGAACATAGGCAAAACACTCTCCGACATAAATCACAGCAAGATCTTCTATGACCCACCTCCCAGAATATTGGAAATAAAAGCAAAAATAAACAAATGGGACCTAATGAAAATTAAAAGCTTTTGCACAACAAAGGAAACTATAAGTAAGGTGAAAAGACAGCCCTCAGATTGGGAGAAAATAATAGCAAATGAGGAAACAGACAAAGGATTAATCTCAAAAATATACAAGCAACTCCTGAAGCTTAATTCCAGAAAAATAAATGACCCAATCAAAAAATGGGCCAAAGAACTAAACAGACATTTCTCCAAAGAAGACATACAGATGGCTAACAAACACATGAGAAGATGCTCAACATCACTCATTATCAGAGAAATGCAAATCAAAACCACAATGAGGTACCATTACATGCCAGTCAGGATGGCTGCTATCCAAAAGTCTACAAGCAATAAATGCTGGAGAGGGTGTGGAGAAAAGGGAACCCTCTTACACTGTTGGTGGGAATGCAAACTAGTACAGCCACTATGGAAAACAGTGTGGAGATTTCTTAAAAAACTGGAAATAGAACTGCCATATGACCCCACTTCTGGGCATACACACTGAGGAAACCAGATCTGAAAGAGACACGTGCACCCCAATGTTCATCGCAGCACTGTTTATAATAGCCAGGACATGGAAGCAACCTAGATGCCCATCAGCAGATGAATGGATAAGGAAGATGTGGTACATATACACCATGGAATATTACTCAGCCATTAAAAAGAATTCATTTGAATCAGTTCTAATGAGATGGATGAAACTGGAGCCCATTGTGCAGAGTGAAGTAAGCCAGAAAGATAAAGAACATCACAGCATACTAACACATATATATGGAATTTAGAAAGATGGTGACGATAACCCTATATGCAAAACAGAAAAAGAGACACAGAAGTACAGAACAGACTTTTGAACTCTGTGGGAGAAGGCGAGGGTGGGATGTTTCGAAAGAACAGCATATATATTATCTATGGTGAAACAGATCACCAGCCCAGGTGGGATGCATGAGTCAAGTGCTCGGGCCTGGTGCACTGGGAAGACCCAGAGGAATCGGGTGGAGAGGGAGGTGGGAGGGGGGATCGGGATGGGGAATACGTGTAACTCTATGGCTGATTCATATCAATGTATGACAAAACCCACTGGAAAAATAAATAAATAAATAAAGTGAATATCAATAATATTGAGGATATCTGGAATCGTGTGATTCTTGATTTGATACACTGAAGAGAACACAACATTCCTACTATTTCCAAAAAACAGAAACATAAAAATAATGATAAGGAGATATCAAATGACTATTAATAACAGGCATTCTATAATGTGACTGGACTCTTCAAAAACATCAAGGTCAACAAACACAAAGAAAACCTCAGGAACGATTCCTTATTAAAGGGGAATGAAGCTCACAACAATGAAATACAATGCAAGATCTTCGGTTAGGTACTGGATTAGAGAAAATGACAGTATAAAGTTTATTGTGGGACAAGTGGACAAGTCACTTAACCATCTCATGTCTAATTTTCTTCAACTGTCAAAGGGGGCAAATCTTTAGCATCTTCTAAAGCTATTAGTGTAGGGAATGAGATATCATTGTGAAATATACAGCACAGGTCTAGACTCCATAAATGTTTAATATAAACTCACTGAAAGTTTCTTTATCTTCTATAACCCTCTCATTCTACTCCATGATTTATTTTGACCTAGTAGCTAGGCTCATCCTGCCAATTTAATCTATATTTACTACTTAATTATAGCCTTAGGGTCACTTTTGCAACTGTTCCGCCAGCGTCAGGTTATAACAACTTTGCTTCTGGCTTCTTCTTCTAGATATTATCACAAGATGTGCAACTCTGATACCTCTCTTTGCAAGTGACCCAGACCCTCAAGCTAAACCTTCTGATAATAGAATTTTATCTCCCTCTCCCCGCTGCCCACAGTGTGTGTGTGTGTGTGTGTGTGAGTGTGTTTGTGCCAGTGTGCGTGCACATATTCAAGACTTCTCTTATAGTGAGCTTCCCTGATGGCTCAGTAGGTAAAGAATCTGCCTGCAACACAGGAGACACAGGAGACATGGGTTCGATATGTGGATTGGGAGGATCCCCTGGTGGAGGAAAATGGCACCCCACTCCAGTATTCTTGCCTGAAGAATCCCATGGACAGGGGAGCCTGGCAGGCTACAGTCCATGAGGTCACAAAGAGTTGAATATGACTTAGCAGCAAAGCACTTCTAATATTAGCCAAATGTATTATCAAATGTCAAATATCTCTTTCTCAGTAATATCTTCTCAAGCTACTATTATTTATTATGATTATAAATATGATGATTTTTAAAAATTTTTCTTTCTTTTTTATTTTTTGGCTGTGGGGAACTTAGCCCTCTGACCAAGAATTGAACCCCAGGCCCACGGCAGTGAAGGCACCTAGTCTTCAACCATTGGACCACCAGGGAATTCCCCATCAAACTACATTTAAAATGGCAATCACTGCCACCCAACAACCTCTAGACTTTTAGATTTTTCTTTATTCTCCCTCATAACACTTTTTACACTTCTACATACTATTTGTGTTTACTTGGTTGTTTTGACCATTTTCTGTCTCCTTTTGCTGGAATGTAACCTCTATCAAGTTAGGCGATTTCAGCTGTATTTCCGGGGGTATATCTTCAGCATCTATAGTAGTGCCCGACACTTGATAGATACTCGATAATATTTGTTAATAAATGAAAATTACTCGTTTGTTGGGCAGGTGCCCTTGTGCTGCTTTTGACGGAAACTGAGAGCTATCCACACAGCAGTCATTGGGGTAAGCCTTGTTCCTTCATTGTGTTAAACAGTATTTCTCAAACTGGGCTTCACCAATAAAAATTCAGCAGTTCCTGACTTCATGTGGAATATAAAAGACTTAGAAAAATTGTTTAAGATCTTATTTGAAACAAAGAATTACAGATATAAGAGCAAACATTTGGAACTCTGAGGAATATAAAGAAATGAAATGTGCCAGAGGAATTTCTGTTTTACAAAACTAGATTCACTTGTTACCAAGAGAAACGGGACCCCTAGACAGTCACCATTCTGATGTCAGGAATAAAAGGAAAACAGAAATTAAAGTGATTTTAAATATGGGTGATAGATAGCGAGGAGAAGAGGGAAGTCTCAAATTAGACCTGAATGTTGATGCAGAGTGTCACCACAACAATTTTCTAAATATTTCAAAATAAGCAATATCTTAAATGCTTATTCAGAGAAGGCAATGGCAACCCACTCCAGTGTTCTTGTCTGGAGAATCCCAGGGATGCTGGAGCCGGGTGGGCTGCCATCTATGGGGTTGCACAGAGTTGGACACGACTGAAGCGACTTAGCCGCCGCTGTAAATGCTTATTTGGAAAGGAAAGTGTGAACAATTGATTGTTTTTCATGATAAGGAGACTCTCATTGAAAAAAATCTCACAATTAAACTCTCACTGGAAGATATCTCCCATTTCAGAGAGGTTCTTGTATTATACATATACCATGTAACTGGAACAGAATCACTAGGACTGACATACTGGTTGGTGATGCTTACCAAGAATATTGCTTGCTTACACCAAGAATATTTATCCTTTTATATCTCATTTTCTCCTTTATCTACAAGCCTCTAGACAGTACTAAGCCCCTGCTCTAATCTTTGATTTGCAAAAGTAATGTTAAGTCTAGATTGGTGGTGCTAGTGGTAAAGAACCTGCCTGCCAATACAGGAGACTTAAGAGACACAGGTTTATCCCTGAGTTGGGAAGATTCCTTGGAGGAGTGCATGGCAACCCACTTTAGTATTCTTGCCTGGAGAAACCCACGGACAGAGGAGCCTAGCAGGCTATAGTCCATGGGGTTCCAAAGAGCTGGATACTATTGAAGTGACTTAGCATGCAGAATGCACAGATTATACACTATACTGTAGTTCAGGGGACAATAATTACCAGAAAAGTGAGAAACTCCTGTGTCTTGCTGTGTAGGGCAGACTGTGATTCTTACGTGATCCTGTGATCTATTCACAAAAGTAGAGAATAACAGATTGAAAGATGGATAACTCAACTTTGGAGGTACTGGAAACATGTACTGTTCATCATGTCACTGTCCTTGGTATTCTCTGTTGGGCACTGTGTCTGGACTTAACATGAGACAAGAAAGAGAATCATGGGTAAACCATTTGCCAAGGGCATAACTTGACCTTACAGTTTAAAGGAATTAACTGCCCATTCTAATCTGTTTCTAAGTCTCCCGGGTGGAGGAGCTGATTTGAGCTTCCACCTCTAATCAAGAGTGACCTCAAGAAAGGAAAGACGGCCTGCTCTGAAACATCAGAGACCTCTAGCTTCAAAAATGCCAACTAGAGTTTTGACGGACGGTAGACTCCCACATCCTGTATATCAAGATTAATATTCTGAAGAATGTGAGAGGAGATCCAGCATTTCCTTGTGTTCACTTTGTCCATAAAAAGGAGAATTTTCTTTAACTCCCAGAAGAAGAAAATGGTGGAGTGAATACTTTCAGCTCTTCTCTCACTCTTGCACTTTTTCTTTCTGTATGTGATTAGAGTCCAGGACACTGGCTGGCTTAGTGGAAGCACCAAATTGGCTTCAATACTTGAATCATATCCTCCTGTTCTCACTTCCCGAGGTCTATTATATGAGCACTGATTGTTCTCTCACTAAGGCACTAAAACCAAGGCATGTCTCCGCCCTCACCCCTTCCTTCATAGCAGAGAAACTGGTGGCCTTATTTTGGCTTTAATTAACTGGAACTCTTATATTTAAGGTTTATAGGTACATCCTGGAAACACATTAGTCATACAGATATTCATGCTTTTTGCTTTTGTTCTGTTTGTACGTACTCAAGAGAGATGAGAGCATCTTAGCCACTCCCTCACAACTTTAACAAAAGCAGTTCCATAATTCAAGCTTTCAGAGATTCCAAATCAAATTTAGGTCTGCAACAGTATTTTAATATAGAAACGCATCCCCATAGATCAGCTTTGTCTTCTATAAAGAGTAAAATGGGGAGGTTGAGGGAAGATCTAAGAAAAAGCTGGGAGAAGGGAAGGGGCAGGATGTCAGACAACCTCCTGTTTTTAGAGCTGGTAATGCTGCCTAGTCCTGGCTAGGCCAGCCCTGGAAGGAAGTATGTGGGCTGGCTGTAGAATTAATTGAATTTCACAACTTGCCTCACATTCCTGCTGACACAAAGTGCCTTGCAAGGAGGGAAGCATCACGGGAGGCCAACACAATGGTAAGACCAAGGTTGGGCACTGCTGTGAGTCTTTCTATATGCAACTCCTGGCTCAAAATAGCCTGCCTGTTAGCGCCCCAGCCGAGAGCCCCTACAGACGAGGAAGGAAGAGATGTGCTGCCTCTAAGATACGGGCTGCCCTCTGCTCCAAAAGGAAGCCACTGACCTGTGGTCGCCCTTCCCCTCTCAGCGCTAGACAGGCCTCACCTATAAAGAAGGCATTCTGACTGCATGAATTTATTTAAAATAAATAAATTTCCAGCTGTGACACTCTATTTGTCTAAGGATGGGAGGATCAACTCAAGACTTCCTTTAGCAACAGTCCCATGCCCCATTAATGTGTAGAACCTGACTCAGGGTATATAGTAAGCTTCCTGCCTCATTTCTCCACCTAGATAGGAACCAAGGGAAGGACATAACTCTGAACCAGGCATTTTACAAGTCTTTATATAGGTAACTAAATGCCACCTTTACAAAAAGAATGCAAGAGCTAAAGGAGGAGTTGTAATTTACTAATAAGGAGACAATGACTCAAAGAATTTAGAGGACTTACCCAGTGTAAAAAAAGTAATAATAATAATAAAAGTTAAGAAAAAGAGCTAGAAATTAAAATTCAAACTATAAACTCCAAAGCCAGGGGCTATTCTCACAGAACAATTTTGCCTACATGAAGCCTGAATTGTTTCTGTGACCATTTCCGTAACATCATTACTAAATACATGTTTATTAATGAATGGCTGTCTAAAGGAAAATATGATTTATTAGGTTAAATATATTAAAGTGTTTGATCAGTGAACAGAAAGATTATTGTGAACAAATTCTGACCTCAAGTAATATTTCTAAGAATATTCTGTAAGATGACCTTCATTTATTCATGTGTTCATGCATTTAAAAAACGGCACCTACAAGATGCTAGGCACTTGGGCCAGGGGTAGGTCAAAGAGGAAATAATCCTTGAATATATAGCACATACTGTTTTGTGGGAGGACAGCCTACATTGAGTGAATCTGAAGTCACAACAGGGATGCGAGCTGTAAGAGAAGGGTAACCTGGAAGCTGAGAGTGTGTCCTGGGGAGTCAGGTCAGGCTCTCCTGTATGCATGGCGGCTCAGGTGAAATTTACAGGAAGTGCAGACATTAACCAGGTGGGAGGAGTCAAGAGTACAATCACTCTGTGCCGCAGACAGCACGTGGAGAGGCGCACATGAGGCAGGGAGGAGCAGGATCCTCTGCAGGAATAGAAAGAAAGCTGCGAAGGCTCAGGTGAACCTGTGGGGGTCCTGGGGTCCAGAGCTCACTTCGCAGAAAGATGGTTTTCTAAGATGCATACCCGCAAACTGCTGCACTTACACTCATCTCAACCTCCGTCAAAACCCTTTTCTGAGGAGCTCCTTCTTTTCTAGGCTCATGCCTTCATTCATGGTCTGCACCTCACTCCCACCCTCTTCACGGGCTTCATGTTTTGTCACTTTTTCTGGATTCAACTTCACTTTATGTCCCTTTCCCTTCTGCAGGATTCTCATTAATATGCAAACACACTGCAATACCCCCTATCTTAAAAATCAACTACATTGATACCCACATTCCCTTAGCATCTGCCATGATGCTTCCCTTTTTCTTTTCATAGACAAAATTGTTTATAAAGTTGTCTTCATAAGCAATTTCTCACATCTCATTCTCCACCTCTCTCTCTGTCTCTCTCTCTCTCTCTCTCTCTCACACACACACACACACACACAGATGGGCAATTACTATTCAAAATTAGTAAATATAACATACATTTACAAAAAGACAGCAAGCCACAAACTGCCACAACCATCAATAGAAGACCAACAGAACAGAGTCAGCACCTCAGGAGCCCCCTCATTTGCTCTTCCTGGTTCTACTCTTGGTACATTCCAAAATTAACTATTCTTAATTTTACTTAAGCACTTTTACCTTTACTTTGTAGTTTTACCATCTATGCTTGCATCCTTAAATGCTATTGTTTAGTTTATCTTGCCTGATATTTTAAACTTACAACCATATGGTATAAAGTTATTTGTATCTAGTTTCTTTCACTCAACATCATGTTTGTGAGAATCATCATGTTGCACAAAGCTGCAATTTATACATTTTCATTGTTAAAAAGTCTTCCATTATATCAGCACGACTCTTTACTTGATTATTGATAGACATGGGATTGTTTACAGTTTGGGACCCATGAATAACACTGTATGAGCATGCATCCTTGCATATGTTTATTGGTAAATACCAACAGATGCAAAAGTGAGTGATCACAGGCTTCACATATCTTCAACTTGGAGAGATCCTTCACTAGTATAATACAAAAATGTTTTCCAAAACATACCATCTTATACTCCCATTAGTAATATATGAGAGGATTTTTTGTTTTCTTTTGATCCACATCATATTCATTAGCACTTAGAAATATTAGTCACTCTTTCTTCTTTTTCTCTTAGTGTTCTGGTGAAATGTTGTATTAAACTATGATTAAAATTTACATTTTCTGATTATTGCCATAAAATTGAGCACTTTTCAAACATGCATTAAAGGTCAATTGGACAGACATTTTAGTAAAATGTTTGTTCAGTTCTTTTGCAAATGTTTTTATTGGGTAGTCTATTATTTTTTCTTAGTGAAATACTTATAGATTATACAAGGCTTTATTGGTTATATGGGCTTAAAATATCATCCATTCTGTAGCTTGCTTTATAATCCGTTTACTAGTCTTTTTTTAAACAAAAATGCCTAACTTTAATATAGTTCCACTTTTCAATATTTTCCTCTGTAGTTACATACATTTATGTCATTTCAAAAAGCTTTTCCTACACCTAGATCATGAGCATATTTTCATACATTATCTTTTGGAAGCCTCATTGTTCTGTAGTCCATATAGGCTTTGAAAATCCATACTTACAGTCCCCTTGAAATTTATTTTTGTGTCATGTACAAGATAGGAGTCAAATTTCATTTTTGTTCACTTGGATATCCAACTGACTCAACAGCATTTATTATTTGTTATATTTATATTCCTACTGCTTTATAATTCCTCCTTTTAAAACAAGTGACTGTTTATGAGTATGTATGCATCTGGGCTGTTTACTATTTTTGTGGAGCCCTTGTATAATTTATAGGATATCAGACTGCATTATGTATGATATTTGCAACAAAATTCTTTACAGATATTCTTTATCAGATCAACCAATTCTCTTTTATTCCTAGGTTGCTAAAGACATAAAGGATGAATAGACATTAAATCTTATCAACATCTTTTCATCTTTTACAATAATAATATAATCATTCTTCCTTATTTGTTCCTGTGGTAAATCATATTATTTTTTAACACTGAAACCAAACATGACATCTAAAATTAATCTAACATGGTCATGAAGCTTTACAATTACATATATACTTTATATTAGAAACAGAGTTGTATTGTTGTTGTTCAGTCACTGTCATGTCTGACTCTTTGCAACCTCAGGCACAGCAACACACCAGCCTTCCCTGTCCTTCACTATCTCCCAGAGTTTGCTCAAACTCATATCTATTGAGTTGATGATGTCATCCAACCATCTCATCCTCTGTCACCCTCTTCTCATCCTGCCCTCAACCTTTCCCAGCATCAGGGTCTTTTCCAAGAGTCTGCTCTTTGCATCATGTGACCAAAGTATTGGAGCTTCAGCTTCAGCATTAGTCCTTCCAATGAATATTCAGGGTTGATTTCCTTTAGGAATGACTGGTTTGATCTCCTTGCAGTCCAAGGGACTCTCAAGAGTCTTCTCCAGCACCACAGTTCAAATGCATCAGTTCTTCAGTGCTTAGCTTTCTTTATGGTCCAATTCTCACATCCATACATGACTACTAGAAAAACCATAGCTTTGACTATACAAACCTTTGTCAGCACAGTGATGCCTCTGCTTTGTAATATACTAGGTTTGCTATAGCTTTTCTTCCAAGGAGCAAGAGTCTTTCAATTTCATGGCTGCAGTCACTGTTCACAGTGATTTTGGAGCCCAAGAAAATAATCAGTTTGCATTTGGTTGTTTTCTCAAACCAGCTAATTTAAAATGTCATTGCCCAGTGAGAAATCATGATTGACAATGTCATCTCTTAAATCTACAGCTGTTAACCAGCGTGTTTCCTTTATTCTAATGTTTGCACTTATCATGGATGAACTTTCATCATTCTGTGATTACCAAGGCAAAATCTTGTGTATTTTGCAATGCCTTCTCTATCCTCTCTGGGATAGTAAGCATCAAGCCCTCAGTAGTGAGCAGGCAAGGTCAGCCACCACAGAACTGAGGCTGGGAGCTTAATACCAAGAGCTCACAAGGGTGCATGTCAAGCATTCTTAGGAGGAATAGAGGATCCTGGTGGAAGTGCCCCGAGCAGATCCCTAGAGGAGGCAGAGAGACCTAGACTCCAAGGGAGCAAATGAGAATATTATTAAACATCTGTCATGTGCCAGATTCTCCACAGGGGATCGCTGAGAATGCAAAATTCAGTCAGAAGTGCTATGACTTAAAAAAAAAAAAAGATCAGATTCATTTATCTCATGTTCACTGCTCAGCCAATGCATTCTATCTTCCATTCCCTCCACTTACTGAAACTAACCTTCCTAATGCCAAATAGAGTATTTACATCTCAGACTCCTCGAAGTTCAAGTCCTAAATCTTCTAACCATTTTTCTCTCTCTTGAGTAATTATGATAAGCAAAATACCATATTCTTTCTGATGTTTTTCTGTTCTTTATCAGTCTCCACTCTCAGGTCTTTGCCCTGTCTGCCCCTTATATATGTTGTTCTCCTGAGATTACTTCTGAGTCTCTTACATTCTTTCTCCATGTCCTGCTTGTAATTCCAGTCTTGCCCATGGAACCAGCTATCAAGCCAATGCAAATTTCTCAAAGATCCCCATTTTGAAACCCTTCACCTCCGCTTTACTGTTTCTGGCATATCCACAATGTCTTTCATGATTTCCATGATTGACTCTGTAGTTAATCCTGTGAAGTCATGTACAACATCTGGATAGTTTTCTCCATCAAAAATTCATTGTTTCAGGCTTCATGGCTTTCATGGCTTTTTCTACAACAATGATGGTATATTCAATGGTGTAATCCTTCCAGGCTTTTATGATGTTCCCCCTACCAGGGTTCTCTTTATACAGTTGACAATCCTTCCCATAGAGTACTGTGTATAATGAACCTGAAAGGTTTCTTATGACTCCCTTTATCTGAAGGTTGAATTAGAGACATTGTGTTTGGGGGCAATTAGAACACCTTGACATCTTCGGTGTTAAACTCGTGGGGCTCTGGGTGAGCAGGGACAGTGCTCAGGATCAGAAGAACTATAAAGACAATCACTTACTGACAAGATACCTCCTGACATCAGAGACAAAGTATCCATGGAACCAATCTAGAAAAAGGATTCTCATTGTCCAGGCCATCTTGTGGTAAACCAAAAGACTGGCAGCTTGTGTGTATCTTTTCCCTTCAAGGTTTGAGGGTTAGCAGGTTTATAGATAAAGCTAGTCTTGATTACAAATCTGACAGCATTTGCACAAAACAACAGTTAGTTTATCCCTTCCTGCCTTAAATCTTGGTGCATGCTTCTCTTCCTTCCTGATAAATAGCCTTTGTTGCATTTATCTTTTCCAGAATAGGGCACATTTGTCTGCATTAAAAACCTGTGCAGGCAGATATCCTTTCTCCTCAGTAATTTTCTTATAGGTATCTGGGAACTTGTCTCCTGCCTCTTGGTTGGCAGAAGCTGCTTCTCCTGTAATCTTGACATTTTAAGTTAAACCTCTTCAACAATTATCGAACCATACTTTGCTGGCATTAAATTCTCTAGCTTTAGATCCTTTACCTTCTTCTTGCTATCAGTTGTTAAATGATGACTCTGCTTTTTCTTGAATCGTATAGATTCTACAGGTGTGCATTTATTACAGAAATCTTGCACCCACATGAAAGCTGCATTTTCAATGATATAGAAAGGTATTTCATGAAAAGTGCAAGGTAAAGCTGCAGTCATGATGTCACAGATTTCCTTTTCTCTTTTTACAATGGTCCTTTTGCTGGATTCATTTATCTTGAAATGATGGGCAGCTACAGCTACAGATGTCAATCTATGGTACACATTAAGCAATTCAACTTTTTTCTTTTAATGTCATGACTTTTCTCTGCTTCTTGGGAGCATTTCTAACATACTAGTGGCTCTTCATATGGTTCCCCTGGTATTATTCAAGGCTTATGGTATTGCACTAAGCACGATGAAAAATATACACGATGAAAAAAAAGAACAGCAAGTCACTTTTTATTATGACACAAAATTTACTGGAGACACAAACTGCTCACAAAAAGATGATTAGCATCACATGATGTTCTAAGTGAAAACTCACAACACTTGAGTTCACTGCAACAGCAACAGGAGGTAGCTATGAAATTATTACAGTAGGACAGTGTTACTTTATGCAGTTATGAGTTAATGCCCCATCTTTACATTTGTCTACATATCGCTCAACTGGAAATGGCACTCTATATGCCATTTGGTCAGTGGTATGGTCAGTGCTTGTGTGCACAAGTTTTGGTAAATTTTAAATTTTTATTTTATATTTGTGCATATTCCATGGTAGTAAGTGATAAAATGGACTAAAATCTACAGATATCTTATATATTCAGGACACACACCTTTGTCTTAATTTTTTCAGTAAATTAGGCTACCCGGTTCATCTGCGAGTTCTTTCAATTTTTTGCAAATCTCCAAAAAATACTTCTAAAATATTTATCGAAATAAAAATCCAAATATAAGTGAACACACACAGCTCAAATCCCTGCTATTCAAAGGTCAACTATACACACACACACACACGCACATATATGAGAATGTGTGTATAAATATATACAGTGAAAGTCACTCAGTCATGTCTGACTCTTTGTGACCCCATGGACTTTACAGTCCATGAAATTCTCCAGGCCGGAATACTGGAGTGGGTTGCCATGTACTCCTCCAGGGGACCTTCCCAACTCAGGGATTGAACCAAGGTCTCCCACATTGCAGGCGGATTTTTTACCAGTTGAGCCACAAAGGAAGCCCATATTCTATATAAAATTTCTTATTTTATTTTCCCCATTTTCTATTAAGTTAAGAGATATATCAATATAAGTGGTGCTGACATTTGCATTTCAGTTCACAGGACACTAGAAGACACATCAAGAGGTGAAAGGGAAGGTGGTATATCACTGGACATGTGAGACTTCCAGGTGGGTACAGAGAATAACAGCACATTGTGTTGTCACTTCTGTGTCATGAAGTTACTGCTGTTTTCAAGTTAAATAAAGGCAGAAGTTGAGACTCAATAGTGAGGAGCAGGAAAGTGGGCTATGCTAGTCTAACATCTGGTTTGCTTCCAGATCTATTCCCTGACCATCGCCCAGAAGCTATGTGAGGGCATGGGAGTCGGATTGGCAAGAAGCAGCATGTGGACAGAGGAGAAATGTTTACAACACTAGGAGGAGAAGTGAAGAAAAATCAGCAAATTTTGGTAACTTCATCAGGGTTATAGCAGACAACCAACAGTGAATGGAGCATGGTGAGTATTTCAGGCCAGGTAGATTTAGATCCCTCTCTAAAACCATTTCAGATGCTCTAATCAGCATAGATTGGCAATACCAGAAAGAAGCATGGTGCATGATATGATAAAATGGAGAAGATTGGACACAGCGGGCTATTCTCAGAGAGAGGGGGTCATCATAGTGGGATGGAGCTGAGTTTGGAAACGATCACTCTGTAGTGGCTTACATGGATCTTATAATCAAATGAGAATGTTGTGAGTTAAATGGGAATGTGAATACAGTGCCACTGCTGGTTCATGACATTTAAACAAAGGCGGGAGTTGGCTTGATTAGTAATGGCAGTGACAGGACTGCCTTGGTAAGACACAGGACTCTTCCTCTTAAAATGCAAGTGCTTAAGAACAGTAAGAGAGTGATAGGGAGATAGAAGTGAAAAAGAGAGAAGCTGAAGAAGGAACATGGGCTGACAGAGGAGGATCAAAGCAGCAATAACTAATGGAGAGAATTTTAGAAGCAAAGTTAGTTTCATTTAAAGATTAACTCTAGCCTCGGGGTATGCACTGATGGAATGCTACCAAATGATATCAAATTCACAGAAAACATCAAATTAAACGCTTGGGAGGAAAAAGAAACAAAAACAAAGGAAACTATCCTACTGTTTTGAAGGCAACTGGCTTTTTCCTACTATTGAGCGTGGAGCTGCCAATCCAAGCAAGTGAAATAGATGCGGTAAAGAAAGAAAGATCTGAAAAGGCAGCAGAAAGAATAACAGTAAATAGTACTGGGCAGCTAGAGAAATGAAATATACTTGATGAGCCTTGAACTCGGGAGGTGGTTGGCCTGGGACTTCCCTGCTCTGTGATGGAAGCTACATCCATGGCCAGAAGGATTCCTGTCCGCTGAAGTTGTGTTGTAGAGAATGTTATTAGTGCTAAGAAATAGGAAAATCTCCCCAGAGCAGCTACTCAGTCTTCAGAAATGGTTCAACAAAAAGAATTTCAAACTCTTTCACGCAGACATTGATCACACCTACTGTGTTCTTTGCAATGATTCCACTACAAAGTTTCAGCATTCAGTATACACAGAGTCCTGCCAAAAGCCAGCAGAGCTACCACTGTTTGCCCTGCAGGAAGAAGGGAGGACTTAGAGAAAGCCACTGGCCTCAAGGAGCACACTGTCTAGAAGGAAAATGTGGTGACTTATACATGATAAGGCTTCCCAGGTGGCTCAGTGGTAAAGAACCTGCCTGGGAATGCATGAGATATAAGAGATGCTGGTTCGATCCCTGGGTCAGGAAGATCCCCTGGAGAAGGGAATGGCAACCTACTCTAGCATTCTTGCCTAGAGAACCCCATAGACAGAGGTGCCTGGCAGGCTATATATAGTCCATGGGATTGCAAAGAGTCAGACACGACTGAGTGACTAACACTTCACACTTATACAATAAGTGTATAAGAAAAAGTAGAAAGTGATAGGGCCACTGAAGACAAAGGGAAACTCTACCATTTCTTGGTACATTTCAGGCTGTCTGGAGCTGCCCTTTGCAGACTCATCCTTGAGAGGCTGTTTTCTTTTTGGGGTGTTTTATTTGTCTTCTCTCTAAACTCACTCCTTGCTATCTAGTGACTTCACGATTTAATCCATATGACCCCAGCATCAACCAGTCCATGAGCACATCTTATATTAGTGGCTTGGGGCTTACATCCAGGACTGATAACGCAAACATCACCTAGTAGGTCCAGAAGTGTGTTAGCGAGAGATGACAAATTCTACATGAACTTTATAAATCTTTCTTCAGACAAGGCATGCATGACTTGTATAAGCCACACCTCAGGACAGGGGCCATAGTATCTTTTTCAGCCTTCTTAACCCGATACAAGAATGTCGTGTTTACCCTTGTCTCATGAAATGTGCTGGATTGGGACCCCCACCCCACGTGGAGTACATTCGGTTCCCATTCCCCCCAGATGTCATTCTCACTCCAGACGGCTTCTGCTTGCTTCCAGACGGAGCTCTCAGCAGGCCTTTAACTATAGCTCTGCTCACCACTGAGGGCTGCAGTTACGCTCTGGGCCTCCAAGAGGTTCCGCCTGCTTGTGAGCACTGCTTATCCATCACTGATGTGTTTAAAACACAGGGAGGTTCACAGCGTGAACTCCCAATGCCATTCTGATCCGTCATCTATGTCATCTCATTTAATCTCCATGATATTCTGCGAAGGTCAGGAACACCGTAAATCACAGGATAGATTTCATACAACAATTATTAGAATAAAAAATTCACAGGCAGTTGGCTATGGCAAAAGAAGTAGGAGTCCACATCTCCATTTTAGCAGAGGAATAAATTAGCCCCAAAAGTTTTAACCAAAACCAAGTCTTGAGTAACAGAATAGAAATGTGACTCCATATCTGTGGGAACCCAGAGCCTGTAGACAATGTTGCTTTAGTGGTTAAGGAGAGCTGAAAGGAGTTCCTTTCAGTGAAGTGAACAAAATTCTTACTAGCCCTTAAAAAACATGAGTAAGGAATGAGACATTTTAGACAAAGGGATCCTATATGTGCAAAGTTCTAGAAATCAGAAATACCAAGTACATTTCCAGAAAGGCCAGTCCTCCACGCTAAAGCATTCTTCTGTCCAGTTACCAGGAAGTTTATGCATCTACCCCTTCAATTCCAATATATTTACAACTTTCATTGAGCCTTACTATGTACCAACCACTAGGTACTAAAATTGCAAAGGATGTAAAATCTTGACCTGTCTGAAAGGATCCCACATACTAGTGAGAGAAAAAGATATCTTGACAAAAATATTCATTATTGTCTACACTTTAAAATATAGCCTAAATGACCATGCTATATTAGAGGAGTTGATATTTGAGCAGGTTCTGGAAAGATGTATAGAATTGCAAGAGGTGCAGAGGGTAAGGACTGTGGGCATTCCAGGTTGAGACAATAGCAGATGCAGAGGCCAAAGTATAAAGCACACAATTCTACTTTCAGGACTTGCAAGTGATCCCTTTGGTCAGACCCCCTGCTGCCTTCCTCCCCAGGTGCAAAGACTGACCAGGGATGGAGATGAATGGGAATGGATTGAGTAGTTTGGAACTGTCTCCTTTTCGACTGATCCCCAGCTGAGGCTGCAGCTCAGGAGCCTTTAGAAATCAACACGTCAGAAACTGGTGAAGCCCTGGAGCTGAAGGTGTTGCTGCTCTCCAGTCCCAGGCTTGTCTCATCCTAGAGCACTCCCAGAGCTGCATGCCCTGATGCCTGATGCTGAAACAGACACATTCATTTCTCCCACTGCTCATCCCTATCTCTACAGAGCATCCCTGCCTTGTTATCCTCTTCTTAGGTAAGCCAGACCATGCAGATGTACCTTGTAAGGAATGATTTCACATCACCAAGCTGTCAAAACACAGTATTTTTTATCCGTGAGGCTTGCATACAAACAGCATGCCAGCTGACCTGCTTTGCTCCAGGGCCAAAGGTGAGAGAAGAAAGTGCAGGGGTGGAGTGGATGGGGAGCAGGTGGCTGACACATGCTGAAAGGAGGGTGGGCAAAGAGTAGAACTGCAGAAGGGTGAGATGGGGTTAGAGTGGTGAGGGCAGTTTCCAAGCTGGGTGCATCTATCTTCTGTTTTTATTAATATGTTTGTTTTCAAATTCTTCCCATTGTCTGACTTCACATCCAGCATAACCTCCCAGGTCTGTGATGATTATTTCTAAATACCTATTGGTTTGGGTCATTTTTCTCTCAGTCCAATTCAGTGAAAACTTACCCAGGTTCATCCCAAATCCATGAACTGGGCTGAAACTTGCAACTTAAAAGGAAATAGGGCATGAACTCCATTTTCATGGAACTCACAATCTAATGAGGAAAGACACCACACAGAGCACCATATTAATAAAGAATTAAGCACAAGGATGCTGAGGGGATGTAGAAAAATGAGCCTAGAGGACCAGGGCAAGACCTAAAGGAGGCGCTTCCTGCACTGGATATTAAAGATAAGCGGGAAGTATATTTAGTATTAATAGCATTGTCGATAATGATAAATGCTCTCAATAGACCTGCCATGAAATGTTTATGGGGAATAACACTGCATCAATGTAAATATAACGACTGCTATAATATGAGGGGAAATTAATGGAACTATCATCAAGTTGGGAGACTAATCCAATTCTCTAAATCTTTAACAGATCAAATAGATAGGAATAAATGGGTTTCAGGGAAACAGAATAATACAATAAATAAAGTTTATTTGCCAGATGTATATATATTGTAGTCTACCATATTTTTAAATGACCATAGTTTATTGCAGAAAGAAAAACATAATATTACTATCTAGACACACACTGACTCTTAATACAGTCTGAAAGCTAAAATTATATTAAAATAAGACATAAATTAAAATTAATACCTTATGGGCTCTTATATATATCAATAAAACAGACAACATTCTGATAAATTTAACTAAGGACTAAAAGAGAAAATATCAATATATCAACACTGGGAATGAGAAAGAGGGCCCAATGACAGACACAACTGACTAATATTTTAAGGAGTTTTGTGCATAGGTTTATGAAGATATTTGTTATTTTATTTTTCAATTATAGATGTGTCTGGTTTGGGAATCTAGATAATGCTGGATTTATAAAATGAGGTAGGCAGCATCTTCTTTTTATATTCTGTAAGAACTTGTGAAACTAGAATTATTTCTCGCTCGACTATTTGCTAGCATTCCCCTGGTGAAACCAGGTGGGCCTGGAATCTCTTTGTGTCTCCTGTAAGAAACATAGGGTTGGATCTTGCTTTTTTTCCTCCGGACTAGAAAGCTGTGACTTATGATTTTGTTCTGCTGTTCTTGCCTTTTTCTCCCCTTTTTGTTCTTTTTTGGGGGGGAGGGTGGGGAGGCATCAGCTTGGGGAGTATTACTTGAATATAATTACTTGAATATAAGAAACTCTTTTATTTCCTGAACTTCTTGGAAAGACAGCTTTTGTTATTCTGTTAGTTTGCTGTTTTGTTTACTGCAGGACTAACAAGCTGTATTTTTCACTTTTAACATCTAGTTAGGTTGAATGCATTGTACTGCTTCACACCTGAGTGGTCCACTCCTGACACTACAGTGCTTCACTTCACTCTTCACTCTTCCCACTTAGCATCTTTCAAATGGAATATCTAAAGAACAGAATTACTTTACGTATACAATACCTTTCTGTAGTGTATTTGTCTAAATACATTAGCAATTCTACCTTATGATGTTATTCATTTTATTTTAAAATCCATTAATATTTATAGAAATTATTAGTAGGGGAAAATGAGTAGTCTTTTATGCTTACCTGCTTCTTTTCCACTTCTGTGGCCCTTCTTTACTTCCTAGATACCTGAGTTTCTCTCTGATATCATTTCCATTTTGGCTTCAGGATATTACTCAGAATTTCTTCTATTGTAGGTATACTGGCAACAAATTCCGCTTTTGTTTTCTCTTAAGATTTCTTTGTTAAACTCTCACTTTTGAACATAGATTTTAGTTCATATAGCATTCCAGTGGACTGACCCCACTACCATCAGCAGGTCATTCCATTGCATTCTGGTCCTCTGTCTTCCTGATGAGAAGTCAGGAATCAGTCTCATCTTTGTTCCCATATTTATAAGGGATTTTTTTTATTTTATTTTTTTATTTTATTTTTTTTTACTGCATGCTTTCAAGGTTGTATTTTTTTTTTTCTTTTTTTGGTCTCCAGCAGTTTGACTATGATATGCAAAGAAGTGGTTTTCTTTGTATTTATCCTGTTTGTTGTTCATTGAGCTTCTTGTGCCTATAATTCAATGTTTTCATCACACTTTGTAACTTTCCAGTGATTATATTTCAATTATTTTTCTGTATTATTATTATTCTAATAATTATTATTCTAGAAGACTAATTACTCCTTCTAGAACTCTTGTTTATGTGTCAGATTGAATGATATTGATCTATATATCTATATCAGGAAAGTTCACTCTCTCTTTTTTTTTTTTCAACCTTTCTCCAATCTGCTCTAATTCAATATCTTTTTCATCTCAGTCAATTCCAAGTTCTGTATTTGGTTTCCTTTGGATATATTCCCTAAACCGGAATCCCAGATCATATGGTAGTTCTATTTTATAATTTTTTGAGGAAACTCCATACTGTTTTATGTTTCTATGTTGGCTGTACCAATTTACATTCCCGCCAAGAGTGTGTAAGTCCCTTTCTTCACTTCTTCACTAGCATTTATTATCTCTTGTCCTTTTGGTGGTAGTCATTCTAACAGGTGATATTTCATGGTGGTTTTAATTTTCTTTGCCAGTGGTACTGAGTATCAATCTGGAAATGGAATCCCAAAGTAATTGACATCAAAACAGAGTTGTGAATGTTAGAAAACAGGAAGTGTACTAATCAAAATGACTTTACAAGAGGATTAAGTGGCCCCTTCTTTTCTTGGAAAGGCAGGTTAGTAGTCAAGATCCTGCTCTCCAAGGTCAACACACCTTGATTAGAATCCTGACTTGCCATCTACTTGCCCATCACCTCAATAACTCAATCCCTCCATGTCTCAATACCAATGAGATATATGACTCACGTAAAGCACTTTGCTCAGGGCCTGCCTAGTGACCAAGTAGAAGCTTAACAAATATGCCCTATTATCCGCTTTTTAATAATGTTTCTTCAATGAGATGCTATTTTGCTTTTAAGAAGTCTATGAAAAATATTGCAAAGAAAGGAATGAAGCCTGAAGAATCTTAAAATTCAGAATCGGCTATAATCCCATCTGCTCCAACCTCTTCCTTCTTGCTTGATCCTCTTTTCATCATGGTTTCACCCTTTTGATGTCACTGAATCCAAGAGATAGCAGTAATGACAGAAGAAACACTGAGGCATGGTGTGGAGAAGGAAATGCAGTCATTGGCGGAGTCCTGATCGGAAACTGGGTCCCTCCTATGCCGCCCCTCTACCACCTGGCCTATGAGCAAGGGGAGGGTATTGTCCCTACACACCTCCTTATCCTCAGCACCTAGTCTGTAGCTTGAGGGGGTCAATAAATTTAGTTTGGGAGAATAACAAGAGGATGGTGCATGGGAAGAAGGGAAGGAGGAGGAGCAAGTAGAAGTTTCCACAGACCTATTAAGTCACGTTACTAGTGTTATTATATTGAATTCTTTGCCTTTTCTTCTTCTGCAGCAGTTCTTAAAATAACCTAAACCTATGATCCATGAAACTGAGAAAGAAATCAAATCAGCGGTAATCTGATTTGGCTCTGAGTTCCTTTTCTACTGTCTCTGAGGTGGTTGGGAGCAACCGAGAGACTGTTGTATGTGGGGGAATTAAATGTGCTCTGTCAGATTTTTCAGGTATAGCTTTGGGCTAGGCATGGGTTTAAAGCAAGTCTTACAGAAACTTTGGAAAGCATTTAGGCTCAAATTTCTCTCAGTCCTCCAGTTTCAGGGGAACCATACCTCAATGGGCCTGTTTCTTTGTCCGCTCCTCCTTCACCATGCAGACCTCAAGTGACTGAGGAAGGGCCTTTCCATCAGGAGTCAGAGAGCTAGGCAATTACACATGATCTTTGAGTTACCACACAGAAGCAGAGTCATCCTGAAATGTTCATGGGCAAAACCAGAGTTCATGGCAGTTGAGATTCTCAAGAAGGTACTTAAAAGAAACCAGTCACAAGGCTTGACTGTGTTAAAAAGGATCCAGCCCTGGGCTCTGTTTCGCTAAGGTCTAAGTGTGAGTGTGTGTGTGTGTGTCTTTGAGAGTGAATTAGTGTGTAAATCGGGGAGTGGGAAAAGCAACAAGGAGAAAAGGAAGAAGAGGAAAAAGAAGAGGAATATAACACCAAAAGATGCTAAGCCCCTGCCTCCCTCTCTCTTCCATATTCTACATTATGCACTGTTCTACACCATTACGGTCACTACATGCCTGGTGTTTCTCTCATGAACTGAGACCTGCACTCTGCTGTAATGAAATGAAAACTCTCCCCTTGATAGTCTTACAGCCCCTTGAATAAAACCACTCCAAAACTGCTGGAATAGATCAAGCCCTGTTTAGAACCATCTGTGAGCCAGGAAGAAGGCAGAAATCCAATTAAATGGGTGCTCACTGAAGCTGGAAACAGTTTGGACAAGCAGAAAGTAGGGGAAAGGAGGGAGAGCCTAGATGTTGACCTTGGACAAAGTGCACTTGTGGGCGGGAGGCTGCTGGGAGTGGAGAGCAGGTGGGCTACAGCAGAGCTTGAAGGAAGGGGCCGCAGGAAGGAGGCGAGTAAAGAAAGGCTGGAGACAAGGAGGCAGAATCAAGGACTGACCTGGGTTCCCAACTTTTTAGAGTTTATTATTTTTTTTCATTTATTTTTATTATTTGGAGGCTAATTACTTTACAATATTTTAGTGGTTTTTGTCATACATTAACATGAATCAGTCATGGACTTACATGTATTCCCCTTCCCGATTCCCCCTCCCACCTCCCTCTCCACCCGATCCCTCTGGGTCTTCCCAGTGCACCAGGCCCGAGCACTTGTCTCATGCATCCCACCTGGGCTGGTGATCTGTTTCACTATAGATAATATACATGTTTCAATGCTCTTCTCTCGAAACATCCCACCCTCACCTTCTCCCACAGAGTCCAAAAGTCTGTTCTGTACATCTGTGTCTCTTTTTCTGTTGTGCAAAGTGCATATAGGGTTATCATTACCATCTTTCTAAATTCCATATATATGTGTTAGTATTATCTTTCTGGCTTACTTCACTCTGTATAACGGGCCTTTTTAGAGTTTAGAGTCACAAGTTGAAACTTTTTTTATCTTTTTCTTTAAACTTGTATGGCACAGTGACAGATATTTCAGAAATGCATTTTCATTTCATTCTTTCCATGGCCCAGGATGGCAGGTATTAATATATACCCATTTTACAAGTAAGGAAACAAAAAAGTTTGAAAGATGCCACAAAACATATCTATGGAGCCCTCAGTCAGACGGGCGCGGAGACGGTTCTGGAAGTAACATCGCAATGGCTGCTCAAGGAGAACCCCAAGTTCAGTTCAAACTTGTTTTGGTTGGTGATGGTGGTACTGGAAAAACTACATTCGTGAAGCGTCATCTGACTGGTGAATTTGAGAAGAAGTATGTAGCTACCTTGGGTGTTGAGGTTCATCCTCTTGTGTTCCATACCAACAGAGGACCTATTCAATGTATGGGATACAGCTGGTCAGGAGAAATTTGGTGAACTGAGAGATGGCTCAGTTATTATATACAAGCTCAGTGCGCCATTATAATGTTTGATGTAACATCAAGAGTTACTTACAAGAATGTGCCTAACTGGCATAGAGATCCGGTACGAGTGTGTGAGAACATCCCAATTGTGTTGTGTGGCAACAAAGTGGATATTAAGAACAGAAAGGTTAAGGCAAAGTCAATTGTCTTCCACCGAAAGAAGAATCTACAGTACTATGACATTTCTGCCAAAAGTAACTACAACTTTGAAAAGCCCTTCCTCTGGCTCGCTAGAAAATTGATTGGAGACCCTAACTTGGAGTTTGTCGCCATGCCTGCTCTTGCCCCACCAGAGGTGGTCATGGACCCAGCCTTGGCAGTACAGTATGAGCACGAGTTAGAGGTTGCTCAGACAACTTCTCTCCCGGATGAAGATGATGACCTGTGAGAAAGTGAAGCCGGGGCCCAGCGTCGGAAGTCTGGTTTTATAGGTAACTGTCCTGTGATGTCCATAGTGCAGCGTGTTTGCCACTTTATTATATAGCTAAGCAGAACATGTGCTTAATCTTTGGATGCTGAAGGAGATGGATGGGCTTTGGAGTGAATGTGGCAGTTTAGAAAAAAAAAACCTTCATTTTTTGGACCTGCATATTTTGGTGTTTTGGAACACAGTTGTTTCCTCCTTGAGTTTCAAATATAAGACTGCTATAGTCACATGACAATATTGAGAGGTGGAATCTTGTTTGTTACTGTCATTCCCATTCCTTTTCATTTAGAATCAGAATAAAGTTGTATTTCAAATAAAAAAAAATCTATGGTTTATCATAAAACTTGTGCTTTTTTCTTTCTATCTTTCTTCTGTCACATCACCTCTGGCCTGGAAAATCCCTCCTGCTGGTAATCTGCTTGTCACTGAAGCAGCCTGACCCATGCTATGAAGCACAGATGCTGGCCTAGGGTTCTGTGAGATTTCCTCTTACTCTCAAGTTCTAGACATCTCAGCAGGAACAAGAGGAGAAGATCCAGTTAAAATGTATCACATAAAACAGACAAATCGAAGTTCACTCTTGTGCTCCACAAAACTTCTTTGTGGTTTTCTCTATGCTGAAGCATGATCATTTGAACGCTGAAATGGTCCCTTCCAGTCTCACTTGGGTCAGTAACTGGATGAGCTTGCAGTTTCCTTAATATCTCCAAGTTTCAATTTCTACACCAGGCAAACAGGGATAATCACACTGTTAAAAACCTGCATTCAAGATTAAGTGAAATGATCTTTCCATTTATTTCTTTAAGAAAGGCAACAACCCCTGCCTCCCAATGGCTGATCTCCAGAAATCTGGGTGGGGCTATTGCTAAAAAAAAAAAAAAGAAAAGAGAAACAGCTCCATGTTGGTGGCTTCTACTGGACTAATTCTCAGCAAAGAAAAGAATACACAAATATCTGTCCCTTGAGTCTCTGAGAGAATTGAACAGTTGTTTCAGACCCAGTTCCAATGAGACATGATGACTGAGAGCTTATTCAGAATTCAAGGTCACCTTTGAGTTATTGGACAATGCCTCTGTACTCTGGGGGGTGATCCACAGTAGGAATGTGTCAGAATGGCAGACATCATTCTGAGCAAAAATGTTCAGAAAACCCAGGCAATTACCTTTGGAGGAGGAAGCCAGGTAGATGATGCCACAGGCCCTCATATACCATTAGAGGCTTAGTGATAGCTCAATCATAAATGAGTCAGAAATGATCATTTGGAGTCATTAGCAGGTGGCAACCTCTACCTACATTCTGTCCCAGACTGGGGATACAGAACTCTGTCCAGCATCAATTGAGAATGTTACAGACTGAATGTTTCTGTCCCCGGAATTAATGTGTTGAACTCCTAATCCACAATATGTTGGTATTAGGAGTTGGAGTCTTTTGGAGGTAATTAAGTCATAAGGGTGGGACCCTCATAAATTGAATCCATGCTCTTACAAAACAAACCCCAAAGATCTCCCTTGATCCTTCTGCTGTGTGAAGATACAATGAGAAGATGGCTGTTTATGAACCAGGAAGTGGGTCCTCCCCAGATACTGTAAATGTATTTGGTAAAATCTGCGAGTACCTTGCTCTTGGACTTCCCAGTCTCCAGAACTGTGAAGAATAAATTTCTACTGTTGATGAGTTATGCATCTGCAGTCATTCATTAGAGAGACCAAATTAAGATAGGGCACATCATTGCATTTGGACGAGACAAAAGAACGTCCAGTTCTAAACTCCAGCTGTCCTTTCTACAATCAGAACATTGAAGCTGAAAGGAAACAGCTTTGTGTGTGAAGAGGAGTTAAAGAAGGAAAGATTTCATCCAAGAGTCTTCTCCTCTGGGAGTACTTCCACGACAGGAGCGTAGGAAGAGTGAGGCTATGGAGATGCATGCAGGTGGGCTGAGGACAAGAGGGAGCAAGAAGGCCCCACACAGGATATCCAGCTACTAGACCCAGAAAACTGCATGTGAGACCAGTGGAGGCAAGCCTTTTGAGAACTACTGGAAACCTTGTAAAAGCCCCTCTGCATCCAAAGAAGACTACTGTCCTCCCAACAGTGAGGGAAAGGGTAGGGATTCAGGAGGCGGTGAGGGTAGGAAATGGTAATAGCTGTGTGCAGGGGCTGCACTGACCCGGAACATGTCCGATCTTATTTACCTTCACACTAATAATGAGAAAAGGTGAAGAGGTTTCAAGGTTGCAGAATGACCTGAACTCTGCAAGCTGAGAACATATGATTTGAATGGATAAACAGGATTGTTCTAGGTTGGGGCTAAGGCTCAGGAACTTGCCAGGTTACGGCTTAACGCTGTGCCTGAGTCTGAATTAACACGGAGAATTGGTCAGGGTTTAGTGAGCCTGAGGACAGGTGCAGTTTGTAACTAATGCTCAGTCTTGGGACTGGGTTACATCTGAGGCCAGGCTCAGATCAAACTGTATACTTATCAGATCTGTGCTTCAGTATCTTCCTTTCACCACTTGGAGCCTACTCTGCAGACCTGGAGCTCATCTCTATCCCCATGCCTCTCCCTCACTCACCTCTGAGTTGACAGTCAATGTCACTGTGCCTACATGTGTCCTTCCTTGCAGACCACGGGCTGTCTGGGGGCCTTAGTATTACACCCTGCCTCATGCTCAATACAGACAAGGCTCTGCTCCAAATGGCAATGCCAGGGTGATACAGGATACTGCCAGGTGATATAGAATTCTGCCTCCCATACAGCGCATGCTATCCTCATATCTTCCACAAGGAAATGTGTCCCAAGACACATGACTTAGCACAACAAAACATAACCTTAGGGGTGCAGGAGAACCCACAATCAAGTCAGACAATTTAATATCAGTTCATCTAAACCACAATGTAACCATTTAACCAGATAATTAAACGGACCAAAAAGGTAAACTGGGGTGGGTCTTGGTACCCTGTCCCCTTCTACCTATCTCGTGACCTACTGGGATGGAGGCTGCAGCCGCAGGCATCAAGCACTGGGCTTCCCTCATCACGGGTTTCTTCCTCTGTTGGCTTCTTTCCATTTCCTTCCCTGAAGACACACAAATAGAATCCAAAGTTACCGTGACCCAAATGTGTAACATACGGTGCAATTAGTAAAAGTGCATTAGGAACCAAATTGGTCCTCCACCGCCACTTGTGTGATAATGAGAGGGAGGAAAGTCTGAGAAAACAATTGGCAAGCAAATGGTGGGGACCCAGTGTGAACTTCCCAGAAGAGAGAGGCTCTGAGGATGGGCTCAACATCCTGACTCAGGGTCATGTCTTTAAAAAGGCACCTGTAAAACTTCCTTGGCAGAAGACTGCATTTCTGTTAGGCAATTTGGCAATAGGTAACCAAAGTCTTAAAAATGTCTGAAACCATTGCTCTGGTAATTTCACTCCCAGGAATTGATTATAAGGAAACCCTAGAAAATGTAAACTAAGATTTATTTCAACACTGATCCTAACAGTGAAAACTTGAAAATAACTTTGAAAGAACAGAAATATGAGAATAGTTAAGGAAATTACGATGAGAACAAACAATGGGAAATCATGCAACCATCAAACATGATGTTTACAAAGAAGCCCTAATAATGCAGGGAGATGCTGCTAACAAAATTGTGAACCAATTGCAGCACATAAATCTAAAAATGCAGTGTGAGCTCAACTGTTTTATCTACCAATTGACGTCTTCATCTAGCTTAAAAACTCATTGTAAATACATAAAAATTGTAAATAGTGGTTACTGCTAGATTTTGAGCTTCTGAGTGAGTTAAACAGTTGTGCCATTATTTTAAGTATCTTGCAAATGATTTATAAAAGGTACACAATGTTTTGATAATCTGAGGAGGGGGGAATGCATCCTGTGGAATAAAAAGTGCATCTCCCCTGCCTCATTCTTCTTTCATATCAAGCAAGACATTTTTTTGTTTTGTTTTTGAGACAAAGGGCCATGGCTCTTTCCTCTATTACCAATGCCTTCCCCAGCTCCAGAGCAGAGGATCTGATGCCCCATAGTACAGATTCTCTTAGATTCTTCAGTAATTGCTCTTTTCCTTTCACACAGCCAGCTCAGCTGCTCATTCAAAGCCATTGTTTCCCTGGCTGTCAGAGCAAGCTAGATGAGGATCAGGTAACAAAAATCCTCTTTTGAAAGTGGTTTTATCTCAAAAAGGGGACTGACGACTGGATCCATACATCCAATCTCCAAATACCTTTCTACTCAAAACATAGTCCCTGGATGTGCAGTATCAGCATCACCCAGGAGCTTGTCAGAAATGCAAATTTCTGTGTCTTACCCCAGACCTACTGAAACAGTAGGTATCTGCATTTTAACAGGATGACCAAGTGAGTCTGTGCACAAGAAGTTTTGAAAAGAGAAGTGCTGTTCTAGAATATATTTGTAGCAACCTGGTGTAATATAACAAGTACAAGATCATTAGTTGGGGTACCTGATCTTCGGTACCGGCTGTTGGAGAGGAAAGAAAAACGTTTCCCTCTACCCATCTTAGTTTCATTGCTGGGGCCCTATAAACTAGACTGAAAAAGACAGATTAACAAGAGAAAAAGAAGCAGAAGTTTATCAACACGTGCATCACCCATTCACGTGAGAATACCTAGAGATGAGTAACTCAAAGGGGCTAGTTAGAACTTTTGCTTATATAGCACCTTAGCAAAAAACAATCGATTTTAAGAGAAGTGACACGATAAAAGAAAAAGGATTTTGAGCTTCTAGAGGTGGCAAATTGTGGAAAAGCAAACATATGGGGAAACTAATGGTAGGTAAGGGCTGGTTTTAGCAAAGTTTATGATCTGTATTCCTCTGGTGCTGTCTCTGGGCTGATAAGGGTCTAGAATTATCCCTGTTGATTAACCTCTGTGCTTTGTGGTGGAGTGGGAACACCTTTACAAATGTATGACCTACTTTTAGGCAAATAGGGGAAAGGCAGGGAGCTTTTCTTGTGTCAGCTTCTTCTCAATTGCCTTCAGTTCAGAATGCACCCTTCACAGTCCTATAACCAAAAGTAGCATGACCTTGAAAAGCTTGATGCTTCTGACTAAGGGATATTTAAATTTCAGTTTTTATCTCTGAAAAATGGGAGTAATATGAACATGTACACACTGTTATATTTAAAATGAATAACCATCAATGAACCACTGTAATAGCACATGCAGCTCTACTCAATGTAGCAGCCTGGAGAGGAGAGGAGTTTAGAGGAGAATGGATACATGGATGTATGGCTGAGTACCCTTCACTGTTCATCTGAGTCTATCACGACATTGTTAATAGTTATACCCCAATATAAAATAAAAAGTTTAAAAATAAAATAAAATCTCTCCATGATAAGCTTTGGGAGAATTGAATTGGGCAGTGCGAAACTTCGAGGACACTGCCTAGAACTGATTAAGCATTAAATAATTTTCATCATCATTATTGTAATTATACAAGATAGGGATAAGGGTCAAATGAGATAATAAATACTCAAGGCTGCCAAAGATGTATGAGATTCTTATGCAGATGTGAAGAGAAGTTATCTTTATAGATGTGAGGAAGCATTCCGATCCAGAGAGCCAACTGTGAAATGATGACTCGGAAAAAGGCAGTGAAAATACAGGGTTATTGGAGCATTTGGATTCCTGCGGCCTGCGCTCACAGAATCAGCAGGGGCAAGAGCCAGCAGAGTAGGATCAAGGTTCTATAGACTCAAAACTTCCCTCACTGATCTCAGCTCCTTCCCATTCAGGGAGGAGAAGAAAGGATTCCCTTGTTAGGAAAGTAAAGGGAAGTTTCAGTGAATCCACCCTCTCACATTCCTGGCTCCATTAGCTTCTGGTGAGTAACCTTTGCAAAAAATTTTCCCCAGTTTCAAATGTTGGGAGGCTCTGCCTTGATGCCCTTGAAAGAGGAAGAGGAAAATGTCTAGGTATTACACAGGCCTCATCAGCTGTCAAGCAAAGTGGTCAACTGCTATGGACAGGGAAATTGACAAGGGAAAAGCTTTCAGTAATGGTTCAAATCTACTCAGCCTTGAAGAAAAGCAGTAAGAGCATGTCCTAAGAATTTGAGCTTGCAATTTAAAGAACAGAATGGACTCAAATTGGGAAAAGTGGATAGAGATAAGCCATGGAGGTGGATGGGTTCCCCAGGTCATGCTAGTGGTAAAGAATCCGTGGGCCAATGCAGGAGACACAAGAGACACGGGTTCGATCCCTGGGTCAGGAAGATCCCCTGGTATAGGAAATGGCAACCCACTCTAGTATTCTTACCTGGAAAGTTCCATGGACAGAGGAGCCTGGCAGGCTATGGTCTGTGGGATCATAAAGTGTCAGACACAGCTGAGCCAGACATACACACAGGGTGGATATGAGGATGGGTTTCAGGAAGCAGAGATGAAAACCTGCGGAAAGGGCTAACGTGTTCTCCTTTCAGACTCCAGAGGGGCCTGGTGGGCCACAGGCCATAGCGCTGCAAAGGGCCAGATATGGCTGGAGGACTTAGCACACAGCCTACACCTGACAATCTGAATACAGCCTGAATTGCATTCATCAGAGTCCTGGCAGAGAAGACAATAATGAAGCAAATTGACCCTAATAAGCTTGCCTCTTAAAATTCAAAAATCTGGACAAGGCCACAGCAATCAGACAGGACACAGTTTCATTTTGCTCAGTGCTACACCCAAGGGATGTTACAAATATGCATTTTCCCTGACCTTCCTCTGACATCGCACTCGGGTTCACATCTTCCTCTTTCTGCTAACAGTCATGCTTTCTCCAGGCCTCCATCACACCCCTCTTACTGCTCTCCCTCTGATCACTGTTACTTGGTCATCCCCAAGCTGGCCTGGTCTCTCCTAGAGTTCCATTATTTGTTTTCTCACAGGTCCTAAACTCAAATACCTAGAGGGTCAGGGAAGGAGAATGAATGTATAAATGAATCAGATGCAATAGGGAGTGGTGTGGAGTTTGGAAAACTGGAAATTAAATCTTCTGCTAAAAAGGATTTAGGCATCTTTTTCTGAAACCATGTCCAGGCTAGATTTATCCATGCCCAGTGTTGGGCTACTGTCTCTCCCAAATGTCTATCCCTAGCATTTGAGTCAGGATTACATTATGTCTCAAAAATGAAAGGAAAAAAGTTGAATTTCTACTAAGATCAATGAGGCCCAGAGGAGCCAAATGGTGTACCAGGAGCCAGGGGGCAGGCGTTTGTCCGCTACTTCTCCACTCTCTCTGAACCGTTGGCTTGACTATTTCAGATTCCATTCTGCTTTTATTTTGATCTCATCTGGGCCTCTTGAGCTTCCTGGCAATGGCAACTGATCCAAGAACATGTACTCACAAAGTCATGCTTGTAGGAAGATGCCCCAGTGCTGCTCATCACATACTTCTGGCCTCTCATTTAAGTGGATGGTTTCATACAAGCTCAGTCTCATCTTACAGGGACAGTGTTCTACTGTGAGCAGAAGCCAGGCATCTGTCAGCTTTGCTTCTCAGCCAGGACCTTGTCAGACACCATGGTTATCTGTTCAGCCCACGTGTAAGCACAGCCAAAAGTACAACGGAATTAGGCTGACCTTTCCATCCCCTTCCTGGGCTTTGTTTCTGCACATCAGTCAGCCATGTCTGAGCTTCTCAATATACCCCTTGGAATATCACTCTCAAAAGGATATGCTTTGTCCTTCACTTCTTTCCTTATCCACCAGGCCGAGTCCCACTCATTTTTCACAATCCGCTTCATTTTTTCACTCCTCTAGAAAAGCTTTCATCATCCCTTACCCACTTCTTCCATCTGTGTTAGGTCTCTTCTCTGTATTTTTTCTTTGAATCGTGTCAACAAAGAAGTGCTTACTACTTTTTCTTATAATTAATACTTCCTTCTTTTTCTCTCACATATACTGGGAGCTCTGTCAAGGACAGAAGACCTGTGACTCACCTCCGTATCTGCATTCCAGCATGTGACAAACAGCTGGTACTCAGCAAACGTTTGTTGAATGAATGAATTAGTGGTTTGCATTTATGCTCAGGCTCCTACTACCACCACACAGATCATTATGCATAAGGCACGAATCAAAATTAGTAAATAGTTTGGGGGGAATTTATTTGCTACATAGAAATCATTCAACAAATGCTGAACTCTTAACTGAACTTAAAAAATCACTCAAGAGAATGAGGAAAATGAATATAAATGCGACAAACCTGATCATAAGAATTTTAATGACTTAATGAGTCAGAGAGTGGGTAAGAGGATGACTGACTGCTTCACAGAACCCATGGGGTTATAAGAAAATGCCAGAGTTAGCAAGAGACCAATATTATCAATTTAAGAAATGCTTATGGGGTGCCTACTTTATGCCAGGTGAAGTATTTAGTAAAACTGAGCTTATATGATGAGCCACTATAGCATTCGCCAAGCTGTAGTTACAGCTTGGTAAAGGGATGTTTACTTGGTGTGGATAAATTTTAAAATCTTTAGAATTCTGAAGGTGAAATTTGAGTTCAGAGCAATAGGATATCCTGGCAATGAATGGTCCTTAGTTCCACTGTAGGCTTTTTCTTTTTAATTCTTTAATTTTATTTATTTGGCTGCATAGGATCTTAGTTGTGGCATGCAGCATCTTCAATGAAGCATGCAGGACTCTCTAGTTGTGGCGTGTGGGCTTTAGTTGCTCCACGGCATGCAGGATCCTAGTTTCCCAACTTAGGATTGAGCCCAAGTCCCCTGTATCAGCAGGCAGAGCCTTAACCACTGGACCACCAGGTAAATCCTCTTCACTGTAGATTTTGATTGACAGCAGGCTATGTGTACCTGATGTTTCTCTACTTCAACTAAATCTTGAGCCTAAGTTTTAAAGATAGTTGCAAAAATTATTAGGACCAACCACAATTGTGTTGATGTATTTATTGAAGGAGGTAGTGTCTAAGAACTTAGGAAACTTTTAGTCAAGATGTTGAACCTGTTGCTACCTGGTCAGAGTCCTAAGGTTGCTGTTAGAAAGACAGAATTGATGTTGCCCTAGTGTTGATTTTGTAACTTCTCTTAATCACCTGCCCACCTGCGCATATGTCTGGAGAGGTAGCTTGTTAAAACAAAAACGGCAGGGTCTTGGGAACCAAACTGAGTCTGCCCTTTATTTAAATGTTCATAAAGTTGCACTAATTGGTTTTCCTCTTGGAACCTTGGTTTATTTACCTGAAGCATGAGGTAAAATTGTACACCCTGCAGCACTGAATGAGATAATATAAGTCAAGTGGGCCTGACCTAGTGTCAAAGATTCTTTCATTGACCAAACTATAGTCAGGCTCCTAAACCTTCTTTTGGGTCCATGAATGTACTTCCTCGTAAAATCTAGTTTTAACAAGAACCCTGCTAAGTAAGTTTAGCAAAGAATTTCTCCACTCTCAATATCTGATCACCCTCATCCTTGATAATGGACCAAGTTTTTCATCCTGCACCATCTATCCCCTGGGCAATGTCTGATTATTCTGGCCGACTGTCCACCAGAATCCTGTTATATCAGTTTAACCAGAACCTCCTTTATCCCTGATGTTTCTTCTTAGTAATTTTCCATCCAGTAACCCCATCCTGTTCCTTGGCTAGAAATTTCCATGTGCCCATCTTTATTCAGAGTTGAGCCTGATCTCTCTCCTGTGAAATTCCAGTGGTCCTGTGGTAATAGTCCTAAGTAAATTCTGCCTCACCGCCTTTAACAAGTGGCACTGAATTTTTTTTTCCTCTTACCATCAGTCCCTGGAGCAGGGGACCTGACAAAGTTTCACTTTTTCCTTGCCCCACAATCAAGAACCCTACTATTGGGATGCTTCTGCTCAACCTTCCAGATCTTTGATATTTTTGCCCCCTCATCCCCCCATCCTCCTGGTTCCTCCTCTGCTCTAAATTTCAGGGTTAGAAAGAATTACGTGGCAAAATTGTTGTCGTTATTAGTTGTTCAGCTCCTAAATTGTGTCTGACTCTTTGCGACCCCATGAACTGCAGCACGCCAGGCTTCCCTGTCCTTCACTAACTCCCTGAGTATATTCAAACTCATGTCCATTGAGTCAGTGATGCCATCCAACCACCTCATCCTTTGTCATCTGCTTCTCCTCCTGACTTCAATCTTTCCCAGCATCAGGGTCTCTTCCAATGAGTCAGCTCTTTGCATCAGGTGGCCAAAGTATTGGAGCTTCGGCTTAAGCATCAGTCCTTCCAATGATATTCAGGGCTGATTTCCTTTAGGATGGACTGGTTGGATCTCCCTGCTGTTCAAGGAACTCTCAAGAGTCTTCTCTAGCACCACAGTTTGAAAGTATCCATTAGTTTGGAGCAAAGGACCCGAGGACAAGAATTCCTTGCCTCCTCTGTGTACTCCTAAGGTCTCCAGCACTGCAGTTTCTTGCTTGCACTAAATATGACTTCAGTAAGAAGGACAAGTGTCCTGGAGAGAATTGGAGATCCTGGAACTTTTGCTTTTGATTATGTAAAATGAAAACATTTGAAATGCCTGCATAAATGCACATTTGTTATTATTATAATCTCATACTTTATCTTCATGTTTGATTGCCATTTAATCAGCAAAAACTTGGAACACTTCAGCTTTTAGCTTCCCCCTCTGCTAAGCAAGTAATGATCTGTAAACAAACACTTAAATAAGTGCTACTTAAACGAACCTCTAAATCCTTTTGTAATGTAAAGAATTCTTTTATTTGCAAATGAGCTTACCTTCTAATTTTGTTTTTGAGAGTTTGCTTTTCCGTAACTCCATTTACCTCTTCTGTTTAGAACGTAATTACTCATGAAGGAGTAGGTATTAGCCTTCCCTTGCCGCTGTAATAAATTATCGCAGACTAACAACATAAAACAAAAGTTTTTTGTTAGCTCACACTTCTGAGGTCAGCAATAAGGGAGGCCTCTTTTAGGTTCTAAATTCTGGTTCTCACAAAGCAAAAGCGAGGTGTGACCCAGCTGGGGCCTTTTTTGGAGGCTCTGGAAAGACTCCACTCCCAAATTCATTTAGGTTGTTGGCCAGATTCCATCTCGACTATCAGTAAGAGGTGCCGTCTGCTCCTGGAAGACACCTAGATTCCCTTGCATTTGACAGGGTCCTCTGTATCTTCATACTAGCTGGGGTGCATCAGTCCTTATTCTTCACAGCTCTGTATTTTCCTTCTGTGTTCCCTTCTGTGTTTTAGGGGCTCCTGTGATTTGATTCACAAAATCTGCCTGCCATGTAGGAGATGCAGGAAAGTCAGGAAGATCCCCTGGAGGAGGAAATGGCAACCCACTCTGGTATTCTTGTTAAGAAAAGCTCACAGACACTGGAGCTTGGTGGGCTCCAGTCCATAGGGTTTCGAAGAGAGGAAAAAAAAATGAGACTGAGCATGTGATTAGATTAGCTCCATCTGAATAATCTCCCCTTTTCTCAGTCAAGTGTGCTACATAACATAACACAGCCACAGGAATAATATCTCTTCATGTTCACAGGTTCCAGGCACTAGGATGTAGAACCTTGAGTGTTTTCCTAGAACTTCTGCCCACCGCAGGTACACCTCTACAGAAAAATTGCTTCCTACTCTATTTCCTCTTTTGTCTTCTCTTGAATATTCTTGAAGAGGATATCTCTTCAAGTCTGGGAGGCTGAACAGAAGTCAGCACAGTAATACTGGCAGGGTGAGAAATCAAATATAACAGATTACATGACAATTTTCTTGTTATCATTATTGAAAAATTGAAGCTTCTCAGATGCAGCCAAACCCAAGTTCTCAGGAGGAATCATAATTGAAAATCATTGAAATCATTATTAAAAAATTGAAGCTTCTCAGATGGAGCCAAACCCAAGTTCTGAGGAGGAATATCAGTTCAATTCAGTTCAGTCGCTCAGTCATGTCCCACTCTTTGCGACCCCCTGTATCGTAGCATGCCAGGCCTCCCTGTCCATCACAAACCCCCAGAGCCTACTCAAACTCATGCCCATCGAGTCGGTGATGCCATCCAGCCATCTCATCCTCTGTTGTCCCCTTCTCCTCCTGCCCCCAATCCCTCCCAGCATCAGGGTCTTTTCCAATGAGTCAACTCTTCACATGAGGTGGCCAAAGTAGTGGAGTTTCAGCTTCAGCATCAGTCCTTCCAGTGAACACCCAGGACTGATCTCCTTCAAGATGGACTGGTTGGATCTCCTTGCAGTCCAAGGGACTCTCAAGAGTCTTCTCCAACACCATAGTTCAAAAGCATCAATTTTTTGGTGCTCAGCTTTCTTCACAGTCCAACTTTCACATCCATACATGACCACTGGAAAAACCAAAGCCTTGATCAGATGGACCTTTGTTGGCAAAGCAATGTCTCTGCTTTTCAATATGCTATCTAGGTTGGTCATAACTTTCCTTCCAAGGAGTAAGTGTCTTTTAATTTCACGGCTGTAGTCACCATCTTTGGTGATTTTGGAGACCCAAAAATTAAGTCTGACACTGTTTCCACTGTCTCCCCATCTATTGCCCATGAGGTGATGGGACCAGATGCCATGATCTTTCTGAATGTTAAGCTTTAAGCCAACTTTTTCACTCTCCTCTTTCACTTTCATCAAGAGGCTTTTTAGTTCCTCTTCACTTTCTGCCATAAAGGTGGTGTCATTTGCATATCTGAGGTTATTGATATTTCTCCCAGCAATCTTGATTCCAGCTTGTGCTTCTTCCAGAGCAGCGTTTCTCGTGACACAAACTCAAAGTTTACTTGTGTTAGAAAGAGCAATACTGTTGAGCTAGATTCTCTGAGGTGCTAGATTACATATTATATATTTAATGCCTGGAAACACTCTGTGATTATAGTAGGTACTCAATGTATCTCCATTAACTATTAGATTTAAAAAAAAAAAAGACGAGTAAACAGATATGGAAAAGACTGAAAAATAAGAAAGTTCTTGATTAAAACTAGATATTTTATCCTCGTACTATACAGTTGTGATCACTATAGCTTTGTGGTATAGTTTGAAATCTGGGACATGATAACTCTAGCTTTGCTCTTCTTTGTTAAGATTGCTTTTGTTATTTAGGATTTTCTCTGACTCCATACAAATTTTATAATTATATTTTTTCAGTACTGTGAAAAACCCCATTGGTATTTTGATAGGGACTGCATTCAATCTGTAGATTGCTTTGGTTACTAAATAGACATTTTAACAATATTAATTTTTCCAATCTACTAGCATGAAATACTTTCCATTTATTTGTGTTATCTTCAATTTCTTTCAACAGTTTTTTATAGTTCTCAGATTATAGGTTTTTTACCTCCTTGGTTAAAAGTATTCTTTGGTATTTTATTCTTTCGAAGCAATTGTAAATGGAGCTCTTTTTAAAAGTTCCATTTCTGATAAACATGTGTCAAGTGCTGAAGATCATGTGATCATGTGACAGAGTTTGGTCAGAACAGCTGAGGCACTCACTGTCCCTGTTATGCATGAGAAGTGTTTTGTTGTCTCCTGGAAACTTGAGTCTTCACCTGTGTCTACACTGGAAAGATGATGGAATAAAACAGGAAGACTTAACCTATTGACAGCAAGCAGGTTTACCTGAGGGATATATAAGCTTCATATTATTCAAAATACATAAAATTTGGTCTTGTATAGGAATTGGGTAAGATAGTCATTTGAGCAAAGGTATCTTGCCTCTATCTCCATCGATTTCATCAGAAAGATCAATAGATAATGAAAAGGGAGGAAAAAAATTTAATCAGGCTTGGGTTACAATTAAAAATGAAAAGTAAACTTGAGGGATTTCTAAATTAAACCTTATTTTCAACCAGGGGAAAATAAAGAGGCATGCCTGAAACTCTAGAGAGGCATCAAATAGGCTGATAAGGCAGAGTCAATGAGAGAACTGGTACATAAACACACTTCAAAAATTATATCTGACAAAATCTTCTTGTCTGGGATTTGCAGATGCCAAGTGAAGGATGGGGGACTGGTTGTGGAATCCTATCTTGAATCTAGCACTGGAGGGGGACGTGTGAGCACACCCACAAGGGAAGCATAGCCATCCTCCTGAGACGAAAGTATGTCTGACAAGGGAGGTGAGAAATCCCTGACAGAGCTCCACTTGCCAGTCACCATCCACTCCCCAGTCACCATGAGGACGAGGAGCAAGTCTGCAACCGGCCTCAGCCTCAGCCAGCTGTCCTCCTCCTCCCTCCCTTGCTGTTCAAATACTGAACGGCAGTATTTGAAAATAATTGAATGAGTGACCTCAGGCTTGTGAGCTTGGAGAAAGTGGCCAGTGCAGCCAACCTGGGCTCTTCCCTAATAGAGTGAAGAGCAACACAGCAAAAGGAGCTCTGGTGCAGGAGGCATGAAAGATGAGGGTTTGATCCCTGGGTTGGGAAGATTCCTGGAGAAGGGAATACAACCCATTCCATAATTCTTGCCTGGGAAATCCCATGACAGAGAAGCCTGGTGGGCTATAGTCCATGGGGCTGCAGAGTCAGATACAACTTAGCAACTGAAAAACAACAATCCCCCCTCACAGCTATAGAATCCATTTCAGAAGCTATGAGAATCAGGTTCTCATAACTGAAGGAGCCAAACCATCCATGCTATTACAAGCACCACCACCTTCTCCTGTTTCATCCACATCAAGATTTCTGCCCTGTCCATGTCCTTCTCTGTGTCCTGACAGCATGGAGTTTCTAGAGCTCTGCATCCCTTTACACTACCAGGAGGAAAAGAGGAGTAACAGATCGATCCCAGGACAGTCTGCTCCATCACTGAGCTTCCAGCTCTAACTCCCCGGTAAGTGCCTGAATGCAGCATTAAGCTCTTCAGTCAATGGTTGGTATCGTCATAGGCACCTGGTAAGCTTTATGAGCCTTTATGGTACTTGATACATAATAAATAATATTATACTGCTAGATGATTACTGTATGACTGTTGCTATGATGAAGCATTCAGGAGGAAGTAATAACCATGAGCAAATAGAAAAGCAAACAAAGAAACAATCTGTTGTGCTGCACCTAAAAATAAATCTAGGAACACAGAGAGATTCATCAGGGGCTGAAATATTTTGTGGACAAAGTCACAGGGATAATAGTTGTGTTTAAATGTGCCCTTCTGCGCACAGCTTCCCTGGGGCATGCTAGCCCACCTTCCTTCAGCTCTCACAATCACATGAAGGCAAAGTGGGCCACTTGGGGTGAGACATACATTGACCCCGTGTCATCCCTTGTGATCTGAGGCAATGACTCAGATGTTTTCCGTCCAGGGAACCTGGTTTCATTCTGATTCCTGAGGCCAGGAGTTGAGTGCTCAGAATAATGGGATGCTTGCCCCTTTAACAAGCCCTAGTCACTATCTATCTATCTATCTATACACACACACACCCTGGCCTCTAACTCCTTCTTTTTAAATTCCCATACTTGTTAGAGGGACTTGAGAGGAGGGACCAGTATTTCACAGCTTTTGTCCTAGTAAGAGTATTGCTTGACGTTTGAATACCTGATAGCAGCAAAACACACAGTGCCAAAGATTGAATTCTGTTAAAAACTGATGGATATACTGTATGATTCCATTTGTAGAATAACCTTGAAATGACCAAAGATTGTAGTGATGGAGAATAAATCAGTGACTACCCAGGGTTAGAGCTGGGGTGTAGCCTGGAGGTGTCTTTTTGTATCGATAGAACAGTTCTGTATCTTCCTGTGGTGGTAGTAACACAAGTGTGGAATTTCATAGTACTGTACACCACCACCAGCAACGAAGATCTGATGAAAACCAAGCAGGGTCTGTTGTTTAACTGATAGTACCATGCCACTGCCAATGTCCTGGTTTTGAAATGTACTGTGATATGTAAAATGTTATCACTGGGGAAATCTGGATGAAGCATGCACAGAAATTCCCTGTATTATTTTTACAACTTCTGTGAGCCTAAAGTTAGTTTCCAAGAAAAAGCCAAAAATCTTTAAAAAAAAAAAAATTTACAAAACCTCACAGGAGAGATTCCAGTTCTGTTAAGTGGAATAACTGTACTTCCCACTGCTATGACTACCATACCTGGAGGAACTACTTTAGGATCTGAAAAGTAAGTAGTAGCAAGTAGATCAGGAAAGACCAGAATTCCAAATAACATCAAAAGAATGCTGAGTCTGCATGTTTTTTTTCCTTTAGGATCCATTGGCCTAAACTCAATTCAAATCAAAACCTAAAAGTGACAATCAGCTCTAAGAGAGAGCCCCCCTTTCTGGCTCTGGGAGCTGTAAGGGAATTCTGAAATCTCAAAGAGAATGTGGACATCCCAGGTTTTGTTTTATTTGTGTGTTTATTTTCCCATCTCTGGCAACTTATGCCCAGCCTCTAAGCATTAACACCGTGATGGCTGCAGAGACTTCTCCAGTAAGTTGGGTTGGGATCCCAAGAGTATGGAGTGAATCACCATTTTCTTTTCATGTTCTCCTTCCACTTGACCCCAAACATAGCTGCAGTCTTGGAAGTACAGGGGAGAGCAGGGAAAATTAAGCCACAGCACTTATGTCTGGAGAACAAAAACAAAGAGTACCATGAGCCCTTGGGAATCTGTTAAAAACTGATGGATATATTCCACATGGTGCACTGCGAAGAGGAAGTATATATTGAGAAAACAACCCTATAAGGTTGTTTAAGAGCTAGTCTTCAAGCCACGAACACGTGGGTCTGATTCTACTGAGCAGACAAGAAAAAATTTAAGAACTGAACTAACACATAGATGGTTGTCTAGGCCCAGACTAACCTCAGGGTGGCACCTATCTGGGGCAAAACTGAATGGCACTGCAAGATACTGAACACTGAACTGAGACTGGATCCACAGTCAAACAAAGGCAAGATGAAACTTGTAGTCTGAAGCCAACCAGGTCAACTGACTGCTAAAAGAACAATGCCAACATTTTCCATAGAATTTAAATAAGACCCAGAAGTACACACATGATATTCAGAATACCAGGAAACAATCCAAAATTACTTCTCTTCCAAAAAACCAGGAAACTCTCAATTTGCATGGAAAAGATAATTAACAGGTACAAATGCCAATATGACACTGAAGCAGCTATTATGGAAGTAGTATAGCAAGCAAGAATAAATACCCAAAAGTGCAAAAACAGAAAGCCAGCAAAGAACTAGAAAATGTGAAGAAGAAACAAATAGAAATGCTAGAGCTGAAAAATATAATAACCAAATTTTAAAACTCACTGGATGTGTTCAACAGTAACAACAAAGGGAGAAAAGATAACAAAAGTAAACAGAAGCCCAGGGAACTGTGTGGCAATAACATAAGATTTAACATTTATGTTATGAGAATTCTAGAGCTGGAGGAGAAAAAGTACAGTTTGAAATAAGTATTTGAAGAAGAAATGGCTGAAGATTTTCCAATTTCATCAAAAGACATAATCCTATATAGCCAAAGTCAGTGAAACTTAACCAGGATAAACCCAAACAACTCCATACTCAAATATATTACAATCAAACTGCTAAAAGTGAAAAGACTAAGAAAAAAAATATGAAATAATGAGAGGAAACCAACGCATTACCTTTAAAGAAATTTATTTCAAATGACTGCAGATCACTCATCAGAAAGCATGAAGGCCAGAAAATGCCACATTTTTTAACTGATGAAGAAAAGATCTATTGACCAAAAATTCTGTACACAGTAAAAATATCCTCTGGATACAAAATGACATAAATATATTCCAACATGAAAGAAAATTAGAGCAATTTATTGTTAGCAGACCTGCACACAAAGAATTATAGACCAAAGTTTTTCAAACAGAAGGGAACTGATATCAGAAGGAAACTTGGAACATTAGGAATGAAGGAAGAGCCACAGAAGTGGTAAATAATTATTAATGATAAACTATTCTTTTCTTCTCAGTTTTAAAAATATTGATATATTCAGTTGCTGAAAACAAAAAATATAATCATTGTATGAAGAGGTCTTTTTTTAATGTAACTGTAATATGTACGATAACTATAACATAAAAGAGGGAAACTTAAAATTCTACTTGATGAGGTAAAATTATTAGCAGTCAATGAAAGACAAAAAGTGTACTGTGATTATGAGAATAGATAAGCTAAAATATAATAAAAATGTAAAATTTACCCAATGAAGGCAAAGAGGGACAAATGGAAATGAAAAAATAGAGGAAACATTCAGAAAACAGATAAAATATTAGATCTAAATCAAAACCTGTCAACAATTATGTTGCATGCAATTGGTCTAAACACAGCAATTACATGAAAATACGGGTTTTGTTTGTTTGTTTTGCCATTTGCAGCAAAATGAGCGGACTTGGAATGCATTATGCTAGGTGAAATAAGTCAGACAGGGAAGAAAATATACTGTATGATATCACTTATATGTGGAATCTAAAAAATACAACATATGTGCATATAACAAGAAGGAATCAGACTCAGATATAGATGATAGTGGTAGTGGTTACCAGTAGGGAGAAGGAAGAGGGAGGGGCAACTAAGGGGTAAGGGATAAATAGATACAAATGATAATGTATAAAATAAGCTACAAGGATATATAGTACAACACAGGGAATATAGTCAATAATTAATAATAACTATACCTGGAATGTAACCTTCAAAATTTTTGAATCACTATATTGTACACTTGTAACATATAGTATTGTACATCAACTATACTTAAATCAAAAGAAAACTATTAAATACATACTGTCTATAACAAACTCACTTCAAATATAATATAGGAAAATTAAAAATAAAAAGGATGATAAATTACTTCTATGCAAAGGCTAATATGAAGAGAGCTAAAGTGGCTATATTAATATCAGACAAAGACTTTGGAGCACAGAAAATTACCAGGGATTAAGAAAATTATTGCATGTTAATCAATTATTCAATTCACAAAAAAGAAATAACAATTCTACATGCATATGTACCTAGGAACAGAGCTTCAATATGCAAAAACTGGCAGAAATTATAGGGGAATAAAAACATTCACAATTATATTTAGAGAATTTAACATATACCATTCAGTAATAGATAGAACTAGGAGACAGACTATTAGCAAGGATACTGAAGAAATGAACAATGCCATCAACGAACTGATCTAATTGTGTTTATGGAACACTCCATCCAACAGCAGCAGAATGTACATTCTTTTAAAGTCCACATGGGTCGTTCACCAAGATTGTCAATATTCTGGTCATAAAACAAACTTTAACAAAGTCCAAATAATTAAATCCTACAAATTATGTTCTAAGGTCTTAAAAGAATTAAATTAGAAATCAATAATGGATAACTGGAAAATCTTCAGACACCTAAATATCAAACAACACACTTCTAAATAATCCATGGGTCAAAGAAGGGGCACTGAAGTAAATTATGAAAAAAAAAACAAAAACTTAGAGAATATAAAAATTTAAAGATATTAAGTTTGGGTGCAGTTTAAGCAATGCTTGCAATGAAATTAATAGTAATAGCTTTTATTAGAAAATAAGAGAGGTCTCAAGTCAATAATTCTTGCTTCTAAGTTAAGAACTGAGAAAAAGAAAAATGATATAAGTCTAAAGTAGCATAAAGAAGATAAAAGAGAGTAAATGTCAATAAAATTACAAGCTAAAAAATAAAAATCAATGTAAGCAAATACTGATTCTGTTCAGTTCAGGTCAGTTCAGTTCAGTCGCTCAGTCATGTCCGACTCTTTGCAACCCCATGAATCGTAGCACGCCAGACCTCCCTGTCCATCACAAACCCCCAGAGCCTACTCAAACTCATGCCCATCGAGTCGGTGATGTCATCCAGCCATCTCATCCTCTGTTGTCCCCTTCTCCTCCTGCCCCCAATCCCTCCCAGCATCAGGGTCTTTTCCAATGAGTCAACTCTTCGCATGAGGTGGCCAAAGTAGTGGAGTTTCAGCTTCAGCATCAGTCCTTCCAGTGAACACCCAGGACTGATCTCCTTCAGGATGGACTGGTTGGATCTCCTTGCAGTCCAAGGGACTCTTAAGAGTCTTCTCCAACACCATAGGTCAAAAGCATCAATTTTTTGGTGCTCAGCTTTCTTCACAGTCCAACTCTCACATCCATACATGACCACTGGGAAAACCATAGCCTTGACCAGATGGACCTTTGCTGGCAAAGTAATGTCTGTGATTTTTAATATGCTATCTAGGTTGGTCATAACTTTCCTTCCAAGGAGTAAGTGTCTATTAATTTCAGGGCTGCAATCACCATCTTTGGTGATTTTGGAACCCCCCAAAATAAAGTCTGACACTGTTTCCACTGTCTCCCCATCTATTTCCCATGAAGTGATGGGACCAGATGCCATGATCTTAGTTTTCTGAATGTTGAGCTTTAAGCCAACTTTTTCACTCTCGTCTCTGATTCTGTAGGTGAATACAATTCAATATACAAAGGACATTAATTCTTCCCAACTTGATCTGTAAGTTAATATAATACTAACCAAAATTTCAGCAAAAAATAATGTAGATTTAGACAAGCTGATTCTAAAATTTACATGAAAAGTTTAAAAAAAACTTGAATAGCATAACACTTTTGATCAAGTATCAAGCATTTGGAGAAACCATACTATCTAAGTTTAAGACTTGCTATAAATCTATAGTAACCAAGTAACTGTGGTATTGGTGAAGGACATATATCAATGAAACAGAATAGTGTCTAGAAATAGACCCTCACATATATGGCCATTTGATATTTGATAAACCTGCAAAAAGTAACCGAAGGGAAAAAGACATTCTTTTTCAACAAATAGTGTTGGAACAATCTGATATATGTAGACAAAAAAATAAAACTTAACATCTTATGCAAAAATTAATTCAGAATTTCTTATACATCTAAATATATGATGCAAAACTATAAATATTTTAGGAGAAAATCTTCATAACCTGGGGCTATACAAAGAATTAGAATTCTCAGACATGACACCAAAAACCTGAGACATAAAAACATTTTTTTTGATAAATTAAACCATCAAACTTAACAACTTTTGCTCTGCACAAGGCACTATCAGAAGAATGAAAAAAGCAAGCTACCAATTGGGGATGTTTATAAATCATATATCTGACAAAAGACTTATAATAATAAAGAACTATCAATATTCACAGTGTAAAAAACAAACATTTTTTGAAATGAGCAAAATACGTTGACAGACACTTCACCAAAGATATATGGATGACAAATAACCATATGAAAAGATATTCAACATGATTAGCTAGTGAATGCAAATTAAAATCATGACGAAACAAAATTGCCATCCACTGAATGTTCAAACTAAAAATTACTGACTATGCCAAGCACTGGAGAAGAAGTGGAACAGCTGCATTTCACACACATTGCTGGTGGGAATATAAAATTATTCAGCCACTGTAGAAAATTGATCTGTAGTTTCTTCAAGAGTTTATCATGTACTTATTATGGCCCAGCAATTTCACTTCTAGGTATTGAACCTAGAGAAATGCAAATTTATGTTCACATAAAACCTGTACGTGGGTTATTTACAGCAGCTTTACTCTTAATCACCAAACACTGAAAATAACCCAAATGTCTCTCAAATAAAGAATGAATAAGCAAATGATGCTATATCCATACCATGGAATATTCCTCAGCCATAATAAGGAACAACTATTAACACTCATTTAAAAAAGGATGATCCTCCAAAGCCATTATGCTGACTGATAGAAGCCAATCTCAAAAGGCTATATACCATATGATTGCATTCTTCTGACATTCACAAAAAGGAAAAATTACTGTGCTGGAAAATAGACTGGTGGTTGCCAGACATAAGTGGGTAAGAAATGTGAGTATAAGGAGAAAACATAAGGAAGTTGTTTTTTTTTTTTTTTTTTGAGTGATGGAATTGTTCCATATGCTGATTATTGTGTCGGTTACATAAATCTACATGTGTATTATAATTCATAGAAATGACATTAATCAGGATGATATGGTATTGGCAAAAGAATAGACAAATAAATCCATGGAGCAGAATGAAGAGCCCAGAAATTGACCTACACAAATAGAATCTATCAAACTTTGAAAAAAGAGCAAAGGAAATTTAATGGAGAAAAGATAATCTTTCCAACAAATGGTGATGGAACACCTGGACATCCACACACAAAAATATTAATCTAGACACAGGCCTTACACCTTTAACCAAATTTAACTGAAGATGGACAATAGGTTTAAATGTAAATGCAAAGGGCTTCCCTGGTGGTTCAGTGGTGAAGAGTCTGCCTGTCCATGCAGGACACACATTCATTTGATCCCTGATCCAGGAAGATCCCACATGCCACAAAGCAACTAAGCCTGTATGCCACAACTATTGCACCTATGCTCTAGAGCCCAAGATCCACAACTACTGAGTCCATGGGCCACAACTACTAAAGCCCACACGCCATGGAGCCCATGTGTGGCACTAAGAGAAGCCACCTCAATGAGAAGGCGGAGCACCGCAGCTGGAGATTGGCTCCTGCGCTGCAACTGGAGAAAAACCCATGAGCGATGAAGACCCAGCACAGCCAAAAATAAATAAATAAATAAAATTATTTTTTTAATGTAAATGAAAAATTATAAAACTTCTAGAAGCTGACAGAGAAGAAAATCTAGGTGTCTTGGGATTGTCTGACTTTTTAATATGACAGGAAAGCATACTCCATGGAAGAAAAAATTGATAAGCTGGACTTCATTAAAATGAAAAACACCTACTCTAAGAAATACACTTTTAAGAGAATGAACAAACAAGCCACAAACTGAGACAAAATAATTGCCAAATGCATATCTGATGCAGCACTAGTACCCAAAATATATGAGGAGCTCTTAAGAGAAAAGATAGGAAAATATACAGCTCAATTAAAAAATGGCAAAGGATTCAAACAGACAAAAAGATCAACAGATGGCAAATAAACATATGAAAAGTTGTAAAACATTATATATCATTAGGTAATGGCAAATTAAAATAACAACAATAAGCCACTACACACCAATTAGAATAGCGAGCATCCAGAACACTGACAACATAATGTGCTAGTGAAGAGTCAGAGCAACAGGAACTCTCAATCATTCCTTAGGAATAATAGTCTAGCAGTATCTTCCAAAGTTAAACACCTGTCTTCCCATACAATCCAATATTACCATACAATATCTCTCCTTACAGTTCAACACAAAAGCCTACATATTAATTTCATAACTGTCAAAACTAGGAAAAAGCCAAGATATCCTCCTTCAATAGGTGAATGGATAAATCGGTACATCCAGATAATGGAGTATTATTTAGCACTTAAAAGAAATGGGCTATCAATTCACAAAAAGACATGAAGCTACCTTAAATGCATATTATTAAGTGAAAGAAATCGATCTGAAAGGGTCAACTATATGACATTCTGAATGGGCAAAACTATAGACACTAATAAGATCAATGATTTCCAGGGACTAAGGGGAAATAAGTAAGGATAAATTGGTAGAGAGAAGAGGATTTTTAGGACAGTGAATATATTTTGTATGATGCTACAATGGTGGCTATATGCCATTATATATTAGTCAAAATCCAAAACCAAATGTGAACTGTAAAGTAAACTATGAAATTACAAAAAACTATTCAAACTGATCACTTGATCACAGCCTTGTCTAACTCAATGAAACTATGAGTCATGGCATGTAGGGCCACCCAAGACGGACAGGTCATGGTGGAGAGTTCTGACAAAACATGGTCCACTGGAGAAAGGAATGGCAAACCACTTCAGTATTCTTGCCTTGAGAACCCCATGAACAGAATGAAAAGACAAAAAGATAGGACATTGAAAGGTGAACTCCCCAGGTCTGTAGGTGCCCAATATGCTACTGGAGAAGAGTGGAGAAATAGCTCAGAAAGAATGAAGAGATGGAGCCAAAGTGAAAACAAAACCCTGTGGATGTGACTGGTGATGGAAGTAAAGTCCAGTGCTGTAAAGAACAATACTGCATAGGAACCTGGGATGTCAGATCCATGAATCAAGGTAAATTGGAAGTGGTCAAACAGGAAAAGGCAAGAATGAACACTAACATTTTAGGAATCAGTGAACAAAATGGACTGGAATGAGCAACTTTAATCCAGATGCCCATTGTATCTACTACTGTGGGCAAGAGTCCCTTAGAAGAAACAGAGTAGCCCTCATAGTCATTGGAGAAGGAAATGGCAATCCACTCCAGGGTTCTTCCCTGGAGAATCCCAGGGACGGCAGAGCCTGGTGGGCTGCTGTCTATGGGGTCGCACAGGGTCGGACACGACTGAATCGACTTAGCAGCAGCAGCAGCCCTCATAGTCAACAAAAGAGTCCAAAATGCGGTACTTGGGTGCAATCTCAAAAAGGACAGAATGATCTCTGTTTGTTTCCAAGGGAAACCATTCAATATCACAGTAATCCAAGTCTATTCCCAAACCACTAATGCCAAAGAAGCTGAAGTTGAACAGTTCTATGAAGACCTAGAGACCTCTTAGAACCAACACACACACACACAAAAAAGAAGATGTCCTTTTCAATCATAGAGGACTGGAATACAAAAGGAGGAAGTCAAGAGATACCTGGAGTAACAGGCAAGTTTGGCCTTGGAGTATAGAATGAAGCAGGGCAAAGGCTAACAGTTTTACCAAGAGAACACACTGGTCATAGTAAACACCCTCTTCCAACAACACAAGAGACAACTCTACACATGGAAATCACCAGATGGTCAATACCGAAACCAGATTGATTATATCCTTTGCAGCCAAAGATGGAGAAGCTCTATACAGTCAGCAAAAACAAGACTGGGAGCAGACTGTATCTCAGATCATGAACTCCTTATTGACAAATTCAGACTTAAATTGAACAAAGTAGGGAAAACCACTAGACCATTCAGATATGACTGGTCATATAGTAAGATAGTAATACAGTGGAAGTGACAAATAGATTCAAGGGAATACATCTGATAGAGTCCCTGAAGAACTATGGACAGAGGTTCATAACATGGTTCAGGAGGTGGTGATCAACCCATCCTCAAGAAGAAGAAATGTAAAAAGGCAAAATGGTTCTCTGAAGAGGTCTAACAAATAGCTGAGAAAAGAGAGAAGCAAAAAGCAAAGGAGAAAGATATATCCATCTGAATGTAGAGTTCCAAAGAATAGCAAGGAGAGATAAGAAAGCCCTCTTGAGTGACCAGTGCAAAGAAACAGAGGAAAACAATAGAACAGGAAAGACTAGGGATCTCTTCAAGAAAACTAGAAACACCAAGGGAACATTTCATGCAATGATGGGCACAATAAAGGACAGAAATGGTATGGATCTAATAGAAGCAGAAGATATTAAGAAGAGGTGGCAAGAATACACAGAAGAACTGTACAAAAAAGATCTTCATGAACCAGACAACCACTATGGTGTGATCACTCACCTAGAGCCAGATGTCTTGGAGTGTGAAGTCAAGTGGACCTTAGAAAGCATCACTATGAACAAAGCTAGTGGAGGTGATGGAATTCCAGTTGAACTATTTCAAATCCTAAAAGATGATGCTGTGAGAGTGCTGCATTCAATATGCCAGCAAATTTGGAAAACTCAACGTGGACACAGAATTGGAAAAGGTCAGTTTTCATTCCAATCCCAAAGAAAGGCAATGCCAAAGAATGCTCAAACTACCACACAATTGCACTCAACTCACACGTTAGCAAAGTAATGCTCAAAATTCTCCAGTCTGGGCTTCAATAGTACATGAACCAAGAACTTCCAGATGTTCAAGCTGGATTTAGAAAAAGCAGAGGAACCAGAGATCAAATTGCCAACATCCACTGGATCACTGAAAAAGCAAGAGAGTTCCACATAAACATCTACTTCTGCTTCACTGACTACTCTAAAGCCTTTGACTGTGTAGATCACAACAAACTCTAGAAAATACTTAAAGGGATGGGAATGCCAGACCACCTGACCCACCTCCTGAGAAATCTGTACGTAGGTCAAGAAGGAACAGTTAGAACTGGACCTGGAACAACAGACTGATTCAAATCAGGAAAGGAGTACATCAAGGCTGTATATTGTCACTCTTCTTATTTAACATCTATGCAGAGTACATCATGTGAAATGCCAGGCTGGATGAGGCACAAGCTGAATTCAAGATTTTAGGGAGAAATAACAACCTCAAATATGCAGATGATACCACCCTTATGGCAGAAAGTGAAGAGGAACTAAAGAGACTCTTGATGAAAGTGAAAGAGGAGAGTGAAAAAGTTGACTTAAAACTCAACATTCAAAAAACAAAGATCATAGCATCTGGTTCCATCACTTCATAGCAAACAGATAGGGAAACAGTGACAGGCTTTATTTCTTTAACCTGTCATAAAGAATAAAATTAAAAGCCATAAAATTAAAAGATGTTTGCTCCTTGGAAGAAAAGCTATGACCAAACTGGACAGCATATTAAAAAACAGAGACATTTCTTTGCCAGCAAAGGTCTGTCTAATCAAAGCTAAGGTTTTTCCAGTATCATGTATGGATGTGAAAGTTGGACCATAAAGAAAGTTGAGCACCAAAGAATTGATTCTTTTGAACTGTGATGTTAGAGAAGACTCTTGAGAGTCCCTTGGACTGCAAGGAGATCCAATCAGTCAATCCTAAAGGAAATCAGTCCTGGATGTTCATTGGAAGGACTGAGGCTGAAGCTGAAACTCCAATACTTTGGCCACCTGATGTGAAAAACTGACTCATTTGAAAAGACCCTGATGCTGGGAAAGATTAAATGCAGGAGAAGGGGATGACAGAGGATGAAATGGTTGCATGGCATCACTGACTCGATGGACATGAGTTTGAGCAAGCTCTGGGAGTTGGTGATGGTCAGAGAAGCCTGGCATGTTGCAGTACACAGGATCATAAAGAGTTGGAGAAGACTGATCAGCTAAAGTGAACTGAATGAAATTTGGTTTATGATATATCAATGGAGGTTAATCAGTTGTAACAAACACACCACTCTGGTGCAGGACGTTGATGAAAGGGAAGGTTGTGCATGTATAGGGACAGGCAGTATACAGGAACTCTCTGTAGCGTCCCCACAGTTTTGCTGTGAACTTAAAACTACCCTAAAACTAAAGTCTAGATGTTACTCAATTTTCCTGGGTCTCTCCTGTGTATACAGATGTTGTACATGTTATTAAACTTAGTGTTTTTCTCCCGCAAAAAAGAAACAAGAAACGTCACAAAGGTCTATTTTAAAAAGAACAATAATTTATGTCCCACCCTAATAATGCAATAACAGCCTATATTCAGTTGGTGCTTAATATGGATAGTGAAAATATGATATTGACATTGATCAAAACCTATAGAACTGTACAACAGAGTGAGTCATAATGTAAACTATGGGATTTAGTTAATAATAATGTATCAACATGCATTCATCAATTATAACCAATATATCACATTAATATAAGATGTTAGTAACTACACACAGAATCTGGGGTAGAAAGGTAGTATATAGCAATTCTGTGGTATTGGCTCAATTTTCCTGAAAAGTTAAAACTGCTCTAAAAAATAAATTCAATTAGCTAAAAAGTCACAGAACTGTATACTAAAAGAAAAAAATCTATTTTACTGTATTGATCATTTAAAATTGAAAATAAAAGCAACCTAGGTGAAAAAAACAAAGCAGCCTAGGACCATAATAACAGGGTAATGTTTATATATGCCTATAGGCAAATCCACTTAGTCGTCATTCAACAAATATTTATTTAGAGCCCCATGGACTTTGAAATTAAAGTTAAACCTCTACTGAGTGAAAGTGAAGTTGCTCAGTCGTGTCTGACTCTTTGCGATCCCGTGGACCGTAGCGCACCAGGTTCCTCCATCCATGGAATTTTCTAGGCAAGGATACTGGAGAGGGTTGCCATTCCCTTCTCCAGGGGATCTTTCTGACCCAGGGATCGAACCTGGGTCTCCTGCATTGCAGGTAGACACCTTACCGTCTGAGCCACGAGGGAATCCTCTACTCAGAGTACTGGTATTTATTCTTCATTTTCTTTCACTTAATTAGTGTCAGTTAATCTCCATCTTGTGAGACTCTCCAGTCCTGTGAATCTTTTTACCACTTTTCGTAGTCAGCTTAGATTTTTCTGGCTGATCATTTTCTCCTCTTTCTTGCCATTATCTTTGCCTCTCTTGTCCTTTTGTCAAACCTATCTGGCAATTGTATGGCTATTCAGCTACTTCCCTTCCTCACCTCCAGACACAGGACACTGACACTGCTGGAGAAAGCTCCTGTAGGGTACCCTTGGGATGCTGGTCATTGTAGCATATCTGATTTCAAGGAAGCTCCCAGCACCACTCAATATTCATGTTATATTTGTGTGTGTGATATCTTATCCCATAACAGTAATTTGAAACTCTCCATTTAAAAATATCTGGCCGTACCATCCTGCTTTCCCTCAGCAGTTGGCATTTCATTGAAAACACAATAGGAATCAGCACATGAGATCTACCAGAAATTCCCACTACTAATTAGAATAGAAGCCTTATCCTCCAGGTCTGCTCTTGGTTCTGGAAACCTCATCCTATTAATTACTCCTCTCTCTGCTATTATTCTATTATTTTCAAAGTATCCTTTTCAACAAAATTTCTCCCCAAAGCATTTACACTGCATCAAATCTATTCCAGTTTTGGAAAAAAAAAAAATCATGTTCAGATAAACATTAGAGCAACTATCCTATTCTCTCTTCTTACTGATAACCATCAATCGTCATTAAGAGATAAATCCTCACTTTTCACTCACTTCTCAATTCATCTGATCCTTTTCCATTAAAATAAACAAATAAATAAATAAAAAGTACTCAGAAAGGTACTAATGAATTGTTTGATGCCAAATCTAATGGGCACTTTTTATCTTTATTTTCCTTGATCTCTTCTTAGCACTTAAAATTTCCTCCCTTGGTGTCTCTGATTTAATACACCTACTTTATTGCTCATTTCTATTTGTTTTTTCCTTTATAACCTCTGTTGTTAGCTTTTATTCTTTCATCATTCACCTAAATGATGGTCTTCATACTCTGTATATGATCTCTGGACAATCTCCTTTACTCCTGTACATTTAATTAGGAATCTTAACTTCAGTGTAGTTCTCTCCTGAATTTCAATTTTATAGCCAACTTCCTAACAGTTGCCTCTAGTTATAATTCCAACAGTACCTCAAAATTAAAATAAAAACAGAATTCATTGTCCTCTTTTTTCCAATAGTCCCTGTCTTAATTTTCTATCCAATCAACCAAGTCTAAATTCTAGGTCATCCCTAACATATTCCTCTCTTTAACTACTCATATCCAATCAAGTCCTAAGCCCTGTTGGTTCTACCACCTAAATATCTCTTGAATGTTACATATTTCGCTCCAATGTCAATCATAGCCCAAGTAAACCCACTAACATATCTCATATGAATAATGCATCTAGTCCTTTAACTTGTCTCTTGCCTTCAATTCTGTCCACTTCTCATGTCTTTTTTCACAGAGCAACCAAGGTTACCTTTCTCACAAAAGTTTCTGATTAAATCATGCCTCTGTTTAAAATACTTCAATGACCCCTCCTGCATTTAGACTAAAATTTTGTCTCCTGAGCAGAGCTGACAATTTTCCACAATTTGACCCCATCCTGATTTAGTTTTCACCACTTCCCCTTCACACTTTGCTTCCCAATCAACCTGAATGATGTGCACTTCCCGGAGCTCACTGCTCTATTCCACGTCTCCAGGCCTTGGAGAATGGTACCCCTACTCTCCCCACTCCATGGGATGATCTTGAACTCTTTTTTTTTTTTTAACCACACTAGCTTCTATCTATCCTTTATTACTAGTTAAGATACTACTTTCTATAGACACCTGTTTCTGGGATAAGTGTTGCCCAATAGCAAGTATTAATGTCTATCATATACTTCATATGATATAACAGTTTACTTGCTTGTCTCATGTTAGTGGAACTTGAGGGCAGATTTAAAATTCTGGGTCTAATTTTTGGGTTGCACGACTTGGCTTGTGGGATCTTAGTTCCCAGACCAGGGATGGAAACCACGCCTGCTGCAGTGGAAGCGCAGAGTCCTAACCACTGAATTGCCAGGGAATTCCCCAAATTTTGTGTCTTATTGATCTATAACCCTTTGGCAACCAAGAAGTGTTTAAACAAAACAAAACAAGAGCTGTTAAAAGAAAGAAATTGAAAAGTCAAAAAGGAGAGGAGTAAGGGACAGAGGACTACTCAAGTGCATGCCCTCTAAGTCACTGGCTATGTAAAGTTGCATAAACACTAACAGATACTTTGTTCCTGGCATAAGATTGTGGGTGATTCCTCTCTAGTTCTGAAGCACTATTTTTAATGTTGTTACATTGCTTCTATAATTAAAACAAAACTAATCTGTGCTCAGCAGATGCCTGACAGGGGCTCGTGCTCTGGCAGGGACTGCTCTATGTTCTCCAAAAGTTATGCCTTCTTCATGGCACACACTCCAACTGGATTTCTTAGTCTCTCTGTTACTGTAACCGAGGGATCAAGTTTCAGCAAAGACCAGGCAGTGCTGTGTGCCACTTCAAGGTTTAGCTCCAAAATATCCTCCCACGGTGAGCTCTGTTCTTTCTTCTTGTCTGGAAGGTAACCAGAGAGAATTTCCAGAACCTCAAAAAGGGAAGAACCACATGATGGAAGAATTCTGGGTTCTTAAGTGATGTCCCGGAAAGCCACCCAACCAAAACCCCTCAACTGGACTTGACATGAGTGAGAGATTTATTTATATTTTCATAAATCACTGAGGTTTGAAAATAGATAGATAGATAGGGAGGCTTCCACTGTGGTTCAGTGGTAAAGAATCTGCCTGCAATTCAGGAGACACAGGTTCAATTGCTGGGTTGGGAAGATACCCTAGAGGAGGAAGTGGCAACCCACTCTAGTATTCTTGCCTAGAAGATCCCATGGAGAGAGGAGTCTGGTGGGCTACAGTCCATGGGGTCACAAAGATTCGGACAGGACTTAGCTACTGAACAACAACTAGGAATGGCAACCCACTCTAGTACTTTTGCCTGGAGAATTCCATTGACAGAGGAGCCTGATGGGGTCACAAAGATTCAGACACAATCTAGCGACTGACACACACACACACACATACACACACCCACACACAGTTGTTCAGTTGCTCAGTAGTGTCCGACTCTTTGTGACCCCATGAACTGCAGCACACCAGGTTTCCCTGTCCTTCACTATCTCCCTGAGTTTGCTCAAGATCATGTCCATTGAGTCAGTGATGACATCCAACCATCTCATCCTCTGTCACTCCCTTCTCCTCCTGGCCTCTATCTTCCCCAGCATCAGGGTTTTTCCAATGAGTCAGCTTTTCACATCAGGTGGACAAAGTTTTGGAGTTTCAGCATCATATAAACTTGGTAAACAGTTTAATAAGGTCCCACCCACAAACCTTGATTTATAAATGGTTTGTTTTAGGGCACATGAGAAATTCACCAAACTTGACTCCTGTAACTCCAGAATGATTCAACTTAAAATTGGTAAATATATATATTCCACGTGTACTGTTTGAGCTGAAGAAGACAGTAGAGATGTTATTGGCCATCCTCTCCATATTACACAGGACTGTACAGAGATACAGACAGGGAAAGGCTGTGTCTGGTGTGGTTGAGTTGTCTTGATTCCAAGTCTCCTAACTCACACAAGAGAATGTCCTGTTTGGAACAGCTTGGTCTCCACTGATTGTACAAGATGATGCCTGTGCTCAGGGTGTCCAAATGCAGTCTTCTCCCTTTCACCCCCATGGGAATTCCTCCTGAAACTGCCCCTGTGGTTGAGAAGGGTCACCTTCACAGATAAAGAAGAGTTCTCTGACCAAGAGAATCCAAGGAACTGTACTTCCTTGCCACATCACATTTAAGAATTCCCACTTATTAAAGGATGCTGTAAATTTTGTTTTCTGATAACAAGACTCAGAGAAGATCATGGAAAAATAGAATCCCTCATCTACTTCTGGTAGAAGTGTGAAATGAGATGTTATTTGGAGCTGATAAAGAGCTATCTGGGTATACATAGTAGAATTACATACGTGCACATTCTGTGATCCAGCAATACATGAAGAAAACTCCTGCACAGGTCAAATAGGACAGGTAAAATGGTGGAAGGGATCCATCACTAGAAGAATGGAAGTAAATGTGAGAGATGCATGCTGGAATGCACATAGCACTCTTAAATATTGAGGAAGATCAATAGAGAACAATACAACTAATATTAAGAACAAAACAAATCCTGAGGAAATAGAGTATAAAATACAACAATGTTTCTGTGTGTGTGTAATATGTAAACCTAAATACATAGGAAACAGCATAAAATACATTTTTACTCTTTATCAAGAAAGTTGTTGAGCATACAGATGTATGCACATTATAACAAAAAAACAAATATTCCTGCTACTCAGCTTAAGAAATAAAACATTACATGTAAAATTCAACTCGATGTGTAATTGAGAAATCTCCAAGAACATTTTCCCCTCTCCTCTGACCAGAGTTTGAACTAATTTGACCTTGCTGATCATTTCCACTCATGTTTTCATATTTCACTACATATGTATTCATGCAGAAGCAATATAGAATACTATTCTACATGCCTAAAGTTTTAGAAAACAGAATTGTACTGTACATATCCTTTTAAAACTAGCTTGATTTATTCAACATTATACTTACTTTTTTTTCCTATTGTTACTTGTACATTTAGTATATTAATTTTGACTGTAGAGCATTTCATTGCATGGATATACCATATATTATTTTTCTTTGTCTTGTTGATGAAATTTTTTTGATATTTTTGACATTGCAAATAAAGTTGAGCAATTTTGTACATATCTTCCTGTTCATGTGTGCATGAGTTCACCAATGGAATAAAACTAGAACTGAAATTTCTATGGCATTTGAACTTGCATTTCCCTAGATATTATCAATGATTCTCCAAAGTAGTAATACCAGTTTACATTTTCATCAGTGTCACACGATTGTGCCTGACCCTCTATATCCTGACCAAAATGTGGCATATTCAGGGATTGTCATTAGTGTGTTTTTTTTTAATTATTATATTTACCTGTGAATATGAAAAAATCTCCTGAGGTTGAAAATCTCATGCTTTTATCTAGTCTTTGGATTTGCCTGTTTACATATTTTGTCTATTTCCTATTTTCATCTGTTTTCTTACTGATTTCTGGTAATATTTATATATGTCAAAGGCTAATCATTTGTCAGTTTTATATATTGCAAATATTTCTCCTGATTGTGACTTATCTTTTCAAGTCATTTGCTTTTGATATACAACTTTTTAAATTATTCAAACTAATCCATATTTCTCCTTTATTGTTCATATTTTCTTGATGTATTAAAAAAGAAAAACTATACTCTTATACCAAGGTCATAAAGATATTTTCTTGTATTTACTGATAAATATTTTTGAGTTTTACATTTCACATTTAGATCTTTAATTGGCTAGAACTGATAAGTTTGTATAGTGTGAAAATGAGACACTTTTTTTTTTCATATGGGTAAGTTATTGCTCCAGGAATGTTTATTGAAAAATCCCTTCTTTCTCAGCTGATTCATAATGTCAACTCTGTTACATATCACTTTGCCTTTCATTCAGCATATTTCTATTATTTACCAAGTATTCAAATCTGTCCTAAGAACTAGTTATATATTAATGATGAAATATTTGTTTCTAAGTCTCATTCTGGATTTCTATTCTACTTTTTTATTGAAATTGTTATCTCTGTGCTTCAAAAGTTCACTCTTTAAATGATTATAATGTTGTCATAGTCAGAATATCTACCAAAGAAGCCCCCTGCTCTTATTCTTTTTTTTCAAAATATTCTATTCTCAGTGCTATATATTTTTCAAATTATTAATTTTACATTAATATTAAATATATTTTAAATATTTATAATAATTTTGTAAATTCATAAAACATAAAAATTATATATACGTATTTATGTCTCATGTATATGTAAATCATTAGTTTGTATGACAAACCTGGGTCTTAGTTAGATTTTCTAAAGGCAGAGCCTGAGAGAGAGGCTGGGCATGCTTCTCTTGAGAGGAGAATGAGTGAAGACATGTAGGACAAGAGAGAGGTCTCCCATGCAGCTAAGGATAATTCTCTAGAGAAGGGGCAACTGGGAATGTAATCTGTCAACATTCATGACAGTTTAGGCATGCAACAAGCTACCAACATTATCTATTACAATCTTCCCATTTCTCAGAATGAATATATACCCCTAAACATGTAGATTTTACACATTATGACAACTGTTGAGAAAAAGAAATGAAGTTAGGTAAAATAAAAACTTAAAATGCATATTACTAAATGAAGACAGTCATCAGGAAAGACTATACACTGTATGAGTTCAACTACCTGATTTCTGGGAAAAGGTAAAACTCTGGAGATAATAATAAGATCAGAGGTTGCTGGGGAGAGGGAAAAGGGAGGGATAAATAAGCAGAGAATAGAGGATTCTTAGGGCAGTGAAAATATTCTGCATGATACATGCCACTATTTACATACACGCCAATATTAATTTGTAAACATTTACATACATTTATATACATATTTACCATTATTTACATACATACCAATATTGATTTATATGAATACTAAATATATTTAAATGTATTCAAATTATATATAATTTTGTAAATTCATAAACAAATATATATTTCATGTATATGTACATAATATCTCTGCCTATGTACATAATATGTAAATATATACATGGTTTTGTCCAAACCCACAGAATATACAACACCAAGAGTGAACTCTAATATCAGCTATGGACTTTGAGTGACTACGATGCATCAATGAAGATTCATCAGTTATAACAAAGGCACCACTCCTGGTGAGGGATGCTGATAATGGGGAAGACCATTAGGGGCAAGAGATCTCTGGGAAATCTCTGTGAACTCCTCTCAATTTTGCTCTGAATCTAAAACTGCTTTTTAAAAAATACAGCAAAAGAAAAAACAAAATCCAAAAAGATTTTTTACTGGCTAATTGAATAGTGAAGTTCAAATCATATACATCTCTGAATCTGAGATACAGTAAAAGATTGATATAAATAAATACAGTGAGTAATAAAAGCACCATCTCTTCCATAACCAGACACCCTTTAAAAACATTGATTTGCCAAAACAGAGGAAGCCCTGTGAACAGTGAAGGTCTATAATTTAGGTGGTTTTTGTTGAGCTTTTGTAACTCTCTACTAATAAGCCTATGTTCAGGCACTCGTCAATTGTAGCTTTTAATTGCAAACTTTGGTACACTCTAAATTAGGGCTGAGTGCAGTCAAATTCACTAAAACCCAATACATACTGATGGCCTTGATTTTATTTCCCAGTGTAGACTTGTTTTAAACCTCAAATCTCACATATTTACATTATGAAGAAGCACAAGTCTTGTGTTCTGATTTATTTATGCTTAATTCCGCAGGAAATTTTTTACCAAGACTTGTTTGATATCTAAGATGTCTCAGGAGTGATATTTTTCTATGTTGGCTATCTTGCAAACAGAAAATAAATATGTTACACAGTTCATCTATTTTGTCTTTTTTTCTGATCACCCAAATGCATTCTTAGATTTCCATATTATCCCCATTTATCCTGCCATCCCCACCACCTCATTTGAAACATACAAATGAGGAATTAATCAAATTCCAGTCTAACTTTTATAGAGGTAGCCTAGAATTGAAAGCTAGGCAAGATGATGAAGGCATTAGCAGGAATCTCTATCCCAAAATAGTACCACCCATCTAGTCAAAAATTTAAAAGTAAAGAAAACTCAGAAGCATTGAATAAAGTTAAGCAGAATAATAAGACCTATAGATGTTCTTGCAGAAGCCATAGCAAGACAAATGGAGGCTTCAGAGGGAAGATTTGGCATCCCAGTACTGTCTCAAGCATAGAACACTTGGCTTCAAGCACAAATGAGGTGAGGAAGGCCACTGAGGCCTGGTTCAGAGTCAGAATCATGGGAGAATAATAACTGATTGAGACGTCCCTGGTGGTCAGTAGTAAAGAACTCACCGGGCAGGATAGAACCCCGGGTCAGAAAGATCCCCTAGAGAAGAGAATAGCTACCCGCTTCAGTACTCTTGCCTGGGAAATCCCATGGACAGAAAGAATGAGGCTTATGGGCTACAGTTCACAGAGTTGTAAAGTCAGACATGACTTAGCAACTAAACAACAACAACAACAAACTAGTTGATTGACAGGATGAAGAGAATGCCTGTACTCCCTCACCCCCAGAACCTTGGGAAATGAAAAGTGAACAGCTTTTGCCTAGGGCTTTGGGTGGGTAAAAATATCTTCCATGTCTCTATGGAAATTTTATTCATAAACTTAACTCATGTGTGGAAATAAAGCCAAAATTCTCTTTACTCACTCAAGATGGTATCATATCAACAATTCACAAATGAGAAAAGCAAAAGTAAAATGTTGTTTCCAGCTGTTGAAAACCCTTTAGGCTGCCTGACAAAGCTATATGTAAAGCAATCCAGATTAATTATCATACAATTAGGGTGTTCTTAGACAAACAGTTTCTGCTGAAGATGGGCTTAAAAAAAAAAAGGGAATGATTCACCATGTGGGAAAGTCAGAAGATAGCAAAAAGTAAATTAAGTCCAAAAAGGAAGCACAGAAGAGATATATGAAGAAAACCAATATAATAAGAGAAGAAGGAAATTAAACAGAAAACAAACAAAAAACAGAGTGAAAGTCACTCAGTCATATCCGACACTTTGTGACCCCACAGACTATACAGTCCATGGGATTCTCTAGGTTATAAAACTGGAGTGGGTAGCCTTTCCCTTATCCAGGAGATCTTCCCAACCCAGGGATTGAGCCCAGGTCTCCTGCATTTCGGGCAGATTCTTCACCAGCTGAGCCGCAAGGGAAGCCCAAGAGTACTAGAGTGGATAGCCTATCCCTTCGCCAGCAGATCTTCCTGACCCAGGAATTGAACTGGGGTCTCCCGCATTGCAGGAAGATTCTTTACCAACTGAGCTATCAGGGAAGTCAAATGAACTGATAAAACACAGATTGGTTCTTCAAAGAGTAAACAATTGGTTTAAAAAACTAATCTAATGAAGATAAAAGAGAAAGGAAAAATTTCCAAAATCAGGAAAGAAGAGGAGAAAGTCACATTTAAAATTAAAGGTATTGTGATCAACTTTTTGATAATAAATTTCATAATTTAAATGAAATTAACAAATTCTTAGAAAAATCATAGTTCGCTAAAATTGATATAACAACAAAGAGAAAATATAAATAGTCTTTTCTCTATCAAGGAAATTGTATACTTTAAAAAAACAAAAGAAAAGAAAAACTCACAAACGAAGGCAGTCCCCTATTATTTAGCAGGGCAAGTTTGGTAAACCCTTTAACTAGAATAACACCAACCTAAAAGAAATCTTTCCAAAAATGGAAAATGCAAGATGATCCACCATTTCAATGTACAAAAACAGAGTAACTTGGTTTTAAAGCAAAATGAAAACAAAAAGGAAAAGTACTGGCCAATGCTACTTAAGAACATAAATGAAACTTTTAAAAGATAATATTTGCAAAAACATGCAGTGATATATAAAAATTATAAAATATATGTCCAATTTTGGTTTCCCTCAGGATTGCAAGGTTGGTTTATTATTCAAAACTCAGTGTAATATGACTCATTAACAGAACAAAGGAGAAAAACATTATTTCAATATATGTCCATGTATCTTTTTTTATATACTAAAAGGATGTATTTATAGTAATACAGGTTAATAATAATTTTTCACATGTCATAACAGATGCATGTGATTCTAATCAATTTTGTTCCAAATATTGCAATAGGAACTCAATCTTGAATATGTTATGAAATATTTAGAGCTTTATATTTAAACAGATTTCACAATAAAAATTATAATATATATTCATTTTTTGCAGAGAAATATGATAGAATTAATAATAATAGACTTTCAAAAACAAAAATATATTACATTAAATTCTAATTTTATGGATATGGCCAAATATAAACAAAGTTAAACTTTAAGGAGGAAAAATTGTATATTTCTAATTGTTAAGGAGAATATTTTTGCATATTTATTAATTATGAATAATGGATTCTATGCATTCAGATGGAACTGTAAAGAAAATCTGCAATTTTTTCTCATGTCAATTTTTATAACACACCTGTAATCATATCATCTTATTATATGAGTTTATTATGGAATATTTTATGCCTCAATTTAAAATTATTTTAGAAAAACTTAGTCTTCAAAAATCAAAACAGTTAGTTTTCATACAACACCTGGTGCAGGCTGATGATTTTTGTTCTATTATCCTGATCATTATGGGGTTTTTTCTTTGTTTGTTTTTAATTAGTTTATCTTTTATTGAAGGATAATTGCTTTACAGAATTTTGCTGTTTTCTGTCAAACCTCAACATGAATCAGCCATAGGTATACATATATCTCCTCCCTTTTGAATCTCCCTCCTGTATACTCCCCATCCACCCCTCTAGGTTGATACAGAGCCCCTGTTTGAGCTTCCTGAGACACACAGCAAATTCCCATTGGCAATCTATTTCACATATGGTAATGTAAGCTTCCATGTTACTCTTTCCATACATCTCACCCTTTCCTCCCCTCTCCCCATGTCCATAAGTCTATTCTCTATGTCTGTTTCTCCACAACTGGCCTATAAGTAAATTCTTCAGTACCATTTTTCTAGATTCTGTATATATGTGTTAGAATATGGTATTTATCTTTCTCTTTCTGACTGACTTCACTCTGTATAATAGGTTCCAGGTTCATCTACCTCATTAGAACTGACTCAGGTCTGTTCCTTTTTATGGCTGAATAATATTCCATTCTGTATATATACCACAACTTCTTTATCCATTCATCTGTTGATGGACATCTAGGTTGCTTCCATTTTCTAGTTATTGTAAACAGTGCTGCAATGAACAATGGGATACATGTGTCTCTTTAAATTTTGGTTTCCTCAGGGTACATGCCTAGGAGTGGGATTGCTAGATCATATGGTGGTTTTATTCCTAGTTTTTTAAGGAATCTCCATACCGTCTTCCATAGTGGCTGTATCAATTTACATTCCGACCAACAGTGCAAGAGCGTTCCCCTTTCTCCATACCCTCTCCAGCATTTATTGTTTGTAGACTTTTTGAGGAGGCCCATACTGACCAGTGTGAGGTGACATCTCATTGTAGTTTTGATTTGCATTTCTCTAATAATGAGTGATGTTGAGCATCTTCTCATGTGTTTGTGAGCCATCTGTATGTTTTCTTTGGAGAAGTGTCTGTTTAGGTCTTCTGCCTCCTTTTTGTTGGGTTGTTTTTGTGGTATTGAGTTATATGAGCTGCTTGTATATTGTGGAAATTAATCCATTGTCAGTTGTTTCATTTGCTATTACCTTCTCCCATTCTGAGGGTTGTCTTTTCACCTTGCTTATATGTGGATCACAATAAACTGTGGAAAATTCTGAAGGAGATGGGAATACCAGACCACCTGACCTGCCTCTTGAGAAATCTGTATGCAGGTCAGGAAGCAACAGTTAGAACTGGACATGGAACAACAGACTGATTCCAAATAGGAAAAGGAATATGTCAAGGCTGTATATTGTCACCCGACTTATTTAACTTATATGCAGAGTACATCAGCTAAATGCTGGGCTAGAGGAAGCACAAGCTGGAATCAAGATTGACAGGAGAAATGTCAATAACCTCAGATATGCAGATGACACCACCCTTATGGCAGAAAGTGAAGAGGAACTACAGAGCCTCTTGATGAAAGTGAAAGAGGAGAATGAAAAAGTTGGCTTAAAACTCAACATTCAGGAAACTAAGATCATGGCATCTGGTCCCGTCACTTCATGGCAAATAGATGGGGAAACAGTGGAAACAGTGGCTGACTTTACTTTTTGGGGCTCTAAAATCACTGCAGATGGTGATTGCAGCCATGAAATTAAAAGACACTTACTCCTTGGAAGGAAAGTTATGACCAACCTACACAGCATATTAAAAAGCAGAGACATTACTTTGTCAACAAAGGTCCGTCTAGTCAAGGCTATGGTTTTTCCAGTAATCATGTATGGATGTGAGAGTTGGACTATAAAGAAGGCTGAGTGCTGAAGAATTGATGCTTTTGAACTGTGATGTTGGAGAAGACTTTTGAGAGTCCCTTGGACTGCAAGGAGATCCAACCAGTCCATCCTAAAGCTCAGTCCTGGGTGTTCATTGGAAGGACTGATGCTGAAGCTGAAACTCCAACACTTTGGCCATCTGATGTGAAGAGCTGACTCATTGGAAAAGACCCTGATGCTGGGAAAGATTGAGGGCAGGAGGAGAAGGGGACAACAGAGGATGAGATGGTTGGATGGCATCACTGACTCAATGGACATGGGTTTGGGTAGACTCCGGCAGTTGGTGATGGACAGGGAGGCCTGCCGTGGTGCGGTTCATGGGGTTGCAAAGAGTCAGACACAACTGAGCAACTGAACTGAACTGAACTGAATGGGTTCCTTTGCATGTAAAAGCTTTTAAGTTTAATCAGATCCCACTTGTTTACTTTTGTTTTTATTTCCATTACTCTAGGAGTTGGGTTATAGGGGATCTTGCTTTGATTTATGTCATTGAGTGTTCTGTCTATGTTTTCCTCTAAGAGATTTTTATAGTTTCTGGTCTTACATTTAGATCTTTAATCCATTTTGAGTTTATCATTGTGTGTGGTGTTAGGAACTGTTCTAATTTCATTCTTTTACTTGTAGCTGTCCAGTTTTCCCAGCACTATTTATTGAAGAGGCTGTCTTTGCCCCATTGTATATTCGTGCCTCCTTTGTCAAAAATAAGGTACCCACAGGTGCATGGGTTTATTTCTGGGCTTTCTATCTTGTTCCATTGGTCTATATTTCTGTTTTTGTGCCAGTACCATACTGCCTTGATGACTGTAGCTTTATAGTATAACCTGAAGCCAGGAAGCTTTGATTCCTCCAGCTCCATTCTTCTTTCTCAAGACTGCTTTGGCTGTTTGGGGTCTTTTGTGTTTCCATATGAATTGTGAAAATTTTTGTTCTAGTTCTATGAAAAATGCCATTGATAATTTGGTAGGGATTGCATTAAATCTGTAGATTGCATTTGGTAGTATAGTCATTTTCACAATATTGATTCTTTCTACCCAGGAACATGGAGCATCTCTCCATCTGTTTATGTCATCTTTGATTTCTTTCATTAGAGTCTTAAAATTTTCTGTGTACAGTTCTATTTTCTCCTTAGGTAAGTTTATTCCTAGATATTTAATTCTTTTTGTTGCAATGGTGAATGGGATTAATTCCTTAATTTCTCTTTCTGATTTTTCATTGTTAGTGTATAGAAATGCAAGTGATTTCTGTGTATTGATTTTGTATCCTGCAACTTTGCTAAATTCACTGATTAGCTCTAGTAATTTTCTGGTACTATCTTTAGGGTTTTCTATGTACAGTATCCTGTCATCTGTAAACAATGAGAGCTTTACTTCTTCTTTTCTGATCTGGATTCCTTTTATTTCTTTTTCTTCTCTGATTGTTCTAGCTAGGACTTCCAGAACTATGTTGAATAATAGTGGCAAAAATGGACACCATTGTCTTGTTCCTGATCTTAGGGGGAATGCTTTTAGCTTTTCACCATTGAGAATAATGTTTGCTGTAGGCTTATAATATATGGCCTTTATTATGTTGAGGTAGGTTCCTTCTATGCCAATCTTTTGAAAAGTTTTAATCACAAATAGGTGCTGAATTTGTCAAAGACTGCATCAATAGATGCCTAGGTATCTTTTGATAAAATTCAAGCTCTGTTGATGACAAAAATTAAAAACTACTAGCAAAGTCTGAATATAAATGTCTGCCTTAATCTTTAAAAAATAAAAACCTTATGATATTGAGCAATTCAACTCATATTCCTTCTTACTCCTTTTCAATATCACAGGACAAAGGAAAGAATCAAGACATAATAGAGTCATATTTATTTTTAATAATATCAAAATTACAAGTATAACTTCAATAGCAAGTTTAATGAAAAGTAGAATAGCAAAATAAGGTACATACTATTCATACAATCAAATATTATTCAGCCATAAAAGTGAATGAACTAAGGCTTTACATAAAAAAAAAGTTGTTAAGTCTTCCATATGTATTAATGAGTAAATAAGCCAGACACAATAGAATATTTGCCTGATTTCATCTATAAAATTTCAAAAGTTTGCATGACTAATCACTGATGGTAAAAATCTGGATAGTGGTTGTATCTGATGAGAAAAGAGCATAATAATTAAGAGGGGACATGAGGGAAGTTTAGGGGTTTCTATTAACACTTTATTTCTTGGACAATGTAGTGATTACATATATGGGTTCATTCATAATCAATCACTAGGCTATATTTTTAGCATTTCTATACTTTTCTGTATTACAGTCAACTTTAACTTTTTAAGTTTACCATCAAGAGGCAAAACTCTGTTTAAATTGCAACCTTTTGTGTAAGAAAGGATGGGAAATAAATATCTATATATCTATATTATCTACCTATCTAGATACATACACTCATACACATACACACATGCTTATATTTGAAAAAAGAAACACTGAAAAAATAAACAAGAAGCAAAGCACAACTATTATTTTTAAAAAGAGAAGAATTAAAACAAAAGTTCTCATAATACATTTTATATGCTTTTGGTTTTGAACCAAGTAAATGTTTTACATATTTAAAGTAGACTTTAAAAAGCAATCCCCAAAATGAAAAATCAACTGAAACAGACCTTCTCCTCCTGTTAGTGTTTAGAAAGTAGCAAGAAATCATTGTTCTTATTCTATCAACCAAAACAAGCTGGTTATGCAATAAAATTACAGCTTTTAAAAAACCCATCAGTAACTTGAGAATGCAAATGCACTAAATTCCAGAAAAGGATAAACACATTATGGGATGAAATAAATAGATGATTCAGGGCTTCCCTAGAAGTCCAGTGGTTAAGACTCTGTGCTTCCACTGCAAGAGGCAAGAGTTCAACCCCTGGTGGGAGAACTAAGATCTGGCAAGCCATATGGTGCTGCCAAAAAAAAGAAAGAAGCTGATGGCTCATGCTTTTGAACTGTGGTGTTGGAGAAGACTCTCGAGAGTCCCTTGGACTCCAAGGAGATCCAACCAGTCCATCCTAAAGAAAATCAGTCCTGAATATTCGCTGGAAGGACTGATGCTGGAGCTAAAATTCCAATACTTCGACCACCTGATGAGAAGAACTGACTTATTGGAAAAGACCCTGATGCTGGGAAAGACTGAAAGCAGGAGGAGAAGGGGGCGACAGAGGATGAGATGGCTGGATAGCATCACCGGACTCAATGGACATGAGTTTGAGTAAACTCCGGGAGTTGGTGATGGACAGGGAGGCCTGGCGTGCTGCGATTCATGGGGTCGCAAAGAGTCAGACAGAACTGAGCAACTGAACTGAAGTGAACTGATGGCTCATGGAGAAGTTTGAAGAGGAAAACTCCACCATAGGTGAGGTTTAGGGGAATGTACAAACACTTTTAACACACTTGCCATGGTCCTGAGTGGACATGTATAACAATCTGAAATTCCAACTACCCCATCCACAGAGTAAGTCTTCCTCACTCACCAACTCTTTCCCATGGATCTTCACTGAATGCTCAGGGGTACCATGTGAAAGGCTAAATGTAGGACAAGAGCTGAAACAGATCCCAGTGAGGTGCCTGGACCCTGCCTCAAGTGCAAGGCAAATATCCTCCAAAAGCAGAGTCAGAAAGAGAACTGAGAGAAACTGATCTATCAAGGCAAGCAGGGCTTGCCACAACTGGATAGCTAAGGGGAGAGCAGGAGAGCTGAGGGAAACTACAGTTGGGTATACACTCCTCTCTATGTAACTGATAGATTAAGTATACCAAATGGCTTTGCAGGTGGCTCAGTGGTAAAGTATCTGTCTGCCAATGCAGGAGAAACAGGAGGCTAGGGTTCCATCCCTGGACACAAATGAGCAAGTGAGCACACACAAGCATGCAAGTACACAAAAACTGGTAAAATACAAGATCTGAAAAATACAATCATGCAACTTGATCTAACTGGCTTTCATAGAACACTTCACATCAAAACTGCAGTATACCTATTATTTTTAGTGGCATATTAAAAAGTCACCAAGACAGATCAATATTCTAGATCATAAAACAAGTTTTAATTAATATGAAAGAGTAGAAGCATGCAGAATATATTATCTGGCTAAAAATATTTTAAATTATAAATAAATATCATTAAAATCCCCCAATATTTGGCAATTTAGTAATAACATGTTAAAAAACTCATGAGTCAAACAAAGAATCAGAAAGAAAATTAAAAAGCATTTTAAAGTAAGTGATAATGAAAACATAGCATATCTAAATGTGTGGTTTATCACTAAAGAAGTGCTTAGACAGCATTAAATAGCTTTAAATGATTGTATTAGAAAAGAAGGAAGGGGTGAAACCAATTACCTTAGCTTCTACCTTAAGAAGCAAAGAGATCAAATTACACCAAAATTAAGCATAAATAAAATGATTAGTAGTTCAGTAAAATAGAAAAATGACAAAAAACAAAAATGCTGAAAACTTAGAACTTTGAAAACTAATAAAATTAAAAGTCTAGCAAGACTGGTTAAGCTAAAAAGAGAAAACACAAAGTGCCAACATCAGGCAAGAGAGACTATTATTATAGATCTATTAACATCAGAGTGCTAATAAGGGAACTGTGTGAAGAACTTCAAAAATAAATTCTTTAACATAGCTTAAAGGAACAAATCCTTGAAAAGTGGAACTTAATCAAGGTTAATAGAAGTAGAAAACCAGAAAGTCCCAGTATCTCCTAAAAAATGAAATTCACAATAAAAAAATCATGCCACAAAGAAAATTCAAAGCCCACATGACTTCAGAACAATTCAATGAAACATTAAGAGCAATAATGCAAATTCCACACAAACTTTAGAATATACAGGAGAAAAAGGCAATTTATTACCCATTTCATGGAACTGATACCAATACTGATACCAATACTTTATAAAAAAACATTAGAAGGAAAACAAACACAGTCACAAAATACTTAATAAAGTACTTTGAAAACTTTTCCAGCAGTTGGTAAAAAAGAATAACAAATCACCAAAAGGAATTTATCTAAGGAATGCAAGTTTGTTTTAGCATGTGAAAGTCAAGCAATGTAATTTACCACATCAACAGAATGACTAGAAAAAGAAATGATCACCTCAGTAACTGCAGAAAAACATTTGATTGAATTTACCACATTGTCATGATAATAATTCTGAAGAAACCAAGAACAGAAGAGAAATTCTTCATTCTGATAAAGTACATTTATACAACAACAAACAAAACCCCTATTGCTAACACCATACTTAATTGTGAAATATTGAATCCCTTTCTTCCAAGATGGGTGAGGGGGAGGCAAAAATATCTGCTCTTAATTTGTATTCAAACTGAAAGTCCCTTGGGCTGCAAGGAGATCAAACCAGTCAATCCTAAAGGAAATCAACTCTGAATATTCATTGGAAGGACTGATGCTGAAGCTGAAGCTCCAATGCTTTGGCCACCTGATTCAAAGAGCCAGCTCCTTGGAAAACACCCTGATGCTGGGAAAGACTGAAGGCAAAAGAGAAGAGGGCTGCAGAGGATGAGATAGTTAGATAGCATCACTGACTCACTGGAGATGAATTGAAGCAACTCTGGCAGATAATGCTGGAGAGGGGAGCCTGGCATGCTATAGTATATGGGGTATCAGAGTTGGACATGACTGAACAACAGCAAATTTGTATTCAACATTATACTGGAAGTTCAGACTAATTTTTTTTTAAAGGGAAAAGGAAGATAAAGATTGGAAAAGAAGAGGTAAAATTGCTGTTATCATTTTCAGATAAGGATTTTGTATATAGAAACCCCTACAGAATACAATAAAAATGTCTACTAGAAGCAAAAATAAAATTTAGCATGGTTACAGAAGGTAATGTTAACCAAAACCAAATTCTAATACTAGCAAATCAAAATCAACAAAGAAAAGTTATACAATAATGCAATACTACCAATAATATCATAAACATATTTAGGAGGGAATTAACAGATAATCTGCAGGTCTTTTATACTAAAAACTACAAAATATGCACCAGAAAGAAATTAAAGACAACAAAGAGAAAGATGTAAAGATAGATAATAAAGGTATCTATCTTATTCTTATATTAGAAAACTCAACTTGGTTAAGATGGCAATTCTTTCCAAATGATATTCAGTGCAATACCAGTCAAAATCACATCAGATTTTCATTTTTTATTTATCTACTTATTTTAGTAATTGACAATATTATTCTAAAATCAATACAGAAAACAATGAACCTAGAATAATTAAAACCAATCTGAGAAAATAATACAGTTGGAGGATTTGCAATATCTAATTTGAGAAACTAAAGAAATAGTTGTGTTCTGAGGGCAAAGACAGGTAAACAGGAAATAGGTTATAAAGCCCAGAAATGGAGCCAAAAAATTATTTGATTTTTGATGAAGTCACCATATTAGGTATCTACTACCATGTAACAAATTGCCACAAAACTTAGCAGCTCAAAGTAACAAACCGCTATTATCTCACAATGTTTGCAGGCTAGGAATCTAGGGACAGCTTAGCTGGACTGCAATCAAAGTGTGGCTGGAGCCCTAACCATCTCAAAGCACTACTAGGAAAGGATATGATTTGCTGCTCACTCATGCCACTGCGGCCAAGATTCAGTTCTTAGCAGGTTGCTGGACTGAGGACCTCAGTTCTTTAGCATTAGCTATTGGGCTTCAATTCCTGACCACACTGGCCTCTCCAAAGGGGAGCCTATAGCACTGTACCCTGCTTCAACAGAGCAAGTGAGAGTCTCAGAGGAAAGGAAGGAGAGAGAGAGGGAGGGAGGGAGGGGCTGACAATATTTAATGCTTTTGCATCCCTGACTAATCAATCTGACACCATTTTTGTTATGTTTCTGTTCAGTTTTTCTACCTTTTTTCCATTAAATTATTGGAGCTCTTTATATATTAAAAGAAATTCAAATTCATAGAAGCAGAAAGTAGAAAAGTGATTGGAGGTGGGAGAAATAAGCAGAGCTTGTAAAAGGGTACAACTTTTAACTATAAAGATGAATAGAGTCTGAAAGATTTAATGTATAATATGGTGACTATATTGATAACTGTACTCTATAATTGACATTTAACAAGTGAATAGAACTTAAATGTTAACAACAGGGACTTCCCCTTGCAATGCAGGGGTGCAGGTTCAATTTCTGGTCTGGGAGTTAAGATCTCACACACCTCATGGCCAAAAAACCAAAATGTAAAATAGAAGTAATATTGTAACAAATTCAGTAAAGACTTTAGAAATGGTCAACCTTAAAAAAATGTTAACAACAACAAAAGGTAAATATGTGAGGTGATGGAAGTATTAATGAATTCAATAGGGGGAGTCCTTTCACAATTTGTAGGTATATTGAAACATCACATTATATACGCTGTAAATATCTTACAATTTTATTTGTCAGCTATACTTCAATAAAAATTATTTTAAAAGTTAAAGCACTACCTCTAAGAAATAGTGTAGGTCTATTTGAGGACTCTCCATTCTCTTCCATTGATCCATTTGCTTACCCTTACACTGAAAACTTGCTCTCTTGATAAATATAGCTTTATACTGTCTTGAAAGCATAAAATTTAATTCCTCTATATTTGCTCATATTTTCAAAACTTTTGTGGATATAGAATCAGCTTCTAAATTTCTACAAAACACCAACTGAAATTAATGTTAGAATTACCTTAAGCTTACAAACAATTTGGAAAAATTGACATCACAAAATGTGGAGACATCTAGTTCATAAACATGCTATATCTTGCCATTTGTTTAGGTCTTATTTAATTTCTTTCAAGTGAAAAGGTGAGAGTTAGTTGCTCAGTTGTGATCGACTCTTTGGAAGCCCATGGATTACAGTCCTCCAGGCTCCTCTGTCCATGGGATTTTCCAGGCAAGAATATTGCAGTGGAATGCCATTTCCTTCTCCAGGGAATCTTTCTGACCCAAGAATTGAACCTGGGTCTCACACATTGCAGACAGACTCTGAGCCACAAGCGTAGCCAGTTGGGTATTAATTTTTTAGTTCATGGCTTTCATTATATCTAGTCCTAAGCATTTTGATTTCCAACCATTTTGGAAAGAGCAGCACGGATGCATATATACTAACATTTGTAAATAGACAGCCAATGGGAATTTTCCGTATGACTCAGGGAACTCAAACTGGGGCTCTGTAACAATCCAGAGGGGTGGGAATGGGCAGGAGGTGGGAGGGAAATACAAGAGGAAAAGGACATATGTATGAAAGTGATGTAGTTGAGTCGTGTCCGACTCTTTGTGACCCCATGGACTATAGCCTATCAGGCTCCTCCGTCCATGGGATTTTCCAGGCAAGGGTTCTGTAGTGGGCTGCCATTTCCTTCTCCAGGGGATCTTCCCCATTCAGGGATCGAACCCAGGTCTCCTGCATTGCAGACAGACGCTTTACCGTCTGAGCCACCAGGGAAGCCCGGACATACGTATACCCATGGTTAATTCATATTGATGTATGACAGAAATCAATATTGTAAAGCAATCATCAATCAATTAAAAATAAATATTAAAAATACATAAAGTGAGAAATGTCATTAAAATGATGTATAACATAACCACACTTATTAAGAATGTATTCTAATATTAAATGGCAAATTTCAACAAAAAAAAACTATCTTTTATCTATATTCAATAAACCATATTCTAATTATCTGCTGCTATGATATAGAAGTGTGCTTCCCTCATAGCTCAGTCAGTAAAGAATCTACCTGCAATGCAGGAAACCTGGGTTCGATTCCTGGGTTGGGAAGATCCCCTGGAGAAGGAAATGGCAGTATTTCCATCCCAGTAGTCTTGCCTGGAGAACCCCATGGGCAGAGGAGCCTGGCAGGCAACAGTCCATGGGGTCACAAGAGTTGGACACAATTGCAGCGACTAAACCACCAACATGATGTAGAAACCAAATTGATCTGGTATGTTGCTCAGATATCCTGCTATCCTACTAAATTGAATTACTATCCAAGTTGGGTTTTTTAATAGATTTGCCTAGATTTTTTATGTAAAAAAATCTATTAACACACTTTTTTATTTTACCAAGTATAATTTTTTTACTTTTTTACTTCTTTTATTTTTTAATTCTTGCCTTACTGTGCTGGCTGGGACCACCAGTAAGATGCTAAATAGAAGTGATGTGATCAGGCATCTTTGTCTTGATCTGAACCACAGGAATATTTTATCATTGAGTGTATTGTTAGGTGTAGATTTTCACATGACTGTTTTCATCTTGAGGAATTTTTTTCCTTTTTCTAGGTTTCCTGAGATTTCTTGAATGGGTTTTCAGTTCAGTTCAGTTCAGTTGCTCAGTCGTGTCCGATTCTTTGCGACCCCATGAATCACAGCACACCAGGCCTGCTCGTCCATCACTAACTTCCAGAGTTTACCCAAACTCATGTCCATCGAGTGAGTGATACCACCCAGTCATCTCATCCTCTGTTGTCCCCTTTTCCTCCTGCCCCCAATCCCTCCCAGCATCAGGGTTTTTTCCAATGAGTCAACTCTTCGCATGAGGTGGCCACAGTATTGGAGTTTCAGCCTCAGCATCAGTCCTTCCAATGAACACCCAGGACTGATCTCCGTTAGGATAGACTGGTTGGATCTCCTTGTTCGGGTTTTAAATATCATCAAATTATTTTTAGGCATCAGTAACTACAATCATTATGCTGTCCACTTTTGTTCTGAAAATCTAGTAAATTACATTGATGTCCAAAAGTAAAATAACTTTGCACTCCTTGAATAAACCCTATTCCATTATTATATATTTTCTATATACTCTGAATTCACTTTGCATTTATTATGTTTAAGATATGTATCTATATTCATAAGGGTATTTGCCTGTAATCCTTTTTTTCTTGGTAATACCTTTGTTAGACTTTGATGTCAGTGTTATGGAGGCTTTGTGAAATAAGTTGAGAGTCTTTCTCTCCCCTTTATTTTCTGAAAGAGTTTATGAATGCTTGGTATTATTTCTTCTTCAAGTGTTTGATAGAATTCATAAGTGAAGGTAAATAGTATTTGAACATAACATAAAATCTTTGTAATGTAAATCATTTTCCTAAATAGACAACTACTCATTATTTTTTCAAAAAATTGTTTCACTTAAGTGGTCATATATACTGGCATTCAATTATAGTTTCAAGTTCTTTTAATAACTGTAGAACCTGTAGTAATGTCTCCTTTTACTGTCTTAATAATTTGTTTTCTCTTTTCTTGATAAGTCTTGTTCAGGGATTATATATCTTATTAATTTTTTTCTGATAATTTTTTTTGCATGTGTTAATTTTTTATATGATTTGCCTGCTTTCCATCATTGGTTTCTGCTACTATATTTAACATGGCCTTCTCTTTATCTGCTTTGTGTTCAACTTACTTACATGTTTCTAGATATTTGTTTGGCTGTGTCAAGCAGCATGTAGTACCTTAGCTCCCAGACAAAAGATGGAACCCGTGCCCCCTGCAGTGGTGCAGAGTCTTAACTGCTGTACTTAACCACAGTCTTAACCACAGGGAAGTCCCCTTTTTCTAGATTTTTAAGGTAAAACATTAGGCTATTCTAAATCTTTTCTAATATGACCACTGATACCTCTAAATTCTAACCACTGGTTTAGTTTTATTCTACAAATCTTGATACATTATAAGTACTTTCAAATAGTTCCCAATTTCTCATGATTTATTTTTAAACCATGAATTAGTATTTCATATTTACTTTATTTTCATAATTTAATTTTATATGGCCAAATATTTGTTAGCTTTAAGTATTTTGAAATAGCTTGAGATTTACATTATTACTCTTAATGAACTTTTTACATACAGTTGAAAGGAATGTCTCATTTGAAGTTGTTTAAATAGCCTACAGATATCATTTAGAAATTCTATATCCTTACTGCTTTTGTGTCCAGTTGTTCTGTCAATTACTGAGAAATAAATGTCAAAATTCCAACTATGATTGGGATTTCTGTTTTGCTTTTTATTTCTGTAAGTTTTTGCTTCATTCTGCAACTTTGTAAATTACATATATTATTACTGATATATGTTCCTAAAAAACTGCCATATTTATCTTTATGAAATATTCTTCTTTCTCACTGGTAGTTTCCGTGAGTTGCAGTGCATTTGGTATATTAACACTGCACTCGGTTTTCTTTGGCTATGGGTTTCATGGTATTATTTTATCAATTTTTATTCAATCATTTAAGTATAAAGCTCAGCTGTTTATAGATTATAACTAAGTACTGTCATTTTGAATAATCTAAGCTTATAGGCTGTCCTGTTTAACTGGAGTGTTTTATTCTCTTTATTCAATATATTTAGAGACACAGTGTATTATTTTGTTTCAATTTATCTTGTTTTTCATCTTCTACTACTCTTGTATTATTTTCTTTTTATTTGAATCTTTTTTTTTTTTTTTTCAGTAATTAATTCCAATGCAACCATTAGTTTTTTAGATATAGTTCTCTGTGTTACATTTAGGGTAGCTTTAGGAATTATATTAAGACTCTTTTAAATGATTTTTATGGTATAAAAAACCCTATACCATAAACATAGGGATTTTCCCATAGTGCAGTTTCATTTTTTCCTTATCTTTTGCAACTTTTTTGCTCATATCTATGTAATATAACACTGCTTTATATTATAGTCAGTTCAGTTTAGTCCCTCAGTTGTGTCTGACTCTTTGCAACCCCACGGACTGCAGTACACCAGGCTTCCCAGGCCATCACCAACTCCAGAAGCTTGCTCAAACTCATGTCCATAGAGTCGGTAATGACATCTGAACATCTCATTCACTGTCATCCCCTTCTCCTGCCTTCAATCTTTCCCAGCATCAGAGTCTTTTCAAATGAGTCAGTTCTTCACATCAGGTGGCCAAAGTATTGGAGTTTCAGCTTCAGCATCAGTCCTTTAAATGAATATTCAGCACTGATTTCCTTTAGGATGGACTGGCTGGATCTCCTTGCAGTCCAAGGGACTCTCAAGAGTCATCTCCAACACCACAGTTCAAAAGCATCAATTCTTCCTCACTCAGTTCTTATAGTCCAACTCTCACATCCATACATGACTACTGGAAAAACCATACCTTTGACTAGATGGACCTTTGTTGACAAAGTAATGCCTCTGCTTTTTAACTGAACTGAGGTTGGTCATAACTTTTCTACCAAGGAGTAAGTGTCTTTTAATTTCATGGCTCCAGTCACCATCTGCAGTGATTTTGAAGCCCAAGAAAATAAAGTCTCTCACTATTTCCACTGTTTCCCCATCTATTTGCCATGAAGTGATGGGACCAGATGCCATGATCTTAGTTTTCTGAATGTTGAGCTTAAAGTCAGCTTTTTCACTCTCCTCTTTCACTTTCATCAAGAGGCTCTGTAGTTCCTCTTCACTTTCTGCCATAAGGGTGATATTATCTGCATATCTGAGGTTATTCATATTCTGAAAATCTTGATTCTAGCATGTGCTTCATCCACCCCAGCATTTAGCATTATGTACTCTGCACAGAAGTTAAATAAGCAGGGTGACAACATACAGCCTTGATATAATCCTTTCCCAATTAGGAACCAGGCTGTTGTTCCATCTCTGGTTCTAACTGTTGCTTCTTGACCTGTGTATAGATTTCTCAAGAGGCAGGTAAGGTGGTCTGGTATTCTTATCTCTTTAAGAATTTTCCACAGTTTGTTGTAATCTACACAGTCAAAGGCTTTGGCATAACCAATATAGCAGATGTTTTTCTGGAACTCTCTTGTTTTTTCTATGATCTAGAGGATGTTGGCAATTTGATATCTGGTTCCTCTGCCTTTTCTAAATCCAACTTGAACATCTGGAAGTTCACTATTAATGTACTGTTGAAGTCTGGCTTGGAGAATTTTGAGCATTACTTTGCTAGCATGTGAGATGAGTACAACTGTGTGGTAGTTTGAACATTCTTTGGCATTGCCCTTCTTTGGGATTGGAAAGAAAACTGACCTTTTCCAGTCCTGTGGCCACTGCTGAGTTTTCCAAACTTGCTGCCATATTGAGGGCAGCACTTTCACAGCATTATTGTTTAGGATTTGAAATAGCTCAGCTGGAATTTCATCACTTCCACTAGCTTTGTTCGTAGTGATGCTTCCTAAGGCCCACTTGACTTCACATTCCAGGATGTCTGACTCTAGTGAGTGATCATACCATCGTGGTTATCTGGGTCATGAAGATCTTTTTTGTATAGTTCTTCTGTGTATTCTTGTCACCTCTTCTTAATATCTTCGGCTTCTATTAGGTCAATACCATTTCTGCCCTTTATTTTGCCCAACTTTGCATGAAATGCTCCCTTGGTATCTCTATTTCTCTTGAAGAGATCTCTAATCTTTCCCATTCTATTGTTTTCCTCTATTTCTTTGCATTGAGCACTGAGGAAGGCTTTCTTATCTCTCCTTGCTATTCTTTCAAACTCTGCATTCAAATAGGTATATCTTTCTTTTTCTCCTTTTTGGACTGTAAAGAAAGCTGAGCACCAAAGAATTGATGCTTTTGAACTGTGGTGTTGGAGAAGACTCTTGAGAGTCCCTTGCACTGCAAGGAGATCCAACCAGTCCATCCTAAAGGAGATTAGTCCTGGGTGTTCATTGGAAGGACTGACGTTGAAGCTGAAACTCCAATACTTTGGCCACCTGATGCGAAGAGCTGACTCATTTGAAAAGACTCTGATGCTGGGAAAGATTGAGGGCAGGAGGAGAAGGGGACAACAGAGGATGAGATGGCTTGACGGCATTACAGACTCAATGGATATGAGTTTGGGCGGACTCCGGGAGTTGGTGATGGACAGGGAGGCCTGGCGTGCTGCAGCCCATGAGGTCGCAAAGAGTCAGACACGACTGAGCGACTAAACTGAACTGAACTTCCCTTTCTCCTATGCCTTTTGCTTGTCTTCTTTTCTAGGCTATTTATAAGGCCTCCTCAGACAACCATTTTGCCTTTTTGCATTTCTTTTTCTTAGGGATGGTCTTGGTCACTGCCTCATGTACAATGTTAGGAACCTCCATCCACAGTTCTTCAGGCACTATGTCTATCAGATCTAAGCCCTTGAATCTATTTGTCACCTCGACTATAATCGTAAGGAATTTAATTTAGGCCATACCTGAATGGCCTAGTGGTTTTCCCTGCTTTCTTCAATTTATGTCTGAATTTGGCAATAAGGAGTTCATGATTTGAGCCACAGTCAGCTCCTGGTCTTGTTTTTGCTGACTGTATAGAGCTTGTTCATCTTTGGCTGCAAAGAATATAATCAATCTGATTTCGGTATTGACCATCTGGTGATGTCCATGTGTAGAGTCTTTTCTGGAAGAGGGTGCTTGCTATGACCAGTGGGTGCTCTTGGAAAAACTGTCAACCATTTGCCCTGCTTTATACACCTACACCTTTAATAATTGGTAAGTGACTGGGCAGTGATATTTGTTACTGTTTGAATGTCTCCCACTCATCAAAAAAAAAAAAAATTCACCCAGTTTTTTTGCATCAATTGATAATACTTGCTTGGATAAATGTTTACATTAGAGGTTGCAAATTTGTGATTTTCAAATTGATTAGCTCTCATTTTTGCCTCCCCCTTTATGAAACATCTCTACAGAAACTGAAAGCTAATGAATAAGAATTAGAAAATTATCATTTCAAAGATCAACATCTGCAGGTCACTTGCCCTTTGGAAATGTCCTCTGTAATACTGGAGTGCAGGGTGTGAGGCAGTCAGACTGAACTTTCCTTTATCAGAGCAGAATGGTAGCTCCAGGCCTCCATGAAGTTTCAAGAGCCATTACCCAGGGGTCTCTCATGGAGTGCCAGAGTTCCCATGGAGCTGATTCTGGAAAGGTTCTTTCCTCAATAACATAGTTGGAAATGATTAATTTCCCAATGGAGACACGTGGGCATCTGAGTTGCAGGGGATTAAGGTGTGGGTATCTCTACCTGATTAAATGCCTACCAACAAGCTTCTATAAAAACAGATTTCATACCCAAAGGCATCCTCTCTTTTCTGAACTGATTATCCTCTTTCAAGTCAAGAAGAAACAACCCCTGACAAGCACTCTTGGGCAAAGACTGCAACAGATCCTATTTCATTTTATCTCTGCCTTATTCACTTGAAATGGCCAACTCTCTCCTTAACAGAAATTCAGAGGAGTGGTTCTTTTTCTTCTTAAAAAAAATAAAATTTCCGGTTGAAAAGGTCACCTCTTTTGAGAAACAGTCACCATCCTGTAGCTCAGACACTTCAAACTAATGTTATCCCTAGCCATTCTCCTCAGTAGAAGTGCCTTACTGGGGCAATGGGGCTCCCAAGCCTATATTTTTCACAACTCCCACTGGCAAGGAAATTCTTTCAGCTGCATCAAACCCCTTGTCCCTACTATCTGGTTCTCAAGTGTAAGTCTACTACATTCTAGTCATATAATTTGGGACAAGGGACTGTGCCTCATTAATTCATTTTGTTTCTTATCTAAAAAACAAGGAAAACAACAATAATATTACAAACAAGCATTAAAGGAGATATAGTGCCATCATGGGTTCAGAGAGAACGCTCCATGATTTTAGTTCTTTGTCCCTTTTTCTCCAATACTAATTATAGCCTGGCGGACTCCAGTCCATAGGGTCGAAAGAGTCCATGGGTCAAAAGACACAACTGAGCAACTAAGCACACTTATAGCCCAGATCTCACAGTAACCACACATGAGAGGAATCCCTCCTCCCTTCTTTATACATAAGGATGCCGAGGTGGAGGGAGAATTGATTACAGGGACAAGAACTTAGCTGCCCTGCCATCTCCCTTGATGCCTTTCCTGAGACTCTCCTGGAATCTGCATTGATGACTCATTTTCCATACATTCCAGACACAGGGATTTTCTAGAAGTAGGGCTTTCAGTGAAAAGCCAAGACAGTCTAGGGAAGCTGATTGGCTAAGCACCCAAAATCCCCACTCCTGGACTTAACTGCCATTTCTGTTGCATTTAGTTTTTTCCTGCTGAGGGATTATCATGTTGACTCTGCAAGTTATCCTAATGAAATCCTTCTTCTGCTTGAACTTCTGTGACCCTCTACCCTACATTCTGAAATCACCCCTGTGTCTTCCTTGCCCTTATATCTTCTCACTTAATTTCAGGTTGTTTAAGACAAAGAAAAGACAGATGTCACTCCTGCATTATGGCAATCTCCAGTTAGATTCAAGACTAATAGACCTTGAACCTTCTTGAATCTTTGCCTGGAGGTTTCTTAATAGTAGGTACCCATCAGCCCCAGTAACTCTCATTACCACCTTCCTAATCAGCCTTGAGACCCTGGACACCCAGTGGTGTGCTTTAACCTACCCAAATATCTCACCTTGGTCCTGGATGTTCCCCACATAGGTGGTCTTGCAAGCTATAAATACATAGTCCTTTATATAATTTGCTTACATTTCCAGTAAAACCTGAAAAAAGTTCCCAAAATACCTATACACACAGAGGGAAAACAAAACAAAGCAAACAAACAAACAAAAAACACTAACAGTTCACTAAGCATCTGAGCCTTTGATGTTGTTCAGTCACTCAGTCATGTCCGACTCTTTGCGACCCCATGGACTGAAGAATGCCAGGCTTCCCTGTCCATCACCATCTCCCAGAGCTTGCTCAAACTCATGTCCATTGAGTTGGTGATGCCATCCAACCATCTCATCCTCTGTCAATCCCTTCTCCCTCTGCCTTCAATCTTTCCCAGCATCAGGGTCTTTTCTAATGAGTCGGCTTTTCGCATCAGGTGGCCAAAGTATTGGAGCTTCAGCTTCAGCATCAGTCTTTCCAATGAATGATTTCCTTTAGGACTGACTGGTTGGATCTCCTTGCAGTCCAAGGGACTCTCAAGAAGCTTCTCCAACAAAACAGTTCAAAAAGCGTCAATTCTTTGGTGCTCAGCTTTCTTTATAGTCCAACTCTCACATCCATACATGACTACTGGAAAAACCATAGCTTTGACTATACAGACCTTTGTTGGCAAAGTAATGTCTCTGCTTTTTAATGCACTGTCTAGGTTTGTCATAGCTTTTCTTCAAAGCCTTAGGTTTCATTTGTTCAAGAATTGTTAGTTGCTCAGTCATGTCCGAATCTTTGTAACCCCCCGGATTATAGCCCACCGGGCTCCTCTGTTCATGGGATTTTCCAGGCAAGAATACTGGAGTGGGTTGCCATTTCTTTCTCCAGGAGATCTTCCCCACTCAGGGATCAAGCTTGGGTCTCTTGCATTGCAGGCAGATTTTTTACCAATTGAGCTACCAGGGAAGCTAGATTTCATAACACCTGGGTTTATATATCAGCTTCACCACTTTGTGTGAACATAGACAAGGCATTGAATTCTTTGAGGCTGGTTCTCCTTCCTGTAAGATGGGTAATAGTTATATGATTGGGACTTCCCTGGTAAGTATCTGCTATGCAATGCAGGGAATTAAGGTTCAATCCTTGGTCAGGGAACTAAGATCCCACATGCCGTGGAGCAGTTAAGCCCACTCCCCACAACTACAGAGTTCATGCACCACAACATTTAACACCTCAGAAAGAGCCCATATGATGCAACAAAGATTCCTTGTGCAGCAACTAAGACCCAATGCAGCCAAATAAATACATATTGTTTAAAAATAATTAAGTGATTTGCAATCACTAATGGCACTGAAAACGAGAGCTGGCACACAGAAGGCTGTCATTAACTGATGGCTTCCTTTCTTCTCTTAAGCTAGGAATCATAACTGATCTTCCCCCAGGTCTTTCGGCCTATGTTGAGCATCCAGACTTATGGGTTTTAATGAGTCACCAAATATGGGCTTTAATGGGTCAGGACTATAGGACCCTGAAGGTGCTAACATGGATGGTGTCTGCAGAGGCAGCATATAAGTGCCATCTTGCAGGAGCCAGATTCTCTCCATCTTCTATGCAGGGCACACAATGACCAAACACCCCTGGGGAGTACCCAGGGTCACTCACAAGCCCACCTGAGTCCTCATTGACTACACAGTGTTGAATGCACACGTGGGCACTAATTGAATAAAGCTTTCTCAGAATCAATATGGCTTGACTCCAAGTAGGCTATTTAAATAAGCAAAAGAAAATGCTACTGACTGGCCTCTGCTGTTTGTCTCCTAATTATGAGCATATTTGGCTGACTCAGAACCAATTTCACGTGCAGAAACCAAACAATTAAAAAGATCTCATTGCTAAAACCTGGGCATCCTTTTATGCAAATGAAGCACTGTGATATACACGGAATGACTACAAGCAAACAAAGCTGAACTTGGCTGCACATGTACTCTTGTTCCAAGAAGGTCCCAACTGGGTTGAGTTTCAGACTGCCTTTGTTAAATGCCTTGTGTAAAGCAAAGGAAGCCAAGAGCACCAGCTCCAGCCTACAGCTGTGGCGCCCATGTCTGTTATGGAAACAAAGCAAGAATACTATTATTCACCCAAACAGCCATTGAATTACCCTTCCTATACCCTGGTCTCAAGTCTTCCCCACTCTGAAATTCTGCCTTTCTGCACTTCTTCAGGCTCTTATAGTCACAGGTACATCCTGAGGTCACATCATGATCACATAAAATTAAGAATATAAATATCCACCTACTCCTACAAGGCTTATCATAGTCTACACTGTGCTAAGTGCTTCACATGCATTTTCACATTTAATTTCCACTAGAAGCGTTTGACATAGGGACTATTATTGTCTCTACTTTACAGATTAAGCAATTGAGTTCCAAGTTCACACAGTTAATATCTAACAGACAAGATTTATACACAGGTGTGTCTAATGTGAAAGTACGTATTTTTATCGTGCTTTGCTTTTTTTCATTGCTTTTTTTTTTTTTTTCCACATTGCTTCTTTTCTAGTCTCTGGTTTAACATTTCAGTGTCTGACTACAGTTTCTCTATTCCACTGACTCAATAGAACTGCCCTAAGCTAAGCCTCATGGAGAATTCCAGTCTCAGAGTCCTGCTTTATCTTTCCAGCCCATCAACCTTAGCCCAGCTTCATTTCCTTCCTTATCAACGTCCTTGCTGTTGTCAGATATTTCAGCTACATGTTTACTGACTTCCTCCACTCCCTTGATCCCTTAATCTTTGTTAGCACTGACTCTGATGATGTCCACACCTGAATTAATACAACCACCTATTTTTCCCTTGGCTAGCCTGGGGATGTGGAGTTTCAGTGGCTTAAATGGACTACACATGTATGAACTCACCTGTCTTTGAGCTTACTGTTTCACTCCAAATCCTTTATCCTGCTCAAGCTGGCTCCCTCTTCTGTTCCCCATAGAGATGACTCTCAGTCTTGTCTTCATTGTCAGGCACCCCACCAGGCTCCTGCCCTCATTCTCTCCCCTGTGAATAAGTGGTCCGTGTCACTGAGAAAAGTGAGATCATTAAGCATAAACTCTTTCATCTTTTTCCTGAAATCCCATACCTTCCTTGTTTCTGCCCCCACCTGTCCCTTAGATTTCAAATATCCTGGTTTTCAGCAGGACCCCACTTTGTCAAAAAGTTCCAAGGATCATACCTTGGCACTAAGTGTCTGCTGTGTCTTTATATTCATCATCAATCATTCCATTCACTCTCAAGTGCACTGCCATCTTCCCATGGCCACTCAAAGACTAACTCTGTAGTCTCCACGCCATTCCTCATCTTAACAAAAATTTGCAGCTTATCATAGTGTTTATCATACCCTCCTTTTGAAACCTCTTTCCTTTGTGACTTCTGTGATGACACATTCATAATCTTAGGGTGGATCAGTTCCCCCCCCCCCCCCACTGAATAGACTTTATGTACATTTGTCGTTGTTCAGTCACTAACTCATGTTCGACTCTTTGTGACCCCATGGACTACAGTGCCCCAGGCTACCCTGTCCTTCACTTGACTACAAATACCATCTAAGAACTAATGATTTCAAAATCAATTTCCCAAGTCCAGACCTGAACTGAATGCTGGAGATCTGTACTTACATAGAAAAAATTATATGTCAAAGCATAAACCCAACCTCCTCCCCCTAAAAGTGCTTTTGTGACTTCTGTTTTTGTAATTGGCATTAACATCAATCATATTGCCCAGAGTCAAAACTTAAGAACGACACTTTGTTTTTTTATCAATTACTCCTGTTCAGTTCAGTTCAGTCGCTCAGTTGTGTTCAACTCTTTGCAACCCCATGGACTACAGCATGTCAGGCTTCCCTGTCCATCGCCATCTCCTGGAGCTTGTTCAAACTCATGTCCGTTGAGTCAGTGATGCCATCCAATGATCTCATTCTCTGTCATCCCCTTCTCCTCCTTCCTTCGATCTTGCCCAGCATCAGGGTCTATTCCAATGAGTCTGTTCTTTGTATCAGGTGGCCAAAGTACTGAAGTTTCAGTTTCAGCAACAGTCCTTCCAATGAATATTCAGGACTGATCTCCTTTAGGATGGACTGGTTTGATCTCCTTGCTCTCCAAGGGACTCTCAAGAGTCTTCTCCAACACCACAGCTCAAAAACATCAATTCTTAGGCACTCAGCTTTCTTTACACTCCAACTCTCACATCCATACATGATACTGGAAAAACCATAGCTTTGACTAGATGGATCTTTGTTGGCAAAGTAATGTCTCTGCTTTTTAATATGCTGTCTAGGTTGGTCATAGCTTTTCAAGGAGCAAGTGTCTTTTAATTTCATGGCTGCAGTCAACATCTGCAGTGATTTTGGTACCCCCAAAACTAAAGTTTCTCACTGTTTCCATTGTTTCCACATCTATTTGCAATGAAGTGATGAAACTGGATGTCATGATCTTCATTTTCTGAATGGTGAGTTTTAAGCCAACTTTTTCACTCTCCTCTTTCACTTTCATCAATAGGCTATGTAGTTCTTCGCTTTCTACCATAAGGGTGGTGCTATCTGCATATTTTAGGTTATTGATATTTATCCCCACAATCTTGATTCCAGCTTGTGCTTCATCCAGCCTGGCATTTCAGGTGATATACTCTGCATATACGTTAAATAAGCAGGGTGACAATATACAGCCTTGATGTACTCCTTTCCTGATTTGGAACCAGTTTGTTGTTCCATGTCCAGTTCTAACTGTTGTTTCTTGACCTGCAAACAGATTTCTCAGAAGGCAGGTCAGGTGGTCTGGTATTCCCATCTCTTTCAGAATTTTCCACAGTTTGTTGTGATCCATACAGTCAAAGGCTTTGGCATAGTCAATAAAGCAGACGTAGGTGTTTTTCTGGAACTTTCTTGCTTTTTGATGATCCAACGGAGGTTGGCAATTTAATCTCTGGTTCCTCTGCCTTTTTAAAATCCAGGTTGAACATCTGGACGTTCACTATTCAAGTACTGTTGAAGACTGGCTTGGAGAATTTTGAGCATTACTTTGCTAGCATGTGAGATGAGTGCAATTGTGCAGTAGTTTGAATATTCTTTGGCATTGCCCTTCTTGGGGACTGGAAGGAAAACTGACCATTTCCAGTCCTGTGGCCACTGCTGAGTTTTCCAAATTTACTGGCATATTGAGTGCAACACTTTCACAGCATCATCTTTTAGGATTTGAAATAGCTCAACTGGAATTTCATCTTAGCTTTGTTCATAGTGATGCTTCCTAAGGCCCACTTGACCTCGAATTCTAGGATGTCTGGCTCTAGGTGAGTGATCACACCATCATGGTTATCTGGGTCATGAAGATCTTTTCTGTATAGTTCTTCTGTGTATTCTTGCTACCTCTTCTTAATATCTTTTGCTTTTGTTAGGTTCATATAATTTCTGTCCTTTATTGTGTCCATCTTTGCATGAAAAGACACATTACTCCTATGCATATACTCAATTCAATATTAAGTCTCATTGATTTAATCTCATTCATTCATCCTACAGTATTTATTATAAATCCTTTGGGTGTGATGTAAATAATTCCAGCTATAGCAATGCATGATTCCAGGGATAGCCTGCATTCTGTGTAACACAGTGACTCTGTGAGGTACTGGGTTGTACACAGGGGGATATAACAACAAGCAGTAAATGACATCCTCTGTCTTCATGGAGCTGAAAATCTAAATACTTTAAGCATCAGATAAATAAAACAGTGCTTAGATAATTCAGGAAATGATGATAGAGCCAGGAATTGAAGGAAGAGATAATGAATTGAATAGAGGAGGACAAATGGGTTCAGGTAGAGACACACAGGCAAATCCCCTCAGGCAGAAGCACCAGGGAGCATCCTTGTTACTGAAAGGCCAATGTGGCTGAAGCAGAAACTGGGAGAAAATAGTACCAAATAAGACTGAAGGTTAGGGGAAAAGCTGATCAAATAGAATTTTAGTCTACATAATCAAGTCGTGTTTCTGTTCTAAAACTATTGGTCAGACAATGGAGATATATACAGATGTTGAGCAAGTGTGTGTGTGTGTCTGTGTGTGGTGTGGTGTGTGAGAGAGAATCAGAGACACCTAGAGAGAAACAGAGGGACAAAGAGTCAGGGAATCTAATTTGAATTTTGAAATAAAAACAACTACTCTGGCTACAATGTGGCAACCAGCTTGATAAGGAGCAAGAGTAGATGTCTGGAAGGTTTAGGCATCTATGGCAATAGCCATGGCAGGAGGGACATGATGGTATCCCAGATCAGTGTGAGGGCAGTGGGACTGGAGACAAGATATGCCTGTGAGTGATTTGGGAGGCAAAATCAACAGAACACAGAGATGTACAGAATATAGAAGATATAAAGGAGAAGACGTCCACATGGCTTCCTGACTTTTATAATTGGATGGCTCATGGTGCCACTCACTGATGCAGAGAATAGGGGAAGAGGCTTAAGAAGACAGGGAATTGCTTAGGAAATCTTGATTTCCGTTCAGGACATATTGGTTTGCAGAGACTTTCAGCCTTCCAAGAGAGATTATACATTATAAGTATAAAACTCAGAGGAGAGATGAGACTGGATATAAAAGTGTGAACAGTCTATATAGATAATAACTTAAGCCATGGTATAAATGAAAATGTCCAGGGTAGTTTTCTGTCTTGGTAGACTATCCAGGGAGAAAACTTGAAAGATATGAGAAGAGAGTATGTGAGTCAGCTCTGAGAATAGAATTTAACAGTAAAGTTGAAGAGAATGGATTCAAAAAACAGACAGATGGCAAGAGAAAAGAAAAACCAGGGGAGTGATGCTTCATTGAAGCTAAAAGCAGAGGGGTTCAAGAATCAGGAAGTGATCTTCAGAGCCAAAAGATGCTAAGAGTCCAAGAAACATAACATACAGAAATGCAGTGGAGCTGCTTGGAGGTGCAATTATGGAAACCAACATCACGTTGGAATGGTTGAACATTCCATTTGAATGGAGAAAAAATTAAAAATTAAATACATAAGGACATTTTCTTTAAAGAAATTCAAAGAAAAAAGAAAGGAGCCAGAGGGAGTGTAAGACCAAGACAGACTTGTATTTTATGGAAAGGGACTGAACACAATTAAAAGCAAATAGAAAAATCTAGTCATGGGAGGAATCTACCTGTAAGGAAAAGGGAATCTATGTTTCAACTCTCCTGGGGAAGAAGGAGTGGATGAGATCTAGTGTTTAACAGGAGGTTTGGCCTTAACTCCCAGATGGGAAAGCTTCTCTTATATAGCAAGAAAACAGAGAGATGAGATTGCAGGCAGTGAGTTCCCTGGGTTTTCTATTTTGTCTCATATATCCCAGACATGGAGCTCAAGGAGCAAGCAACCTGGGGACACTGATGCATACATGCAGGCTGAGTTCTTTCAGTCATGTCCAACTCTTTGTGATCCTATGGACTATAGTCCTCCAGGCTCCTCTGTCCCTGGGATTCTCCAGGCAAGAATACTGGAGTGGGGTGCCATGCCCTCCTCCAGGGGATCTTCCTGGCCCAGGGATCAAACCCACGTCTTTTATGTCTCTTGCATTGGCAGGCAGGTTCTTTACCACTGGAGCCAGTTGGGAAGTCTGGGAACACTAATGAAAGTGAAAGTCATTCAGTTGTGTCTAACTCTTTGTGACTTCATGGAGTATACAGTCTATGGAATACTCCAGGCCAGAATACTGGAGTGGGCAGCCGTTCCCTTCTCCAGGGGCTCTTCCCAATCCAGGAATCAAACCCAGGTCTCCTGCATTGCAGGTGGATTCTTTACCAGTTGAGCCACAAGGGAACACTAATAGGCACAACCAAAAATAAACCCTTCACTAAAACCCTATTCTCTCTAACAAAGGACCAGGAAGTGTGGATAGCTGATTAAGACAGAAAGTTACAGACAATAACTTCTCCACTATTATGAAACATAACAGAAGAAATCACAGTCCCACCTCTATCCATGCCAACAAAAACAAAGTGGGAGATCTGCCTTTGTCAGGTTGTAACAAAGCACTTCTCCCCCAACCAGGGTGTTATATAACTGGAAGGTATTCAAGGAGACCTGGTAGAAAGTCAGGATTTTCTTGGCTGCTCAACAGTAATGAGGCAACCCCGACCATGGTGCCAGTGAAGCTGAAACTTCCACCTCTATCTAAAAGTAACAGTCCTCCATTGTTGGATGTCATTGGAGGCCAAGTGCTGAACTTGAATTTCTAGCCCTTATGTAAGTAACCAGGCAGGGCTACAGAGAGCACTGTACTCTTACAGACCGATATCAGTAAAAGGAAGCAAGCTAAAGCAGAAGGTTTAAAGAAAATTCACAGCTTTATAATATCACAAATGTCCAGATTTCCATTGAAAAGCATTCATTATTGAGGCCTTATTCATTGGGACCAGGAAGTTACCAAACTATGAAATAAGATGATCAACAGATGCCAACACTGAGAAGATAGAGATGTTGGAATTATCTGACAAATACTTTAAAGTCACTATAATTAAAAAAAAAAAAAATGATTCAATGAGCTATCAATGTTAGCACTGAACTTGAAATAAATTTTTAAAAATGACCAAAAGAATGTCTCAGCCAACAAACAGGAAGTTTCAACAAAGAAGAAAAACTAACTTAAAATTTAAAATTTTAGAGCTGAAAAATACAGTACAAAGCTAAAAATGGTAAGCTAAACAGCTGAACAGAGGGATCAGAGGAAATCAGTGGACATAAAGATAAAACAATTACCCAATCTGAACAAAGGAAAGAAAATAGACAGCAATAAGAATGAACAGAACCTCAAATAACAGTGGGACATCATAAAAATATCTGACATTCATGTCACTGGAGTCCCACAAGAGAGAAGGACAAGATTGTAAAAGTACTTGAAGAAATATTGGCTAAGAATTTTCCAAGTTTTACAAAAGACATAAACGTATAGATTCAAGAAACTGACTGACTTTCAAATAGGATAAATCAAAGAAACCCACATAGAGAAATACCACAGTCATATGTGTGAAAACTAAAGGCAAAGAGAACATCTTGAAATTAGCAAGAGATCAACATTACCTCACCTAGAAAGGAAAACCAATTTGGAAGACAGTGAAGTTCTCATTAGAAACCACAGAGGCCAAAAGGAAGCTATACAACATTTTTAAAGAGGTGAAAGGAAAGAAGAGTCAACCTAGTATCAGCTTATATTCAGCAAGAATATCCTTCAGGAAAGGAGACAAAACTGAGACAGTTTCAGATAAAGTAACACTAAGAGAATTTGTCACTGACAGATGTACCCTAAAAGAATGAATAAGACAGTTCTCAAAACAGAAAGAAGATAATAAAAGGAGGACTCCTGGGACATCAGGAAGGAAGGAAGAACATGTAAGCATATATACTGGCAAAAGATTTCCCTTCTTCCTTGAGTTTACTAATGGATGAAGCAAAGTTATAATGGTCTGATGTGCTTCTAAATGTATGGAAAGAAAATATTTAAGGTAATTATAGTATAAACAAGAAAAGTAAAGGAATGAAAATAGATGTAAGGTTATAACATTTCATTCCAGTGGATAAAAGGACAAAATCAGTAGAGAGTAATATTGTTGTTGTTTGGCTGCTAAGTCATGTCTGATTCTTTGCAACTCACGGACAGTGATACTATGTACATGTTACATCTGTGAGCTTCCCTCATGGCTCAATGATAAAGAACCCACCTGTCAATGCAGGAGATGTGGTTTCCATCTCTTGGTCAGTGAGATCCCCTGAAGAAGAAAATGGCAACCCCCTCTAGTATTCTTGCTTGGGAAGTCCCATGGACAGAGGAGCCCGGAGGGCTACAGTCCAAGGGTTGCAAAAGAGTTGGACAAAACTTAGTGACTAAACAACAGCAACATTGTAATATCTACAGAAACCATTAAGAAAACTATGCAAAGAGATGCACTCAAAAATGCTATATAAAAATGGAAAGGTAATTTGAAAAAAGGTTCACATAATCCGTAGAAAAAAGTAGAAGGAAACAAAGAAATGGAAAAGAGAGAGAAAAAAAAAAAGAAATGAGAAACTTTAGCCCTATCAAAGGAATAATTATACTAAAGGACAAATATCTGCAGAGTGGATTTTAAAATGTGAGCCCATTATATACTGTTTATTTTTTAAGCTACAAAAATAATGATACAGGCAAGTTGAGGATAAAATAATGGAAAAGCTATATTATGTATACATTAAACAAAGGAAAGTAAGAGTGCATATGTTACTATCAGATAAAGTATTACAGACTTCAAAGCAAAGAAATGTATTACAGAAACAGACAGGGACATAATATGATTTAGAAAGATCAATGATCAGGAACATATAGAAATCCTAGAGACACATATATATGTATTTACAAACCAATAGAATTGCAACTGTGAAGAAAAACTTATAGAATTGAAAAGGAAAATAGAAAAATCCACAATTACAGTTGTAGATGCTACTATGCCCCTCTCCACAATCAATATGACAAACAGACAAAAAATGGAAGAACCTAAAAACATCAACAAGATTTAATTAACATGTATAAAACACCTCCCCCAACAACCGTAGAATGCATATTATTTTCAAGTTCATGTAAAACATATATCAATATCTATATGACCATAAAAATATCTTACACCTTTAAATAATCTTCAACACATTTAAAAATTGAAATTGTACATAATGTGTTCTTTGACTACAGTGGAGCTGAACTAGAAATTGATAATGTAAATATAACAAGAAAATCTCCGAACACTTAAAACTAAATTATATACTTTTAAATAATCCAAAGATCAAATAGAAAATCTCTAGCAGAATAAAAAAATTTATTGAATTAAAAAATCAAAATTATGGGACATAGAAAAAACAATGGTAAGAGAAAAAAAATTAACATCAAATACATTCATTAGCAAAAGGAAAAGCTTCAAAACAATAATATAGGCTTTCACCTCAAGACCCTAGAGGAAAAAAATAAATCAACAACAAAGAAAACAACAAAGAAAAGAATAGCAATAAATAACATTGCATTCAGAAAAATAGAGATAATCAATGAAACCAGGATCTGGTTCCTTAAGAGGATCAATAAAACTGACAAACCTCTAGCAACACTGATGAATATGAAAAGATACAAATTACCAATATCAGGAATAAAACAAAAGATATCACTACAGACTCTGTAGACTTTAAAAGGATGAAAAGAGAATAATAGAAACTCTACAAAAAGTATTTGACAACCTTGATGAAACAGACCAAGTCCTCAAAAAGCAAAATGTTATTATAATTCATCCAATATGAGACATAATTTTAGTGGACTAATAATGAAATTGAATTTTTCATTTAACTATCACCTTCCCGCCCCCCCACAAAATGCAGACCAGGAAGATTTCACTGATGAATTCTATCAAATATTTAAGATGAACTAATACTCACTGTACAAATCACTCCAAGAAAGCAGTAATAATTAATTTTACGAAGCTACTGTTATCTGATACCAAGATAAAGACAGAACCAAAAAAAAAAAAAAACCCCAAAACCTACAGATATATTTATCCTTTAAATATAGATGTAAAAATCCTTAAAAATATTTTAGTAGACAAAATTCAGCAAGGTATAGAAAGAATTATACTATTACCAAGTAAGGTTTATTCCTGGAATGTAAGGAGAGGTCAATATTTGAAAATTAAATCAATGTAATCAACCACCTTAAAAAGTTAAAGCGAAGAAAAAAAAGAAAAAAAAACGTGATCATATCAGTCAATGCAGAAAAAACATTTGATTAAATTCAATACCCATGACAAAAATACTCAGGAAGGAGACTGGTCAAGATGGTAGAAAGACCCTAGCTCACCTTCTCTCAGGAACACATCAAAATTGAGACAGGAAGACAAGAGCACAACCATTTTGGAAACAGGAAATGGCCTTGAGCAAAACAAGTCTTGCAAGGTAAAGAACAAAGGTCTTGAGAGCCAAAGTCCCAGAGACGAAAACCAGGCTTGCAGGAATAAAAGACTAACTTTATCACGGTTACACTCACAAGTATTTCTAGTTGCCACAAGACAGGAACTTCAACTATAATTTTAACTTTGTTCCTGGGCTTTCTTACAGGAAATTCTCATGCATTTCTTTTCACTCACAGGAGTGCTCCCTATTCCTGACAGTCATCATGGAACCACCTGCTGCTGATCAAAGAAGTTTGAGGATTTTGGCAAATTATCAGTGATCATGACACAAACCCTCCCTCCAGTTATAATAGCAACTTATCCCTTCTACGCAGGGAGCTGCCACTTTTTTTTCTGCCTTCTCCCTTGTGCACAAGCAATCTCTTTTAGTACAAAACTTTGCTTGTCTAAGAATCTTATAGAAGAGATACTTATTTCTATGGTATTGCCTTCCAAGAATCTGTGAAGGGCCCCGTAACATAACCACATGTTGCATGTGTGCTTGCTCAGCTGCCCAGTTGTGTCTGACTCTTTGTGATCCCATGGACTGTAGCCCGCTAGGCTCCTCTGTCCATGGAATTTTCAAGGCAAACATACTGAATTGTGTTGCCATTTCCTACTCCAGGTGATCTTTCCAACCTGGGGTTCTAACTCGAAACTCCTGTATTCTTGCATTGGCAGGCAGATTCTTTACAATTGTTCCACCTGGGAGGCCCCAACATAACCACAACTATCTTCAAAACAGTTATCCATGAAACAGACCAGAACCTACCTGAAAAGATCTTCTATAACTAAAGACACAAGGGACCCACAAGGAGACTAGTAAGAGGGGTGTCAGATATAATCCACATATACTATAACATACTCCAGATATAATCAAGTCTTATATCCCAGCATAGGGCTTCCCAGGTGGTGCTAGTGGTAAACAATCGCCTGACAATGGATGCAAGAGACACGGATTTGACCCTTGGGTCAGGTTCCTGGATGGGGAAGATCCCCTAGAGTAGGAAATGCAACCCACCCCAGTATTCTTGCCTGTTAAATTCCATGGGCAGAGGAGCTTGGCCGGCTACAGTCCATGGGGTTGCAAAGAGTCAGACATGACTGAACGACCTAATACAAACCCCTGGGTGGGCAACTCACAAACTGGAAAATGACCCACAGGAGTGAGTCATTCTGAGCCCCATATCCAGCTCCCCAGCCCAGGGTCCAGAACCAGGAAGAAAAACCCCCAGGGCATTTCACTTTAAGGGCCAGAGGGCTTAATTTCAGAAGTTCCAAAGGATAGAAAAAAAGACACTTCACTCTTAAAGGGCATACACAAAACCTCATCTGCACTGGGATCCAAGGCAAAAGAGGTAATTTGAAAGGAACCCGGAGTGGACCTACCTGCTGGTTCAGGAGCGTCTTCCAGGAGAAGAGGGGCTCATGGTGGCGACACAGGCATTGACGTCAGTCATATTTGGAAACAGTCTACTGCATGAAAACGCGTTGGTTGTACTTCGGTGGGCTCCTCTTTCTAGCACAGTAGAACCAAGACCTGGCCCCACGCAACAGCCTGTAGTTGCCAGGGGCGGGACATCTGTGCTGGAACACATTCCCAGCCATCAGTAAACGTACTGTTTAAAGACTTCGGAAACTCACAGCCAGCCACCTCAGGACACGCCCGTAGACACAGCCCAGCCTATCAGAGGGCAAGTTCCAGCTCCGCCCACCAGTGGTCTGGCAACGGCCTCAAGAGTCTTCCCGACCCTGACTCCACTTACCAGTGAGCCAGCGTTCGCCCGGGCACTCCCTGACATTTGGCAGTCAGGCACCCCATGGCCAGGCCCTGCTAACCACATGCAGCCAGCGGCATCCCCCACAAGGTAGGACCTGGCAACTCGCTGGGCCATGGGCCACCCAAGCCTACCAGACCACCCAGACAGTCAGCCTGCCACAACGTAAGGATCAACGCAGCCCTCTTAAGGGGAACCCCTAGAGGAGCACTCCCCAGACTTTTTGGCACCAGGGACCAGTTTCACGGAAGATAGAATTTTGTGGATGGGGATGAAGGGTGGGGATGGTTTTGGGATGATTCAAGCTTTTGAGAAATCTGTATGTAGGTCAGGAGGCAACAGTTAGAACTGGACATGGAACAACAAACTGGTTCCAAATAGGAAAAGGAGTACATCAAGGCTATATTGTCACCCTGCTTATTTAACTTATATGCAGAGTACATCATGAGAAGCGCTGGACTGGATGAAGCACAAACTGGAATCAAGATTGCTGGAAGAAATATCAGTAACCTCAGATATGCAGATAGCATCACCCTTATGGCAGAGAGCAAAGAAAAACTAAAGAACCTCTTGATGAAACTGAAAGAGGAGAGTGAAAAGGTTGGCTTACAACTCAACATTCAGAAAACTAAGATCATGGCATCCAGTCTCATCACTTCATGGCAAATAGATGGGAAAACAGTGAGAGACTTTATTTTTGGGGCCTCCAAAATCACTGCAGATGTTGACTGCAGCCATGAAATTAAATGATGGTTTTGCCTTGGAAGAAAAGCTGTGACCAACCTAAACAGAATATTAAAAAGCAGAGACATTACTTTGCCAACAAAGGTCTGTCTAGACAAAGCTATGACTTTTTCAGTAGTCATGGATGGATGTGAGAGTTGGGCAATAAAGAAAGCTGAGCACTGAAGAATTGATGATTTTGAACTGTAGTGTTGGAGGACTCTTGAGAGTCCCTTGGACCCCAAGGAGATCCAACCAGTCCATCCTAAAGGAAATCAGTCCTGAATATTCATTGGAAGGACTGATGCTAAAGCTGAAACTCCAATACTTTGGCCACCTGATGCAAAGAGCTGACTCATTTGAAAAGACCCTGATTCTGGGAAAGATTGAAAGCAGGAGGAGATGGGGACAACAGAGGATGAGATGGTTATATGGCATCACCAACTCAATGGACATGAGTTTGAGTAAACTCCGGGAGTTAGTGATGGACAGGGAGGCCTGGCGTGCTGCAGTCCACGGTTTCGCAGAGTCGGACATGACTGAGTGACTGAACTGAACTGAACTGAAGCACATTACATTTATTGTGCACTTAATTTCTAATGCCGCCACAGATCTGACAGGAGGTACCAGTTCGTGGCCTGGAGGTTGAGGACCCTTACCCTAGAGCATGTAGCTTTGGTGACAAGAGGGAGTGGGCTGCTGGGATGCATAGACACCTCCTATAGAAAGCCACTTCTTCAAGGTGGAGAAATATAATTAACCTACCACATACAGAAAAATACAAACACACAAAGAAGAAGACACTCAGGAAAATAGAGATAGAGAGAAACTTCTTCTACTTGATGAAGAACAACAACAAAAACATCTAAAAAATAAATCTACACCTAACGTAGCACTTAAAAGTGAAACAATGTACTGGGAACAAAGAACGACCATACAGATGGCAGTTTCTTTTAAAACCAACATATACATGTTTCGATACTGTTCTCTCGAAACATCCCACCCTCGCCTTCTGTAAATCCATGGCTGATTCATGTCAATGTATGACAAAAACCACTACAATATTGTAAAGTAATTAGCCTCCAACTAATAAAAATAAATGAAAAAAAAAAACCCAACATATAACTATCATAGCAATTCCAACCCAGCAACTATACTCCTGAACTTTTATCCCATAAAAATGAATACTTATGTTCACATTAAATCTGTACCTGTTTGTCTGAAAAGCAGGTTTATTTGTAACAGGTGAACACTGGAAACACTCAGATATCCTTCAGTGGGTGAATGGTTAAAGTAACAGTGGTATATCCATGTGATGAACTATCATTCAGCAATGTGAATATTCTTCTAACTTGGAAGAATCTCCAGAGAAATTATTCTGAGTGATAAAAACCAATCCCCAAAAGTTACACACTGCATGATCCCACATATTTAACATTCTTGAAATGACAAAATTATGGAAGTGGAGGAAAGTTTAGTGGTTACCAGGAGCTAAGACAAGGCAGAGGAAAGTGGATATGGCTATAAAAGGACAGTATTAAGAGTCCTGTGATGGTGAAAATATGTTCTATCTTGGCCGTAACTGATGTCCATCTCCTGAGCGTGATGTTGTACTATGGATTTGTAAGATGTTACATCGGAGGAAACTGACTAAAGGGTCTTTGGATTTCTTTGTACTATTTCTGTAATCTATAATTATCTCAAAGATTTTTAAATTTAAGTTTTAAAATGTTGAGTGAGGGAAGGGAAAGGCATGTTCATGCATTTCAAAAGTGTGAACAGTTTCTGGGGAAAGTGAAGTTTGAATTGGTTAGAATGTCCTAGTAGAATTTCAAGGTCTTGAGACTGGTGATCGTAAATTTACTAGGACAGCAACCTGCTCTGCTATAAACTTACATCACCTGTGCTCTACTTTCTGACTATAGGAATAGAGAAAACAGGTGGTTGGGTTTATTCAGGGTACAGATGTCATCAAACAGGTACAAGAATAAGGAGAAATAAAGGATAATGTTTCTCAAAGCCATCTTTATCCTTTTCATTCTCCCCAGCTGCGGAATAAGCCCAGAGCCCTGTTCTTGTACTTTAGGCTATGGCCAGTACTACCTCATGATCCTGCTATCTATTTTTTCCCATCCTACCACTCATCCGCTGCTAAAGAGAGCCTTAGGAAGAAGTCAACACCCCCAGGGTTTCTCTCCTTAAATTCTCTGGTGGTTCCCCGTTACATAGAGAGCACTTTATCAGAAGTGTAAACCGCTTTGGCCCTTCGGAGCTTACCCCCTAACTTCCTCTTCCAGGCCCTCCACCAACTTCCAGTCATGCAGAACTCAGCATCCCCCAGCCTTGTAATTTAGCCTACTTTCCTTTCCTATTTGTAGGTCCAGAAGAAACAATGTTGCCTGCAACTAAGCCTGCATAGGAGTAGCAAATGGAAACCCACTCCAGTATGGGAGATCCCAGGAACAGAGGATATAATCCATGGGTTATATTCTGGCAGGCTATAATCCATCGGGTCACAAAGAGTCGGAAACTACTTAGCGAGCCTCCATAGCCCCTTATGCAAAAGTTCGTTATATTAGTCACAGTTCTCCAAAGAAACAGGACCAACAGGATGTGTATGAGTGTGTGTGTGTGTGTGTGTGTGTGTGTGTGGGAGAGAGAGAGAGAGAGAGAGGAGGGATTTTTAAGGAATTGGCCCATTCCATTATGGAGGACCCTGAGTGAATGTTAGTTACTAAGTCATGTCTGACTCTGCGACCCCATGGACTGTAGCCTGCCAGGCTCCTCTGTCCATGGGAATTCCCTAGCAAGAATAATGGAGTGGGTAGCCATTCCCTTCACCAGGGGATCTTCCTGACACAGGATCGAACTCAGGTCTCCTGCATTGCAAGTGGATTCCTCCATCTGAGCCATCAGGGAAGCCCATGGAGGAGTCTGGCAAGTACAAAATCTGCAGGACAAACAAGTAGGCTAGAGAGCCAAGGAAGAAGTGATGTTGCAGCTTGAGTCTGAATACAGAATTGGAGCAGAATTCCCTCTTCTCTGAAAGTGAAATTCGCTCAGTCGTGTCTGACTGTTTGCGACCCCATCGACTATAAAACCCATGGAATTTTTCCGGCAGGAATACTGGAGTGGGTAGCCTTTCTCTTCTCAGGGGATCTTTTCAATGCATGGACCAAACGCAGATCTCCTGCATTGCAGGCAGCTTTTTTACCAACTGAGCTATCAGGGAAGACCCTCTTCTTTGAGGACCTCCATTTTTTCTCTTAAGGCTCTCAACCAATTTTTTTTTTTTCCTAAGGCTTTCCTCACATGATGGAGAATAATCCTCTTTATTCAAAGTCTGTTGACTTAAATGCTAATGTCTTCTAAAACATATCTTCACAGAGACATTGTGTTTGACCATACATGCTATGTCCCTAGCCAAGTTGACGCAAACAAGTAATCAACACATCAATGATAGCTAGAGTGACCACATAATTTATCCTTCTAATTGAAGCTATTAGTACTAACTCTGCTAGAACAATAAGCATAATGTCTCTGGCAGATGAGGATGTAAGGTCATCCTCATTATAGACTCATCACAGTATACTTTGGATATCTCCATGGGAATTTCTATGCATCTCTGCATACCCAGAGGAAGTTGGTGCCCTGCATGTTGTTATCTTTGATAAATGTTTACTGCTTCTCCTGGCCCTTGTCAAAGATATATGTAGAATTAAAGTAACAAAAGGTGGGAAATAAAATATTAAATTTGCTTAAAGTTGATTAAGATGCCGACATTTTCTTCAGTTTGGTAAAAATACATATTTATATCTTTAAGAAAATTTCTTTAAGGATTTAGAGAATATAAGAATGTATAACCAATATGCTAGCAAAGATACTGAAAAACAAAGCATTTTCTTGACTATAAAGTAGACAAAAAGAAGAAGATTATTAACACAGAACTAGAGGAACAAGTAGGAAAAGAATATGATTATAGATCTAACCCCACTGTATCAGCAATTACATTGAATACAAATGGACTAATTACTACAAATAAATAATTTCTAAAAATAAACTAAATTAAATACAAGACCTACCCCCCACCCCCAGCACATACACACATTCACATAGAACTTCAAGCTGCTAACAAATGCTACACCTTAAATATAAGCACACAGAAAAAGTTGAAAGTAAGGAATGGAGAGGTGTCAATTTTCTCCAAATTTATTTCTGGATTCAATGCAGTTTCAATCAAAATGTCAGAAGGAATTTTGTGAAAAATAGGATAGTGATTCTAAAATTGATGTGTGAATGCATAGGACTGACTTAAATTACCAGATATCACAACTGATTACAAAGTTGCAGTAACCAAGACAGTGTGATCTTAGTAAAAATGGACAAATAGGCCATCAGAACAGAATATGAAAACAGTCTAGCACATACAAGCTCTCTTGATTTATGATAAACGTGACATGGCAATGGTGATGACAAAGGGACTTTTTTTCCTATAGGTGGTGCTAGAATAACTGAATCTCTGTGTTCTTAAAAATGTCTTTTAACTTCTATTTTTAATTTAAAAATTAAGTCCAGGAGGATTATAGGTGTAAATGTGAAAAGCAAAACAGACAGCAACGAAGCATCCAGAAGGAAACATAGGAGAGTGTCTCCCTGACCTGGGTTAGGTATAACTTTCAGAAACAGGACAAACTGATAGTGAGGGTAAAAGAAAAGTTGATACATTAACCTACATTTAAATTAAGAACTTCTGTTCATCAAACGATAGTAGAGACTGGGAAGGCAAGTCACAGTGTAGAAGAAGAGGGACATTTCACAAAAGCAGATATTCAGATCAGTATATGTAAAGACTCAGTCTTATTAGTCAACAAGAGCATGCAAATAAAATCCACAATTTGGTATACTACATTCTCACTAGCATGGCTGCAATTAAAATATCTGGAAGCACTAGTGAGGATTTTCAATAATAGCAATTCTCAGACATCACAGGTGAAGTGCATCTTTAAAGTAAACTTTAAATCAGTGCAACGGCATCTGAAAACATTTTAGCAGTATCTATATAAAGTCCAACCAATGTATACCTCTGACCCAGCACTCTATCAGAAACACATACATAAATCTGCTCCAAATCATGTACAATAAAATCTTCATAGGGACACTATTTGTAATAACACAATAAAAATAAACCAAGTCTATAAACAGTTGACTGCATAAGCTGTGATATTCATGTAATTAAATCCTCTATAGCAATGAAATGAACTTCACATAGAAATGAAGAGAAACCTCTAAGGCCAAGGATGAATGAAAAAAAAAAAATCCCAGGCCCAAAAAAAGGATAATTGAGTCTATCTGTACCTATTTCAAAAATATATTAAATTAACCAGTGGTTACAGAACTAGGAGGCATGGTTTACTCTGGGGTTTCAGAGGCATTAATTAGGAAGTTGGAAATACTCTATTCCTGTTTAGGCTGCTGGCTATGCAAGAGTGCTCACCTTGTTAAAATGAATCAAGCTGTACACTTATGATTTGTGCGCCTTTTGGGATGTATTCAATAATTTTGCTTCAAGATATATTTTCAAACTGTGCCCCTGTAGTCAGCAGGGCTCTTTGAAATCATATTTTCTACACTAATGATGTTTATCACTGATTAAAGCACTTACTATGTGCCAGCCACTAATGCTAGTACTAGATGTTTTATTCCAAATTTTATTATTTCATCCTTTGAGATGGGATTGCTCCTCTCTTTGTATAGATTTCACAGATGTGGAAACTGAATCCCAGAGAGGTTAAGTGACTTACTTAGGGTCACATTGCAAGAAAAAATAGCAGAACTTGATTTCAATAGCATGCCTTTCTGATTGCAGTTCAGTGCCTCTTCTGTAACTCCCTGCCTTGGCATTGGGATTCCATTTAGAAGGGCAGCCTCCAACAGCTAAATTAGAGTTTTGAGGGATACAGTCTCTACCTCAGCTGTGAAAAGGGAAAGGAATGCTTTTTTCACAAATGTCACATACACCATTCTGCCAGCCTTCACCCACAAGCTTGCGATCTGTGATGGTTGAGCTCCAGATCTAGGAAAAGAGCCCTCTGCCTGATGTCTCTGCCTTTCATGTCTACATCTTCTGAACACATGGGGCAATCTAGGATGGAGAGAGCACAGGTTTTATCTAGGCTGACAAACTAGCTGGACCACCTTGAGCAAACCACTTGACTATTCTGAGTCTCTTTTACCTCTTTTGCCAAAAAAGAGATTTCTTGATTTTCCAAGGTAAGAAATGAGTTAAATCTCACAGAACATGATAAGCATATAATCCATGCGAATCCTCCTTTTCCTCCTCTGCATCCTGACGTGTTAAGCATCTTTCATTTCTCCCCCTCACCATAGCCATTCCACCCTGCACTGTGCTCCAGGAGGCTGGCCAATGTGAGTCTTGGTGGGCTCCCTCCTCTCTGCTCTTGGAACTGGCGGAAGATTGAGAGGTGGGGAACCAGTCAAGTCAGAGTTCGTGTTCCCCCTCCTGGCTCCTTGTGGGGTCGCCAGCAGATGGCTTATCCCCTGGAGATGGACTCAGCCCATTTCACATCTCCTCTCTCCCAGTTAAAACACATGCTTCCTCCTCCTCTCCTTTCTGGCCACGAGGGGCTCAGACTGTGCTGCTCCCGCCATCCACAGCCTCCTTCACTATTCTTCCGGCTGTCCACAGCCTGCATACATCTTTCTGAATAGCGCCCCTCTCCTCAAATTCCTCAACTCCAATGTGCCCTCTTTCTCTTACTGGGCAGGATCCTTGCTGATCCGACAGCCTGCTCTGTCTTTATCTCCTGAATTGAGAAGCACCTTCTACCTGAGATAACCTAGCTTATCCAGATGACAAGTTGCTCATCAAGGAAGATCAGCCACTGTGAGCTTCACACCTAAGTTGGTGGCAGAAACTGAAAAACAGTTACAGACAGAGTAAATGTAAAATGATCTCAGCACACGTACTCATGCATCTACTTTTCTCATCAGGCATAAGGGAGTTAGGTCCTATCTCAGAAGCAAAGAGCCGTCACCCCAGGAAGCCCCTGACCATCTGGGGTTTTATGGAATATGTGACTATAAACCCCACCCCTTATACTCCTGAAGACTCAGTGCCTCCATAGCTTTGGAGGCCGTTCCTCCCCAGAGCCTGCTTCTTCTCAACATCTGCATTTCATTATAAGCACATAGGGAAGTCAGGGCACCTTCTGAACAGCTTCCAATCAATTTGTGCCACTCAGTCTAGGTACGCCAGGCTGCTTTTCATTTGCTTTCTGGGAACAATGAAGAATTATTATCTGAGCGGGTATCAGGAACAGAGGTGAGAGCTGCAAGCATTGTCAGCTCCCAGCAGGACGGGCTGGGCATGGGGCAAGTGTCCCAGTCCTAGGGGTGAAAATGGAAGCGCTGTTTTTCTTTGCCCTGGCAGGCAACTTTGCCTTCTGCCCAAGCTGAAAGGAAGTATCCCCTGTGTGAACACTGTGAATGTGACAGCTGGCTACACTCAGAGGCTGAGCAATTCCCACCGAGAAGTAGGTGCTGTAGGTATGCAGATAAGCCCAAGAGCTGCCATTTTTGAGACTGATTTGTGCAGAGGCTTCATCACAGATCCTCACAACTGATCAGGACTCAGGACCCATTCTTAGGTGAAGGGACACAGCAGAGGCTCGGAGTTGAGAGTGATGGGACCAAGGAGACTCATATGGTGAGTGACAAAGACCAGAGTGTAAGCCAGATTTGTTTGACCCTCAGTCTCTACTTACTGTATGAATGTTAAGTGAGGCTGGTTCCCATAGACATTCATTTGGCTCTACCTTAATGTGGAAGAAAGCAATCTGACCTCCACGAAGCAAAGGTAAGCACTTTTGTCAGCCTCTGTGTAGGTTCAACAGGAGGGTCAGATATCACAAGAGGGGAATGTATGAAGTGGGAAGACTTTGCTCTTGTTGTCAGAACTCACAGATAGCTCTACAGACATTCTTATCACCTTAAATCCGGGATAACAGAGCGCAAAGGCCCAGAAGCTAAATGAAAAGCTTATTGCTTATTTTAGTGACACTCAGCAGTTGCCCTGCTGGAGGTCTAAGGGATCCCAGTCCCTTCTCCCGGTCCCATCCCACAGTGAGCCCAGCACAGGAGAAGATGGGTTGCTCTGCTCCAGGCCCTGTGATAACACTCTCAATGTAAAGTGCTAATACTGTGTCACAAGTAAAAGCATGGGCTCTGCACTCAGATTGCCTGGATGCCACAGCCCTGTTCTACCAGGTCAGCAAATCACTGAACTTTTCTGAGCATCCTTTTCTCCCTTAGCTACAATGCACGATAAAAACAGGAACAAATGAGATGATATAGAGAAAAGCTTGGCATGTAGTAAACACTCAATAACTTGCAGCTGTCCTTATGATTACTATGGGATTCTCAAAAAAAGACAATGAGATATATATTATCATAATCAATATATGAATAAAGCAGTGAGATTCCAGGAAGTAAAAACAGCAAAAACCCACTGTACTCAATATGTCACGACCATTATGTGCCAGAAGTAGGATTCCAGCCCACAGCTGGACAGTTTCACTAGCTGTCTCTCTGCCTTGTCTGGACCACGCTCCCCTGCACCAGGATTAGAGTGTCAGAATCACTCCACGGCCCCTTCATCCCGCGGCTCCTTGTGTGTTCTGCCAGTGGGACGTCTCTACCTCTGGATTAAAGCCCCAAGGTTCCACCTGAAGTGTATTTCCCACACTCTTCCCTCTGGGTAAGGTTTTGTAATTATTCTCCTTCAGATGGGTACTGACCTGGGATCACACCTAAACACCAGCATTGGAAGATTGGAACATAGGGTCTGCCTGAATCCCATCTCTTACAGGCAGAGACTTAACATTTTTATAGGAAAAGTTTTAAGACTATCCTAGAAGATATGGATCTTGTTTCTGAAAAATATGCACACACATAGAGTAACTGAACAATTTAACAAACAGTTTAAAAAATCTCTCAGGTACCTCGGAGATTTACCCAGGGAATTCAGAGGAGGAATTCCTGCCCTGAAAAGAATCCTAAAGTATTTTAGAGCCCTAGTTGGCCCCGGAGCTTCCCTTGGCCTGATACATAATTTACTCTCTATAGAAGGAGGGGCTTTGGGGAGAATAGACAACGCCTCCCTCCCTCAGAAGCAGCCTGTTTTCTGAGTAAATCCAGGAGACCCTGACACCCTGCCTGTTTAAGTGTTCTTTAAAGGAGCAGGTACCTGGCCCAGACTCTGTGGGTAGGAATGACCCTGCTAACCCAGGCTAGCCATGGTCACAGCAGGGGTGTAAAAGCAGATACTCACCTGAGGCCACTGGAGAAAAAGCAACAAAGGCAGAAGCTGAGGGAGCTCAGCTGGGGCTGGCGCCACGATGCCTTGGGGCAGAAAAGGTCTGCATGGGTCCAGCGGATGAGGGACAGCAGGTCTGCTCCCCATCCAGGGAGAGCTAGCTGTGTGGGCAGGAACACGGGGCTATGGATTCAGACAGACAAGGAAATGTGTCTCCCAACACTGTCACTTACCAGCTTTGGAACCAGGCTTTTTTGAGTCTCACCTTCCCTTTCTACAAATTTGAGAGAATAATTTCTACCTTGCAGGGCTGCTCTGAGAATGAGAAAGCATTTGTATGTAAAGCATAGAGAGCAGACCCCAGAACACTACACAGGCACACCTTATTTTATTGCGCTTCACGTTATTGAACTGCACAGATAGTGCGTTGACCATAAACTGAAAGTTTGTGGCATCTCTGCGTCAAACACGTCTATTGGCACCTTTTTTCTAAGAGCAGTTGCTCACTTTTGCGTCTCTGCATCACATTTTGGTAACTGTCACAATATTTCAAACTTTGTCATCATTATTGTATCTGTTAGATCTGTGATCAGCAATCTTTGATGTCACGATAGCACTTTGATGTTATGACTCCCTGAAGGCTCAGATGATGGTTAGCATTTCTTTGCAATATTTTTAATTAAGGTAGGTACATTGTTTTCTTAGACATAATGCTACTATACACTTAATAGACTAGAGTGTGATGTAAACATAACTTTCATATTCAACAGGAAATAAAAAAAGTTTGTGTGACTTGTTTCGGTGTGATATTCATTTTATCGTGATGGTCTGGAACTGAACCTATAGCATCTGCAAGGTCTCCCGACACCTGATCAATAAGCAGTCAGTGAAATGGATATGGTCATGTCTATTCTTAAATGGAAATAATTAGATACCTTGGAGAATTCTGGAGACTTCTTTGCATAGTTCCAGGATTTGGGTTGAAAATCAGGAGGATTTCACAATAATGGTTTGCTAAGAGTGGACAGTTCACTGGGAACATTGGGCGCCTGGCCTAGAGAGACCAGATAGATGCAGGAAATGCATCTCCCTCCAGAGTGGCTGACTGCAGAGCACCACTTGGCTGATGGTTGCATCAAGACTGCATACTGGACAGAAAAGCTCGGAAACAGCCTCTTTCCTCCCTGGACTGTTTCCCAGATCTGAGGAGGACCGGCTTCCATTGCCCAAGTGCATAACTGTGTGCTTTTAAACTCTGCATGCCTGTGTCTACAATGCTGTGTGTGTGCAAGGACCTCAGTGTTCATGCAAGAGCATGTGTACATGTGTACATGTGCCTATATGCTGAGTGCTCAGTCGCGTCCAACTTTTAAGACCCCATGGACTATAGCCCTCCAGGCTCCTCTGTCCATGGGATTTTCCAGGCAAGAATACTGGAGTGGGATACAATTTCCTTCTCTGGGGATCTTCCCAACCCAAGGATCGAAGCTGCATCTCTTGCATTCCCTGAAATAGCAGGCGGATTCTTCACTGCTGTGCCACCTAGGGAGACCTACATGGGCCTGTGTACACTTACCTTGTTTGTTGATAAGTCTTGGTGTGTTGGTGGATATTTTGTTTACCTCAGAGCTTGAATACCTGGTTACTCTAGCAACTATATGCTTGGATCTGCCAGTAACAGAGCCCTTCCTGAGACATTTGATTGCTCACCCTGGTGCCCCCTCTTCCAGATCTTGGCCACTGCCCATTGAAAATTTCTGTAGCAGGAGTTGTTTTTTCTTGTTATGGAGAAAACCTCTCCTTTCTCTGGAGCTCAGCACCCAATGTCAAGTTCAGAGGTCAGAAAATGAAAGCTCGAAAGAGGATCTGATATCATTGACAACTGTCCTTTCCTCCCTTGTAGGAGGTGATTATTAGCTCACCTGATTTATCTGGAACATCTGTACTTTTCTCATAAATAATCTCCACTATATACCACAGAGAGGGAAAAAAGACAATAATTAAAGTTATTGGCACAGGAGGTTGTTACCTATCTGAAGTTTCCTGGTATGAAGGGTGCAAATAATAAAGATAGAACATAGTTTCATTTATTAAAAGCAACTAATGGCATGAAAAAATAATATTTTAAGTACAAAAAATAGTCGCATTAGGAACAGAAATGCTGTCTCTTTTATTGTGTTCTTACCCAGGGAAGGTCAGTTAAAATATTTTGAACTTTTATCTAATCTTGTGTTGCCAAAGCTAGGAGAGCAAAAGAAGGCTTTTGTTAAGACACAGATACTAATTCATGAACATATACCTGTGGGAGTGAAAGGTGAGTAACTTACCCCTTAGTCTTGGAAGCATAAGGTCGCAAAGAGACCCAAGTTCCCCAGGGGACCTTCCCCATCCCCATGATGATTAAGTGAGAAGGCACAGAGCAGAGGAACTGAATGGAAGTTTCTGCCATGTGATCATGGCCTTTAGGGCCAGTGGTCTTTTCTTCCTTTATGTGCCATTTGTCTTCTTTCAGAGCTTGAGAAGACAGGATTAAGTATCGAATTTGTTTCACCTTGGTAAGATTTAGAGTGATTTAGAATGTAAGAACTGAGTCTCTTTTTCTTAAGTAAATAGAGCACTTTGGGATTCCTGTCTAGATCCATCTGTCTGTTCAGATAATCTGGGAATGCCTGAGGGTTCTATGCCTCCCCACCCCTAGCCTTTCAAGTCTGCACTCAACATTGGAGAAGCCTCTCACTGGTGCAGGGACAGAAGGACAAGAGCCAGACAGGCTCCTTGCAGTTTCCAAAAGTTGAGATTTTGATGAAAACCAAACTCTTGAGGTCAGCCCTGTTTGGCCCAAGGCTGTCAGGGGGCTGTTTCTCCTCCAAAGGCCTAAAAGTCAGAGGAGAACTTTGTGATGCAAAAAAGTGGGGCTGGAGAGCATATGACTCTGGAGGTATAGGGGCCAGACTGGCGATCCCAGGGTCATAGAAATGACTGGGTATATGGATATTCACTGGAAAAATGGTATCCCAGACCCTCTGAGGGTCAAATACTGAAAAGCCAAGCTATGGGTCCTCAAAGAATGACAGCGCCTTAAACCCTAAGGCCAAAGCACAGGAAAGCAACTTCTCTGAGTTCGGAGTGGGCATAGATCTGAGAGAAGAAACAAAATAACTCAACTCTTAAAAGGATGCTCTATACATCCTTGAGCGATGGGATGGGGAGGGAGGTGGAAGGGGGGTTCAGGATGGGGAACACATGTAAATCCATGGCTGATTCATGTCAATGTATGGCAAAAAACACTACAATATTGTAAAGTAATTAGCCTCCAACTAATAAAAATAAATGAAATAATAATAATAATAAAAGGATACTCATTCCACAAGGCCATGGGAACACTTCTCTATGTAATGTGTCCCAGTTCTCTCCTAGGAGTTTGTGAAGAAGTCAGATATAGCAGGAAACTGTTAAGCTAACCAAACATTAGAATTACTCCTCAGCCTGTCCCTCATGTTGCTCCCCAGTTGATAGAGGCGTGCTCTGCACACACACTGGGTGAGGGGACATGCCTCCACTCCTAGGTGTATCTGAGACCCACTTTCCCTGAGAAATTTCTCTCACAGCAGTCCACACCAAGGGAACAGCATATAGCTGGTGCCCAGGAACACACAGATAGCATGTCTTCACCCCAGAGAAGAAGAGGGTAGGGAGCAAAGTCAAGTTTTATTATTAAACAACTTTAATCCAAATGCTGATTATTATTTGCAGTGTCTGAAGGCACAAAATATACCTAAAATGTATGGAATAGTCTAAACAGAGTTATAAATCCAAAGAGCAAAGCATGAAGGAAAAAAAAAAAAAAGATACATTCTGAGTCGACACAGAGATCTGAGTTGGGAGGAATATTTTTCTAGAGAACCTGCTTGAGTATCAGTCATTTCCCCTCATGCCAAGGATAGGAAATTTTTTAAAAAATTACATAAACATGGCAAGGAATAATACCATGAGTTGTTCAGATTTTTTTTTTATAAGCAAAATACCTTTCCTTTAAAGATCCACTTGTTCTCATTCTTTCACACACACACACACACACACACACACACACACACACCAGCACTCTCCTCTCCCTGACACCCATTCAAAGCAAACCGCCCAAGAAGACACCCATGGTATACTCCAGAAGACAGGTCATTTCAGGGAAAATAAAAACAGACTTGAGTGTGAGATAAGGCAGTGAGACCAGAATTTGATTAAGAAAATAGAGAAATATATATGAAAAAATTGACCATCCAGGGAAGGCCCCCTCAAAGTGCTGATGGAAAGAAAATGAATCTGTTCTCTCTCAGGATTACCATAGCCCACCTAAGCTTCGCTGCATGCACGCACCCGGCTCCAAACTCTACGCACTCTGATTAGAGGAATGTCAATGGATCGTCTTGGGAGCACAAGTATCAGGCCATTCGCAGCATCCAGAGATGAATAACATAATTATAAACACTCTCCTCCCCAGGGTGCTTTTAGCTGACTCTGTGATGCAGCCATTCCTTACTGCTCAATCATGTCACGCGGGACTTTAGGAAAGAAATCAATCCCAGGCTAGTTATCACCTTCATAAATACATCTCTGTTGTAACTCCACAGGGCTATAGGAGAAGCAATCAATAGGACTTTGCATTTCTCCAGGACCACAGACCCCAGGTCACAGCCACGCCCCCCTTTACTGCCGGGGAGGGAGCCCCGCCTTCTTGGTGCCAGATGTGGGGTGTGTTCAGCACCATGGCAGGTTATGAAAGCAGAATCACCTTTGTCTTCAGAAGAAAAAGAGCTAAAGTTACATATAGTTGCACACAGCTTAGAGTACTTGAATGATTGCCTCTAGAGTCATTTCCTCTCTTTGAATCTATAGTTTAATTGCCCCAGAAAGGGCAATGGAGGGAGGCAGGGCTATCAGGTTGTCATAGCCTGAAGAAACAGCATTTCCTAGCAGGTTTATCAGGTCAGGGATAGAGCCGGGGAGCTCAGAGACTAAACGATGCCCTCAGCCAGGAGAGCCCCTGCCATGGGCTGGATCACAGCCCGAGAACTTCTGGTCTGGAGCAGGTGGCGAAGCAGGACGTGAAGTCTCATGGCTGGGTTTCAGCCCTGTCTGACAGACTGCAGGGTTTAAGACCCAGAGACATCCTTTTGCTTTTGGAGCTACTTCTCTGGGGGTTGGGAATTACTTATCTCCACATCACATAGGTTACACTGTTCTTTCTCTAAGAGCCAAGGCTGCACGAACACGGTTCTTTTGATCTATTCTGGGCACTCCCATCATCTAGAGCACTAGTCTGCTCACCTGCGGTACCTCTCTCCACTCCTCCAACAGGATCCTTTTACCTGAAAACACAGGCCCACACCCAAGTGAATATTCTTCCCCTACCTGGCTTCTCGCACCCTCCAGCTCACCTGGTCCACACACCAGACCTCACGTCTTCTGATCCCCACCGGAAAAGCCAAGCCCGCCTCTGCTCAGCCTCCCTGAGGCCATGGTGGGACCCACCCTCCTCCCAGATTCCATCACTTGTGGATGCTTCTTATTAAGAAAAGAAAGTTTAAAAAAAACACACACACACAGAACAAGGCCAACAGGATAACCCTATAGAGCATGTCGGCCTCCAAGTCCTCAGAGTCGGTAGTATCGGCCTGGGTGCTTCTCCTGGGCCCACAGCACACTGTGACGTGAAGTGGGGTGACCGACAGGACCGCTACGGTCCCGGGAGCGTCCTCGGTCCCAGGCCGACTGGCACAGTTGATCACCCTACAGCACAGAGACCCAGGGGTCAGGCTAATGCTGGCTCGAGGCTCACCCTTTATCTACGGGAGAGGACTAAGCGGAAAAGGGCCAGGGGCAGAAGAACATGGCAGGAACCATGAGACAGGGAAGGAGGCAGCATCCCAGGCTCCTCTAAAGGGACTGGCTGGTCACCTTTCCCTCTCCACCAGCAGGGGGCGTCCTTTTCTGATCACCCCTCCTGCCCTCGCCCTCAGAAAGGCCCAGGAACGGGGGGCTTCTCTTTGGCACTTCAGAATGATCACAAGTAATTTGCCATTTTATTCATATAGAACAAAATTTACAAAGTCATTCATACAGGTTTTGTTTTTTTTTTTTTTACTGACTTCGAAAATTGGGAATATTCAAAATACACTTTTACCCCACTCCATTCTGTCATTATTTACACATATATACAAGAAAAATGAAAGAGTCTCTGTGTGTGTGTGTGTGTGTGCGCGCGCGCGTGTGTGTGGTTTGTGTTGTTGTTTTCTGGTATTAAAAAGCTCTGCTGGTCGGGTGGGTGGATGGGCGGGCAGGAGGGCAGGCGGCGCGGTCAGATGGAGGTGCCATGGGAGGTGTCCAAGGCCTCCGGAAGGACGCCTCCAGGCACGGGCTGGAAGGACATGGGGATGGGGGTCTTCACGGGGCTCTGGCGGAACAGCCCCCCGTTGGGCGACCTGTGTTTGCACTGCATGGAGGGCATGGTGGCCGAGCTGCTCAGTGGCAGAGGCAGGTTGCTGCTTGGCCCTGATGAGAGTGTCCGGCTGGTGCCGTGGCTGCTCTGCTCCGGCAGGAAGGTGCTGACCGAGAGCTGCGTGTTCTGGTACTCGCGTGTGGGCTCCAAGGCCTGGCTGGGAGCCAGGCCCCCCATCTCCAGGGCCGAGAGCTCAATGGACGCTGGGGAAATCTGCTTGTGAGCAATGTCTTCATCCATTAGACTGTTCATGCGCCGATGGACCTGCTCCAGATTCACTTCTTTGTCCTAAGGGAGAGCACAGGAGGAGGGTCAGGCCAAGCCCTAACTGGGGGAGCCCCAGCTGGTTTTCTACAAACTTTGGGAGGCTGGAGACTGCAGCTTGCTGGGCAGTGGGGTAGAGCAGGCCCCCAGTCCTCCCATCTTCCCCCAACTGCATGGCCAGCCCTCCTTACCTGGGATACTGGTTGCCTAGGACACTGCTCCCAGGTAGCAAGGACCCAGCAAGAAGGGCTTGCAGCATTTGCCCCCCAAATGCACTCTGCTTAGGACCAATCACACCCAGAGGCAACCCTTGGGAGAAGATGCTTTGAACAACTGGCAGAAGCAATGGAAGAAAGGAGTCCCATGGAAATAAAAAGGTGTGGTCCTGGAGCCCCTGATTTGCCCCATGGATTTGCAATTTAGTGTTTACAATGCTCAAAAGACCTGGTGTGATCATCCCCACTGTACACAGAAGAAGGCTTGGGTTCAGGAAGATCAATGGCCTCCCAGAGTCATAACCCCAGGGAGCAGCAGATGCAGCATGGGAAGCCTGGAGTACACGACATCTTCAGAGATGCCGGGAAGAGGGCCTGTCCCTGTCTGGAAGCTCAAGTGGTTGGGGGCCTGGGTGAGGATGGGGCATGGGATGGTGAGGAAAGGGACTTCCCCGGGATCAGCTGTCATTCCTGATACTGTGAAGGTTTGAGGCTGCCGAGATGGGTGACCCTCATAGCTGATTCTCCAGGTAGTGAATTGCACACCTGACTCTTTCACCATAAGGGGGATGGTATCAAGAAAAATATTTTGTTTGTTCAATTATTTATTGGCTTAAGAAACAGAACAAATATCACTGATATTTTGTCTTCAATGTCAGAATAAGTCAAAGAGGCCAAACTACTTGAAAGCTCCTTAAAGACAAAGACTATATAATCTACTTCCTCAGTTTCTCCCCAGTGACTTGGGGTACAAAACCAGATGTCTGTGGAAGAGTCATACCAACCCCTCAATGAGGTATTTTCAGGCAGCATTAGGGCCTATGTGTCAGGCAAGGTTAATCCCTCCACCTATGCATCCCTGGTGTCAAACTCCAAGAGAAGTACCATGTTGAAGCTTTGCTCCAAAACAGAACATCACAGGCTGTTTAATGTCAATCTTCATACAGCAGAGAGAGGAACCTATCCCCTGCTGACCCTTAGGCTTGTTAGAAATAACCACAAAAGGTAAAAGTCCTGAATGTGATTTCAAATGAAGAAAGGAGGAGCCACACAAATCCAAGGGCCATTTCAGTGAGTCTCTGGGCTCCTCTAAGGCTGGTTCCCCAGGAAAAGGCAACCCTGAATAACTGGCAGGAGCTCCCGTCTCAGAGGAGGGCCCATGGGGCTAACCCCCATGAAGCCTCATCCCAGGTTTCTTTAGACAAGGAAGCTGTTTTTGCCATCCACTCTGTGCTCCCAATGTCCCCTGGCCTGGAGAAGGCAGGGTCACTGCTCTCTCTGCCACCTTGTTGAGATCATGACCAGCACACAGGGCTTGGCTTCTGGTGGGACATCTGCTATCTTCCCCAGAACAAGAAATCTGACAACACCCAAACAACAATGAGGAACTCATGCCAGACCACGAAAAAAACAGAAGATAAAGAAAGCCAACTGGTGTGAGGGTGAAGGTACTATGGTGAGATCGTACGGTAGATAGAATTTACATCAGAAATCATTGACATGGTCCCAATGGCAGAGCCAAGATTCCAGTGAATTGAAGCCCCGCATAGCAGAGCTCAGCTTACTGATACTGGCAGACCAGCTCCAAGTATAGGATACATCTGGGTGGCAAATGGGTGAGATTGGGGGAAGGGTACTAGGGCTTTACTTAGACTAAATATGGTATATACAATGTCTTTCACGGACTCCTTCAACAGTTTGTAAAATGTTAACAAACCAAATCCAAGTTCTCGTCTTCATTAAGTTATAGCATGGTTAATCCAGCTCTGTGCTATCTTGGTCTTTTCGCTGTGTTTATATGCTTTGTTTCCGTTTTTGAATATTTGAGCAAACTCTGGGAGACAGTCAAGGACAGGAAGCCTGGCATGCTGCAGTCCATGGAGTTGCAAAGAGTCGGACACGACCTGGCAACTGAACAACAACAAGCTGTTATGTTAGACACTGGCTGTTTGACTGCCATCAAGCATCAATTCTCCCTTCCCAAGAAGACCTTGTTTTATTTTGTTTTGTTTCACTTTTGGGAACTGCTTTTCCCCTACTGGATAACAGTGTGGCCCTGTCTACCTGTCGCCAAAAGGCAGGACAAGAGAACTGGCTCTGAGTTCTGAACAAAGAGATAAAGAGACAGAAGATGTCTGATGGTCCATGACGGCAACAGTTTAAGAAACTTTCCGCTCCGTGATCAACCTTCTGGATCTTGCCTCCCAGCTCTCAAGACAAGCCTGGACTTCTGACCATCACCGGGCAGCTTCTCCAGCCTTCTCACGGCTGCTCTGAGCTCCTGATAAGCTCCGGATGCAGGGTTTTCACGTGTATCAGCCAGTGCCACAGCTGTGTTGGTAAATATTTGTATCTACAGGCTGTTTTCACTTCAAAATAAATGAAGGACACAAGACAGGTACCAGAAAGCCTGGAAGCTGGAGAAATTGAAGGAGAATTTCAGACATTTCTGAAGTTTAATAATACAAACTTCCCTTCTCCCTGCAGCCAGCAAAGCTAGAAGAATGAACAAGCCGAGTGCCTTGGCTGGCAGAGCCTTTAGCTGATGAAGGAAATTGAAGACCAAATAAGTGGTCCTGGGATCATTGGAAGAACTAGTTAGTTGCATAATCTTGTCTTTTCTTCCTTTCTATTCTCTTTTCAGGGCTTTAAGAATCCCTTTGAGGATGGAAATAAGTAGTTTAAAAGTAGACTAATTTGGAGTAGGAGGTAAATGTCTTGGTCCCAGCTGTATTCACTCTGGAATCTGGCCTTAGACAAGAGGTGGTGGCGGTTTAGTCACTAAGTTGTGTTCAACTCTTGCAACCCCATGCACTGTAGCCGACAGGCTCCTCTGTCCATGAGATTCTCCAGGCAAGAATACTGGAGTGGGTTGCCACTTCCTACTTCAGGGAATCTTCCCGACCCAGGAATCGAACCCAGCTATCCTGCATTGCAGGCAGATTCTTTACTGACTGAGCTACAAGGGAAGTTCCCCTTCTCTCTTAGAGAAGAGAGCCTGGCCCTTCTTTTCACAGTCAATGGAACACTCAGCCAAGACAAGTGTTCAGGAGATGCTCCTCATGTTGTTGGGGTCTATAGGTAGAGAAGGGATAAATTCCTGCCAAAGAAAGCCAGAGGGAGACAGAGAGTTGAGAACAGGGGAGTCCTCTTACCTATTGCCAAGGAGAAAAGGAGAGCTTTGGAGGAAGATAAAACCAACTAACATCTTCCAAAGAAACATTTGTGAACAAATGAGGTCTCTGAGATTAAATCCTTCAGCAGTAAAGGATGAGGGAGAGGAGGTTTGGTGGGTAGTGTTATAAAAGATATAGGGCACAGGCACTAATCTGGCATAATAATCGCAGCTCTGCGGGGTTGGCCAGGTAACAGCAGAGCATCTAGACCAGCAGTCCCCAACCTTTTTAGCACCAGGAACTGGTTTTGTGGAAGACAATTTTTCCCTGGACCAGGGCATGGGGGATGATTTTGGAATGATTCAAGCGCATTATATTTATTCTGCACATTATTTCCATTATTATTACATCTGCCTCACCTCAGATCATCAGGTATTAGATCCTGGAGGTTGGGACCCCTGATCTAGACCACAGTGTGGATGTGGAGACAATCCAATTACCCTAGAGTCAGGATTTTGGAAAGAAAGTACTTGAATAAGTAGTATTTTTAAATCCATATTTTTTCCTGCCTCCAATTAAGGACAAATGAAGCAGTTTCAAGGAGGCTGCAAAGCTATGCAGTGGGTCTCATTTCCACTGAAGGTTATTCATTAGCGTATAACCCCTCCACATCAAGACACAGAGAAAACGTCCACTCCGATTGAACAGACTTTCCAAGCTGACCTTCCTACCCCAAATGGCAGTCAAGAAATCCATTCCCTCCACCAAGTGGGACCTCATTCTATTCAAAGTCTATTACTGCTGGTAGTGTATGCTTAGTCACTCAGTCGTGACCGGCTCTTTGCAACCCCAGAGACGATAGCCCACCAGGCTCCTTCCTCCTTGGGATTCCCCAAGCAAGAATACTGGAGTGGGTTGCCATTTCCTACTCCAGGGGATCTTTCTGACCCAGGGATGGAACCTGAGTCTCCTGCGTCTCCGCATCGGCAGGAAGATTCCCTACCGCTGCAACCCCTAGGAAGCCCATTACTGTTGGTAGACCCAACACAAAGTCACACCTGGAAGAAGAGGGTGCCATCTTGAGCTTCCTACATTGGATGTTTAACTGGACAGGAAAATGAGTAGGCTTCCCTGATGACTCAGACAGTAAAGAATCTGCCTGCAATGTGGGAGACCCAGATGCGAGCCCTGGGTAGGGAAGATCCCCTGGAGAAGGAATTGGCAACCCACTCCAGTGTCCTTGTCAGGAGAATTCCATGGACAGAGGAGTCTGGTGGGTTACAGTCCACCAAAGGGTCAGACACGACTGAGAGACCAATACACACAAAAGGCAAATACCTCCCTGGGAAACACATGTGGCCCATTTCTGAGTCTCCCAACATGTTCCATCAGGCATCTGTGTAGGAGGCCAGAGAGGAAGTGCAGAGAACTGGGGAAAACCACCTTCTTTGGAAACTCAGAAAACACTGTCTTCTTGGACCAGACTGAGCCCACATGAAGTCATTTCTGGTGCCCTCCTGGCCAAGGAAATAGGAGGCAGACATAATCTGCCTGCTCAAGGAAAGAGGCAGGAGTGATTTGAATAATTATCTATATTTTACACAAAATGGGGCATTCTATTATGTTATGCAAATTCAAATAATGGACTTTTTTATGTGCACTACATCAGTTTACATCCTCATTATCTCAAGGTTTCGGTGTTCAACCAGGTAATGACAGCTGTGGAAAGAGACTCAGAAGCTTGCTGCTGCATTCATTAATTTACTGTAGGTAACTGACCTAGTCAAACAGCCCTGAATAGGACATAAAATTCACTGATGGCATTTATTCATGAATCCTGCTGAATTCCAGCTCTGTGCTGGAATTAAACATGATAGCACATGCACCAACAGAGGTTACTGGAGACCACCCCCCTCCCAGGCATTGTCTTGAAGAGAGATAAAGTTCTGTAATTGAGCCGCTGTTCACCAATGTGGAAATAAAACATTGTACTGGAAAACGGTAATTAACTAAACTATCATCTATGTAACAGCAGGTTACACGTGGGACTCATTAGAGCCGACTTTGTTTGGAGTCCAACGGCTCCTACTTTAAGTTAGGAAGGAACAAAATGGGATTAGGGACTTCACATCTTACAAGGATGGTTGTAGGAGGTGATCTCCTGTTACTGCAGACCAACCAGGTGGTAAATAAGACTCAACTGACTGGGAGAAACATCATCAACATGATCTTCTTAAGTATTGCTCCAAAGACTTGCTCAAGCCCAAAGGACTGGCTGGAAGTCTGAGAGTAGTGATTGGGTAAAAGCAAAGAAGCTGGACTTTAAGTCAGTGAAGTGGCCGCAGGGTATGATGGGCAGTCCCTAACTTTTTTGGCACCAGGGCCTGGTTTCATGAAAGACAATTTTTCCATGAATCTGCAGGGGAGCATTTCAGGATGATTCAAGCTCATTACATTTATTTTGTACTTTATTTCTATTATTATTACATTAGCTCCACCTCAGAACATCAAGCATTAGATCCCAGAGGTTGGGGACCCCTGTTTCAGAATGTTGTGGGAAAGAATTCTAGTGAGCTTAATTGCAGATTTTGTAGAGGAGGACCGTGAAAGGAGGGAGTCAGTAGACACCTACCATCGTATGTAGTAGCAGCAGGTACACATGATGTAAAGAGACTTCCTTGAGGCTACACAATTCTATGATAAATGGAGCACCCGGATGACAGCCCATGTGTAGCTGGTTCCAAAACTTGAGCTGTTTTCCACTCAACTTGCCCTTGGCAAGACAGTGTAGACCAGTAGTTTTCCTCCTTGGCAGGCTATCAGAAGCACATGGGGAGCGTCTAGAAATTACAGTTGTCCTCAACTGCCTAATACAACCCTTTGGAGAATGGAGCCCAAGTATCTGTATTTCTAAAAAGCTCCAGGATGGATCACCTCTGCTGTGCAGCCAGAACTGAAAGTCATTGATCCAGGTGCAATGACTCCACAACAATTTAACATTAATAACGTTTTCTTTATAGGAGCCCAGACTGGTTCACTCATTCGGTAAACACTTTGGAGCTCCTACTACCAGAGGAGCTAATGTTCCTAGTGAAGCATCCATCTTGGCCCCTGGCACATAGAAAGTGCTTGATATTTTATATTCATGACCCCTTAATGAGAGGTCTCACTGTTCCAGAGACTGAGCAAAGTGATGGGAATGCAGAGGTGGAGAAGTTCCAACAGACTTAAAGCAGAGACAGGCAGGTAAACCACCAGCTATAATCTGGAATCACACCCAATGTGAGTGTACACACAGGGAGGTGAGGAGGCCCGTGGCGATGGGCAAGGGGAGGTTGACAGAGGGGAGTGACGTGTGCGTTGGTTCTGATATGCACCCTGGTGATGGTAAGTGGTCAGCGCCCTCTCACTAGAAGGCACACACACTCACTTCCTTACCCCCATGCCAAGAGATCCGAGAGCAGCAGTGTAGCCATTGGGCCAGGCTCAACAGTCTGAAGCTCTGAATCCCTCTGGACTGGGGCTAAACCTAATCCTTCTGGGGTTCACAGGATGTAAATACCTAGCTAGGAGCCAGGATCCTAACTTAGGAAGAGTTCTCAGTTATACCCTTCATCCCCAAATCATCTGGAAAAGCTAGGTAGGAACCCCTGCTCCTGCACACTCCCGATGCCAGGCCCAGTGGCGGACACATAATTCCCATTCCAGTTCTGCCCCTACTACTTCTGAGTCCTATTTCTCCAGGGACATAGACGCCTTCCTCAAATGTTATGGAAGAGAATCAAAAGATTCTCTTTTGATAACATAGGAACCTGAGAATCATGTGGGGGCCTTGGGGGAAAAAAAAAGACCCAGATTCAGCTCTGAATCCATGGAGTGGGACCTGGGAGTCCATATTTCTAATAGTGCCACAGAGGCAGACCCCAAGTCTGGTCTGGAAAGGGTTCTTAACCTATCCCCGTCTGAGAAGCAACAACAGTGGTGGCAGGGATGACTATGACAGTGACAATGAACAGACCAGCTGCCAGGTCGTGAGCCGCCCTATGGAGAGGCCCATGTGCGAACATGTTGATGATGACCTCTGGCCAACATTCAGTGAGGACATGAAGCCTTCAGCCCAATGGCCCACAAGGAACTGAATCCTGTCCACAACTATGTGAGTGAGCTTGGAAGTAGATCTGTCCCCAGTAGAGCCTTCAGATGAGACCCCAGCCCTGCTCAACAACTTGATTACATTAAGTGAGAGACCTTGAGACAGAAGACCCAGCTAAACTACACTTGGGTTCCTGACCCACAGGAACTCTGAAATAAGTATTTCATGTTTTAATCCAATAAAAAGAAAAAAACAACATGGACTTTTCCTGGCATAGAGAAGCTACCCTAAGATATGACTCCTCTTCCCCACAGCCCTTTCTGCCTATCATTGGGTTCTTGAGAGGGAGCAACCACTTGGACACCATCCACCAAACACATTCCCATGGGTCAGATGCTGATTAAGGAAATTCATACATCATCCCTCGTTGAACCTCAGAGCAACACTGTGAGGTTGGCATAAAGGAAGAGGGCAAAGATGCAGGAGAGGAAGTCTCTATGCAGTTGAAGAAGCATTAGAGGATGGAGGTGGGGAAAGGTGTTCTTTCGAGGGGAATGTCTCCAGCAACAAATCTCCCCCGGAGAGCAGAAGCACATTTGGGAGTTTGCAGGTAAAAGCTAGCCCACTGGCCAGAATAGAGGAGCCTGGCTGCTGCTCCACCCCTATTGCCTGCCCCCTGCCCCGCCTGTCAGGCCCTGTCTGCAGTGGAAGCAGGGGAGAGCAGACACGGCAAGAAGCAACAAGAATTCCAAACTCCCAGCCCAGTGACAGACGATTCATTCCCCCACTTCTCATGTCATCTCTCATTTGTGCAGTTCTCATCTTTATTTCATGAATATTTTATTCTCAGAGCAATGGCTCCACTTCCCCCATAAATCTACAGGGTGGCTATTTACTGCATCTGCGGAGCAGGGTGCACTCACCTGCACTGGATAACTACATAATCGTCTGATTCCTTAGAAAAAATATGACCTCAAATCCACATGAATATTAAGAGGCTGAACATACATTACTACTCTTCCCCAAGTAGGTGTCTAAACTCTGAAGACGTCTCGGCATAAGCTGTTAAATACGACTAGGACTCCACCCAAAGACAGGTTTCTGGCTTTTAAGAAATACGGCCAATGGCCCAAAATGAAGCATTTTAAGCTCAAGCAGACACTCTCACCTAATTGCAAATGCTGCTCCATAAAATACAGGCAACCAGTAACACAAAGTAGTTCTGGATTAAATACCATCATTATTTGTCAAAGGTTTTAAATATATGCCTCTAAACTCTGTTGTCTCAACCCCTTCCCTGGTTCCTGCTCCCGGTGACGAGCTTAAAGCCTTCGGCCTGGCGTCTGGTCCTTTAGAGCAAGTCTCTGCTTTGCACTCTAGCGTGCTCTGCTCTAATTTCCTCGCTGATGCCCCAGAGCTCCAGGAGGTGTGACGACTCTGTCTACCCCCTGCTGGTCACCCTGCCCCAAAGGCAACATCTCCGCCTCAGCTTGAGGATCACACCGATCCTTCATCACTCAATTCTAACAACCCCAAGTCCCAGGAACTCTTCACTAACCAGCATCACTACCCTCTGTAACCCTACCATATCCCATCTGGGCTGGGTGCCCCTGAGCCCTGGATGGAACCTGTAGTTCATTCCAGGATGGCCCTGATCAATGGACAGTGGAAACCACTTGACTGACCTCTGCCACATCTGCCCACATGGAGGTAAGCCCCCTCAGGACAGAGACTGTAACCTTATAGGCATACCTACTAGAGGAAGAAGGAGAGAGGAAGGCAGGAATTTCATTTGAAAACACTCATAATAACAGGGGAAAACTGGAGTATTCCCTCCTTTTACCATGTGACACCCAAATGGGCTGGAGGAAAGGCAGCTGTGTTCTATTCAACCTGCGTCTACATTGACTCTCTTTCCCATCTGGAGCAGGCTAGCAGCCCTGGGCAGAAAGTTTCACATTTTCTAAGCACTGCACCCTCCTGGATCTGAGATCCTGGGCTTGTATAGAAGCCAAACAGGAAGATGGGATACTTTTTAGACAAGAAAGGAGCTGTTCCTCTCAGCTAGCTCATCTCATGCTTTCCCTGGTCTTCCTCTCTTTTTGCCTCTGCCTCCTATGTCTCTCCAGTAATCCCCCATCTGCCTCCACCCCATCACCTCTCTCTCTGAGTGACAATTCATCTGGGTCATCCAGGCTGGACCTGTCACCAGATACTGAACCAGGGGATATGAAGAGACATGCCTGGAAGCAGACAGAAATGCCTCTCACAGTACCTGCCTTATAAGGGACATTCTGGAGGACTTGGGCCTGTGTCTCCTGGGCTCCACACTGCCTGCAACATCCTAGCCTGGTGCCTCCATGACAGTGCATTATTCAACCAACTGGAAAACCTGTCCTCCTCCCCTAACCAAAGGGACATTTGCTATAAACTTTACTGAAAATTTTCCAGTAGCAAAAGAAGCTCAGGATAGAATTATTAACTGTTCCTTTCAGTGGGCTTTCCTCAAATATTTTCCTTCCTTCTCTTATGGTCCAGGGGTGACAGGAGAGCCCTGAGTCTGTGGGAAATTCTAGCCTTGCATCCTTACATGGAGGTATACAGGTGATGTGAGAGAAAGATGGATGTCCTCAGAACATTTCAGACATGCTGAATCAAACAGCAAGCTCTTTCCAGCAAAATCTAAGTATGATGGCAAAGAGCTCACTGCCTGGTATGAATGGTGTGTCTGCCCTCCATCCCAGCCATGCCAGGGACTCTGTTACAGACTGATGTATGGGGCCATGACCAGTCAGCCTTTCTAGGCTGCAGAGATGGTGTCCATGGTGATGCTGCCTCTTTGAACGTGATGCTGGTTACTGCATTGCTCCTTGTTTGAAATCTACACCTGCTTGTGTCAACATCATTTGTAAGCAAAGCTGTGATTCAATAAGTAGCTGAGATGTATGTATCAGGTAATGACAGTGCTACACTGGAGTGGCTGGGCTTGTGCTACAGTGCCTGTGTATAGTTTGAGCCAGGAGAGCATCATTACCAAATGCTGCACCTGGCCACTCTCCCTTAGGGGCACTGGTTCCAAGAGCACTTCATGAAGACTTTATACTCTACCCTTCCCACCCCTGCCACCCCACCCTGTACCCCAAAAATATTGAGCTTGAAAACCAGCAAAACCCAAAAAGAAGGAAGTGTGGAGGGCAGAATCAGCTGTGGCTGGCACACACAGGGAAGGAAATGTGCCCAGAAGCTGGAATCAGAACAAAGCCACAGTGGTCCCTGTGCTGGGTGTCCCTGGAGGGACAGAGGCAAGGCTGGGCCCTGCAAGGAGGAAGAGAGGAAGAAGGGATGAGGATGGGACGGGAGCTGATCCCCCTTCAACATGCTGGGAGAGCAGGGCTCGTGGCCCTGGGTGAACAAGGAGAACCAGGAAGGAATGCAGTTTCCTCTCTTACCCTACAGCTGGTCTCTCCAGGTCAGGGTGGAGGCACATGGGCGGGGCAGGGTGGGGAAGGGCTCTCTGGCGCTGCTCATGCTGTACCCGCTCTATAGATAGATACATGACTTTAGTGGCCATGCCTGGTGCTTTGGCATTTTGTTCAAGCATGAAAACACCCCCTTCATTTGTTCTGTGGCTTTCAGTACAAAATAAAACAATGTCACCATTCCCCATTATAAAATACTGCTGTATGCAGACAAGTGGTTTGGGCAAATACTATCTGGAAGAGAACCACCCGCCAAGTCGCTCAGGGGGCCTTTCCCCCTCTAGGCTGCAGAAAGGAGAAGCAGGGCCCAGGGTACGGACCTCTTTGGGGGTCTCCTGGTGGCACCGGTTGCTGTTCCACCACAACTCCAGGGCAGCCACCAGGCAGGCGAGGAGGAGGCCGATGGCCAAGATGCAGAAGACTCCAGCGAAGCTGTGTAGCTTGAGGGACTTGCCGTCCGCCTGGGCGCTGGCGTGGCTGGTGAGGTCGCAGCGGCCCGTGTGCGGCCACCACTTCTGCTTGAGCACATCCAGGTCTCCAGTGTCCTGAAGCTCCAGGATCCTGCAAGATACACCCCATGTGAGCCACAGCGATGGCCTCACCCACACAACCGCGGGGCCCTGGTCCCTTCCCCACCGTGCCGGCGCCTCCAGAGACAACGCTGAACCATCAGAGTGGCTCTCTGTCTCAGCTTTTCACTTTCCAATTCATTCTCCACTCTGCTGTCAAAGCACCTTTCTCAAAGCACTTATCAGATTTTGTCATTCTCCTCCTCAGAGCTCTCATGTCCTCTCCCACCCTGTCCCATGGCCCATGGACAGAGTCCAATAGCAAACCATGTAAGGATCCTTCATGTGGGATCCTGGGGCAAACTCTGAGGATAAAATAGGGAAATTACAGAAATGGATGATGCAAACACTCAGACTGTGGACCTACTAAAAGGCTCTCTTTCAAAGTCAATTAACTACATCCTAAGTCTCTCCTACTAGAATTCAACAAACCATTCATTTATTCACTCATTTGATTTGAGGAGCATCTGATTTGTGCCAAGTACAACATTCATCGCTGCTGAGAGCACAGTCTAGACACACCTACTTGGACACTGAAACAATTAGATGAATCAATGTAGAGAAAGAAGCTGAGATCAATACAACAAAATGAAAGAAGAGTTGTGAAGAAAGGGTGCAATGGGAGGGTGGCCTGGACTAGGGGCTGTGGCGAGACCTCATCAAGGAGCCAACAGGTAAGCATCAAATAGCTCACATGAGTTTAGCATACCTATGTGCCAGGAAATCTCCTAAGTGCTTGACAAACTGTTTAATTCTCATGTCAACCCTTTGAGAAGGCTACTTCCATGTTCCCATTATTACAAAGAAGCAAATGAAGGCACATAAAAGTGAAATCTGGTGCCATATTGACCCGCAGCCCTATCCATCCAATGTTGATATGAGCTGGCTTTTATTGAGAACATAGTAGGGACCGATCATTTTATATTGTTTTAATCCTCATAACAGCCTGCAAATTAGTTTCTAGGTTTACAGATGGGAGGCCTGAGGCTCAGAATCTAGATAACTTGCCCCCAGTTGCAATTAGCAAGGGGTACAGCTGTTGTTCAGAGCTGGGTCACACTGGCCCAGGGGGCCATGCTCTTTCCAGAACACCAGGCTGCTAAATGCAGTCAGTGCGCTCTCCTCTCCAAGAGTCAGTTCCGGCCTAGGGCACGTGAGACTGGCCAGAGAGGGGCCGTAGGGCTGGTTTCCTGCTCCTCCGCTCACTAACTGAGAGGTTAGGCAGGCAGTTTCACTCTGCTGACGCTTCCCTTCTTCCTGCTCTTTATAACTGTATGCATTTTTATGCCCAGTATTATTCCAGGAAGAATGTAAGGCAATGTATAGGAAAACAAAGAATAAAAGAAAAACAAACAAGCAGATTCAAAGGAAAATTTAAATATGTAAGCAATAAGGAAAGATAAAACAACCCATGGGCACAGAATGACTCCTGGAACAAGGCTAAACTAATGCACACCATAATAATCTCTACTCCTGCCTGTGAGTAAACCAGAGCGATAATAGCCACTTCCTGAAGCCAGTCCTTCTATTTTCCAGACAGATATAATTGCAGGTGCTTTCCTGTAGTCAATAGCCGTGGAGCCTGCTACACAGTAGGTGCTCTATAAATGGCTATTAAGTTGCTAAACATTTGCTGAATGTCTGCTCTGCACGCCATGGTCCACAAAAGGGCTACAGTATTCAACCTGTCACACACACACACACACACACACACACACACACACACGCTGTAGCCTAAAGACCCAGTCCTCTACCAAAGCAAGGGAACACACATTGGTATTCAAGAAAATATCTTAGTTCTTGGGACTCAGGGAAAGAAGGGCTACAGAAATTCCAGAGAAGGCCAGGATCTGCTATTTCCACAGGACCCTTTTTCTGTCAATGGCATGGAGTGTTCATTGCTTTCTGAACCTGCCATCTTCCTCCTCTCAGGCATTACCCACAGACGGGTGGATAACTGGGCCTCTTAAAGAAACACTGGCAGTAGTAAGTTTGAAACCTGAAGTCCTGAGTGTTTCCCCCAAGTACAAACCCATCTTCCCAGGTGAGGGAAGTGGAGGATGTTTCCAGCCCAGGAAGAACAATGCTTCAGGGGGCCAGCACGGTCCACTGGGGACATTTACTTACAGTCACAGAGCACATGGCCTTCTGATGAAAGCAGGGAGTAATTAATCGCTTCCTGCTAAAATATCACAGGAACTGGACTAGCCACTGTTGTTCACGTCCATTGAATGATCTAGTCGAGAACCAAGCTTTCTGCTCTCCGTTGTGTCAGTGTTCACTGCAGTAGACTTTCAAGGGATCTCTGAGCAGTTTGAGTGCATGGGGACTGTAAGCCTTCTCTAGTGGGGACCCTGCACTTCTGTGAGCACTATCTTGGGGCACATTAGCTGTCTTAGTAGTGCTGATCCTGTTGTGCTGGTCTCACAAGTCCCCTTACCATCTGCTTCAGAGAGATGATCACAGGTAGATGGCCTGGGGAATCCTCTGATCACCCCTCTCAGAAAACCAAATAGGGTAAACCTCAAGAACACCACTGTCTTATACATCTTGGAGGAAAGCCATCCTTTCTTTGTGCCTTTAATCCAAGCAATTGATAAATCACTACTCCTCCTTATGTCATCCTTCTCTGCTCCAGGGAGCAAAGGGAGGCAGAGGGTATACACTTGATTAAGTTCTAGAGAAAACCCCAAAGCTTCATTGAATTTAGTTAGTTCTACCCCTTTTCCCAGTTTTGCAAACAATCCACTGAATGAATGAGTTGCAGGCCCTCCTCCTCGGCTTTTCCCTGATGGGGTTCAGGCTCTGCTGCTCATGGTCAGAAAAGCCCAGTCAACATCTAGGAGGTGGGAGGAGGTAGTAAGGCTCAGAGATCTGAAAGCAACAAGGGCGCGCACTGGGGCTTAGAGAACCTGCTTTCTCCTCTCAACTTTGCCAGCAGCTGCCTGTGCCACCCTCAGCACATGTTACCTCTCTGAGCTTCAGGATGTTGAGTGATCTTGAGCAACTCTGGCCCCTCCAAGTGGATGCTCCTCCAATTCTGGAAAGCATATGTTCATCGGGCAACTGGGGGATGTCTCTAAACCTCAGTGTCTTGCTGGCCTTTTCACCTGGATGCTTTAACCACAGTCTGGATTTTGGTAGATCAAGGCAGAGCTCTTGTTCTGCTCCTTCACTGCCCAGGATGTCACCCCACATACATATGTGAGTGGTGGGCTTAGACATCCCTGGGGACAAGAGCCCCTGTTAGCAGGCTGGCTCCTTGGAAAAGGCCACCAAGCTCACCCATGCTCTTCACCTCCACCCTCTTGGTGGGGCCATGTAACCTGGTCAAAGACTAAGGAAAGTTCCTATGGGGGAATGAGAAATGGATGACGAGAGACTATCTTCCTCAAGGAGGCTGGCCAGGTGTCCAGACCGAGCACTTGGAAACTTGATCATACCTAAGAACCCAGCGAAGATTAAGCTCAGGGATGGACTTGCACCAGAAAAATCTAAGAGAAAATAAAGAGGCCAGTGCAAACTAGATATGCATATTCATTGCTGGTGGATGAGGTCTACGGGTCTTTGCTTAGTCCAGAACACTCCTGTATACAGTGCTGTTCCCCCACCTTCCCCCAATACACCCACCACTTTGCTAGTGGTAATTGCCAAGAAGTTGATCTGGAAAGGATGGGGAGAAGGCAGGCAATTGAGGGCCACGTCCCTCTCCTGCCACAGCAGGTAGCACCTGCTCCTTCAGCCCACGTGCAGGTGAATATGGAGTCAGTTTGCTTCTCTGGCCCCACTTTTGTTCACATCTCTACACTGATATGTCCCACTTAACATATATCTTAAGAAGTTATCATTGGGACTTTGCCAGATCCAATTAATCTTTCATTTAATTTTAAATTACTAGCTATCTCTAGCTAACTCCTATTCAACCTTCAGGTCTCAGGTGCCACCTCCTCCAGGAAGTCCTCCCTGGTCTTCTGGGTCTGATCAGATGCCCTTATCCACCCCCAGAATATCCTCTCTGTCTCACTGACTTCCCTGTTCCAACATCGCCTGCTCACATCACAGCTCCCACTAAGACTAAGCAGTTTCATGGGAAAGCAACATATACTTCCTCTTTTTATTCCAGGACCTGGCCCAGGATGATTTGGGGATGTGGTGTGGGGAGGAGCATGTCTTGGTGCACAGTCAGCGTTGAAGAAAATGTGATGAATCAACAAGTTTGTGTTGGCTCTCATGCCCTGAATGAAGGTTAAACTTCACCCCAGCACAGGTGCCGTTGGCATCTCCTCACTGACCATTCCTACCTCTGCGAGAAGAGATCCCTGTAGGGACTGCCATGCTGCAGGGCAATCCCATAGCCCTTGCTGCTCACACTGTTGGCAAGGACGGTCACGGAGCAGTCATCATCTGTCAGGGCTGCGTACTCCACCACGGCGACATCCCACAGGAAGGCGTAGTTCCCCTTCTTTGCCTGAAAGACCAAAATCACTTTGAGGTTAGGCAGACCCGGCCTCCCATATTAGTTTTGAGCAGTGACAAATCTCAGTGGTGGGGTTTGGGGACCCTCCTAAATGGTCCTCCTACCCAATCAGCTGGCACAGCAAACTCTCCTATTTTCAGGTCTGCAGAGTCCACCCCTGGTTGATGCCACTCACTGTGATTAGACATAGAAGGATGTGATGCTGTCTCTGCACATCTCACAGAAAGAGGTGGGTAAGGTGAGCTACATTTGGACTCTAAGCTAGCCTCCTGGTTGCAGTGGCATGTACCTGTTTCTCAGATTAGCAAGCTCACCTTGGAGACTGCTGACCCCAGGGAACTGAAATTTCTTGATCAGCGATTTAGAGGGCTGCACAATAGTATTCATTTAATTTCCACTTAGAACTTGACTGAACCCTGCTTTAGGTGAACAAGGGAGGCAGCCTACGATCACTGTCCCTGAGTAGCTGCAACTCGGTATTTAAGTCACAGACTTGCTCTGCCTGGGGTAGACTCCATTAAGGATAGGGTCTTGATTGTTACGGTGCCACAAGAGTGTACACACATACACACACACACCTGTAGGTTCACATTCACACACAAGAACAGATTTCTGGTGTCAGTACCTCTACATCCACACAACAATGGCAGATTATTCCATCAGGAACTTGCCTTCGGCCAGACCTCAAGTCCTTTTCCATCACACCCATCCATAGCAGACTTTAAATTCTGTGCAAGGGTGCTAAATCGCTTCAGTCATGTCGACTCTTTGCAACCCTATGGACTGTAACCTGCCAGGTTCCTCTATCCATACTGAGTGGGTTGCCATGCCCTTCTCCAGGGGATCTTTCTGACCTAGGGCTCAAACCCTTGTCTCTTATGTCTCCTGAGCTGGCAGGTTGGTTCTTCACCACTAGCGCCACCTCCTGAGCCATAATCCTGACTTGGCCTGGAGTTTAGGCACTCATAAGGAATGTGAGCTGCTTGCTTTCTGGAAGAAAATACAAGCTAGACATTGTCACTTGGCCAGTTTAAAATAGAGCATCAGGTTCTTAGTGAAGGAAGGAGCCTGGTTTTAATTCTCTAGTGAACATACAGACACCCTGTGCCTTCCTCTTTCCTACTCTAGCTCATACTAGATGCTAGAAGATGCCAGTCTGGGGTGGTGATGGGGCTGAAACATCTCAAGTCAAGCTGGGAAGTCACAAGCCTCATGACACTGTCAGGGATATTATTCCACTTTGCTGCTTTTGTTCAAATTGAGTCTTCATGTCCACTGAGATTTTCCAGAGAATGCCACAGCTGCTTAGATGAAGTCTGTCAAAATTTTGCTTTTTTGGGGACCCTAAGTGCCCAGGGACCACGGGTATGCATGCTCAGTCGTGTCTGACTCTCTGTGACCTCATGGGCTGTAGCCCATCAAGCTCCTCTGTCCATGGAATTCTCCAAGCAAGAATACTGGAGTGGGTTGCCATTTCCTTCTCCAAGGGGTCTTCCTGACCCAGGGATTGAACCCACATCTCTTAAATCTCCTGCACTGGCAAGCGGGTTCTTTACCAGTTGAGCCACCAGGAATGATGGGTTATTTTCTCCTCAGGAAGTTCCCATCTGAAGGATTTGTGGACAGAGCGTGGTGGCCTCCCCTTGCCAGGAATACCCATCCACACAATTGTGCCTGATGACCTTGTAAGAAATGACACACGCCACCCATTGATGTTCACCTCAGGGAATAATCCAAATATTACCTCAGAGCCCCTTTTCTTGGCTAAGTCGATTTCAGGAGTCCCTAAAGGGTGTTGACCCAGGTTGCAAAATTACACTCATCTCTCTCCCTCCACATGGGAAGATAACAGTCTTTGAAATTTTTTCCTGCTGGCAAACATGTTTTCCCATGAAAAGATATACATTTTCCACCTATTAGTAACCGAGTTTCTCAACAAAATGTTGACTTATAACCTAATATTTGGCTTCCATCCAACTCCGGAGCATTTCATAACCCATGCTCACAATTCAGCATGACAATCAGACATTGTTATTTGCACGATTTCAAAAGGGCATGTCATGCTGAAGGAAGAATTAAGGTCAAGTTCGATTCTGTGTTTCAAGTGATGTCCCAAGAAGGAGAAAGAAATAAGCTGGCCCAGCTCAAGTGGAAACTGACTATGACAAAAGCCTGTTGTGGCCATTTTAATGGGCCACTTGGATCCGTCAAGCCATGTGCATCTGTGGTTTCAGTTTGGGCTAAGAGACAGGTGAGCACAGATGCCTGAAGGAAGCTGCATCTATAGTCCTGCTGCCTAAGCTGAGAATGCAGAAAACATATGGGAGGGGTGCTGACAATGTCTCAGCTACAAATCCCTGCTAACCGGGAAGGTAGTCAGGGCAAGAAAATAGAAGCCCTCCTTCTTGAGTTTCTGAATGACCACAGACACTCACTCTCCCTGTTTGTAAACAGGGCCTACATTTATTTCCATATACCTTCTTCAAGAAGCATGTGGCTAGTTCCTAATACAGGATGACACCAGAACAGGGAGGACCTGGAAAGGCTTAGGTGCCACATCTTATATGTGGGCCAACTCAGATGCTACAGTTGTAATGGGGCTCTATCCTTATACTCTCAATCTCCAACATCCCTTCCTCAGCATCCCAGAGCTTCCTGGGTCCTCCTTTCCTAGCCTCAGTCTCATGCTGTTGTAAAATGCACCACCAAAACCTTCCCTGAGCTTCCCAAGTCCATCAGTTTCCAGGACAACTTCCTGGACCTTGCCGACAGCTCCCCAATCTTCCTGGTGTGTCACAGCCCCTGTATGAGACAGAAGGCTTCTTAGGTAGGACCATATTCTCAGGATCACTTTGAACACCAGCTATAAGAAGCCCAAAACATGCCATCCATCATGGCTATATCCCCTGTATATAGACCCTCTTCTTGCTCCATGCAGAATGAATGCCCCATAAGCTCCCTAAGACTGTTCCTTTAGGATCAGAACCAGTTTTTCAGGTGACCCTCAGTAATTATGTATCCATCTTTTTACTCCATGCTGCTTTTCCAAAATTTCTAGCTTCTTCATATGTGGGGTTTGTCAAATATATCAAAAATCTGCCTCTGAGAGATCCAAGAGTTTCTTCGTTTTCTCTCCCCTCCTATCACAGGCTCATCTTCTGCTTTACTTAAGTCTGAGCATCTCTGCCGTTCTACTCAGGGTTCAGCTGCCTCCTCAGCAGCTCAGCCCCTTACCTCACCTCCACTACCACTGTGAAGGCATGTCTACCACTCCCCCTCCACCCTGCATCCTCCTTCTCCTCAACTCCACGCCAGAGACCTCTCACACTGAGGGACATTTGCCGTTTCCTATTTATGTTAACTTCTTTCTGTTGAGGATTTCCCTCCAGTCTCTTGGGCAGACAGAGTATTGGCAGAAATCGAGTCTCTTCCCAACTGTGTGCCATTGGCTGTTCCTCAGAGAGAAAGAAAAGGGTGAGCCAGACACCTTCCCGCAGGAGCCTGGGAGTCCCTTGGTTACACGGAACAATACTTCCACAGGGTGGCTCTTTTGCCACTTCCTGTTCATATGAACTCATCCCGTCTTGTGTCTCCAGGCCCTGTCCTTCCCCTACTTCCCAGGGGGCTGTGGGGAGTTAACAGCAATGTTATCTGAGATTAGGAATAATAGGCAATGTTGTTGTTCAGTTGCTAAGGCATGTCCAACTCTTTGTGACCCTATGGACGGCAGAACATCTAATTTCCCTGTCCTTCACTATCACCTGGAGTTTGCTCGATAGGCAGTGAGCTCTTTACAAACAGATCATTGACGTTCGTTTCATAAAGCTTGGGAAAGATGAAAGTGGGACCACAGATTTGTATTTTGCATTAAAACCAAACAGAAACAAATACCAGATGTCATATCTTTAATGAGTTAAATTACCTCTGGCTGGCCTCTTTAAAATATTAAGTGTATTCCTCACTCCTAATCACTGCCTTATTGTTTTGTATGCATGTGAAAGGTAATATGCCAAAAGATGGACAGGAATGTTACATAATGGAGTGGGATTAGTGATGATTCTTAGGACAAGTTGATGAAAATATTTTCTTTAATCTTGTTACACAATCCATGCTATCACACACTACATAGGTACCAGATTCTATCTCCATTGTCCTGTGTGCTCCCAGAGGCACCTTTGTCTGTCAACAGAGCACAAAGGTCTGCCAGAGCTCTCCAGGTTCTCGGGTCACCAGCCCCTGACACGACCCAAACACCTGGGAAAGTCTCCCTTATATTCCTGGCCTGCATCTAAACATCTGGCTTCATTTCACTCTTTTCTTTCCCTACAAGAAAAAGAAAAGGCATTTGGTTCACACATACAAGAACAGATGTGAGGACTCTGGGGAAAAGAGGATAGAACAGCTTTGACAGTAGAAAAAGTCAAGGGCATCTGGGCATTCATTCCCAGGATGCCAGGACAGCAGCAGGGAGACCGCCCCTCGTTTGTCTCTCGGGAAGCATCTTAGCAAACAGAATCCAAGACCATCCCTGAAGTCCACTTCCTCCACCCACACTCTGGTGCACACACAAATAAAAGGGGACACAGACCATGGGGCTCTCTGACTCCAGTGCTTAGAGTATCCTCCCGACATTTGGGGGAACACAATCAGCCTATTTTGCTGGAGGAAGGTTAGGCACCATATACAGAGCCATAAGTGAGCTGGGATATTGGATGACTCATCTCCATGGCTGCTCACTGGTAATAAAATGAGACTGCATTCCCCTTCATTGCACCACTGATTCGGCTCTTCCCAGAACTCACTTGGGGCACAAACTTTCCAAGACAACAGCCTTGGAGGCAAGAACTTCGTAACACTCTTCTACTCCATCCTAACTGCATTTGGAAAGGGACAAGCAAACACATTATCCCCCCAAACAAGAATGCAGGTGCTACAAATATCAAACACAAATGCTCACAAAAAAGAAGTGCTAAAGGAAATCAGGCATCTGCATTGCCAGGTCCAGGGTAGGTATGAAGTACCTGCTGGATGCTGGGTTGTCATAAACCTGATTCCTTTTCCATGGTATAATTCTGAGGGGCTGAACATGAACCCCATTTTACAGATGAGGAAACTGAGACTCAGAAAAATAAAATGACTCGTCCCAAATAAATCCAGATAGTGAGTAGTAGAGCCAGGAGAAAGACTGTCATTGCCATTTCCGTGGGTTCTATCACCAGTAGCATTCGCCTAGGAAGTGCTCAGAAGACCAGGCACCATAGCAGTTTCCCCAGCCCTCCATTTACATGTCTGAGCATGGCAGAGAGCAGGACATAGGTTTCTTTGGCCCCAATAACTGTCTTCCTCCAGCTTTAGAGGTGATTCGTGGAACGGCTGACACCTGTGAGGCAGGTGTCATGAGCCTGTGCCGTCCGTGGATGGGGATGTTAGGGTATGAGGGACAGCTTGGAAACCTGATGCAGACTCATCGGTATTAACCATCCAGTGACACATTATCCACCCTTTACCCTCACAAAGCAGAGCTTGGCATCCCAAATTTTAGCTAAGCATCCCAAATTTTAGCTTCTACGGTCATGGTCACAAAATGACAACACGTCGCCACAGGTAGCCTGAATCCTGGCTACAGTGATCCATTATTACACACTAGGCCAAATCACAAGATACAACAGTAAAATCTAGACTATGGAGAAAAGGACAATTTTACACTCTGCTGGTAGGAATGTGGCTGGCATATTTCTGGAACAGCAATGCGGTAGGGAGAATCAAATGTTTTTAAAATGTGCATATGTAGTAAATCCACCCTTAGGGATTCACTCTTAAGGAATTAGTTTCAGAAAAGATGTTTGTACAAAGATTCTCAGGGCACTGTTTAAACTAGCAAGAATTGGAAACAATTTAAATGCTCAACAATTGAGAATCAGCTAGGTAAATGATGTGTTAGATGACGGAATATTATGTTACCGTTACTATGCTGTTTTAAAAGAATATACCCTGCTAGGAGAAACAACTGCCCATGGTGAAGAAGAACCAGCCTGGGTTCTGGACTCCAACCGTATGGATACGAATACCAACTCCACTTTTTGCTGGCTCTGTGAGTGCCAATAAGATGCTTAACATCTCTGAACCTCAGTTCCCTGGATGGAAAATGGTCCATACTTCAGAGTTATGATGATGATTAAATCCCTCAGTAAATGCAACATGCTTAGGGTTTTACCTGGCATGTGGGAGTACTACATAAATGGTAACCAGTATTATATTGTTTGGTGAAAAAGGACCTGTGCAATAGAGTACTTACATTGTGATATCCTTTTAAAATTATGTAAGAACTAACTTTTGTTGTTCAGTCACTTAGTCATGTCCAACTCTTTGTGACCCCATGAACTGCAGCGCACCAGGCTTCCCTATCCATTACCAACTCTTTGAGCTTGCTCAAACTCGTATCCATTGAGTCAGTGATGCCATCCAAGCATCTCATCCTCTGTCATCCTCTTCTCCTTCTGCCTTCAATGTTTCCCAGTATCAGGGTCTTTTCTAATGAGTCAGCTCTTCGCATCAGGTGGTCAACTATTGGAGCTTCAGTTTCAGCATCAGTCCTTCCAATGAATAGTCAGGATTGATTTCCTTTAGGATTGACTGGTTTGATCTCCCTGCTGTCCAAGGGACTCTCAAGAGTTTTCTCCAACACCACAGTTCAAAAGCATCAATTCCTTGGTGCTCAGCTTTCTTTATGGTCCAACTCTTACACCCATACATGACTAATGGAAAAACCATAGCTCTGATGATATGGATATTTGTCAGCAAAGTAATGTCTCTGCTTTTTAATACACTGTCTAGGTTGGTCATAGCTTTTCTTTCAAGGAGCAAGTGTGTTTTAAGTTCATGGCTACAGTCACCATCTGCATGATTTTGGAGCCCAAGAAAATAAAGCCTTTCACTGTTTCCATTGTTTCTCCATCTTTTTGCCATAAAGTGATGGGACCAGATGTCATGATCTTAGTTTTTTGAATGCTGAGTTTTAAGTCAGTTTTTTTCACTCTCCTCTTTCATCTTTATGGAGATTCAAAACCAAGTATCAAACACTATCTTTGGGTTATGCCATCATGGGTGACTTCTGCTGGCTTCTTTTAGTCTCCGGTGCCTGACATTTTCTGCAACTCAGTGAACATTTCTTTTGTGGTTGCAGCTGCCGAAGAGGGTCATTTCAGTGATCCAGCCTCCATCATAGAACACAGGGCAGTGAAAAGAGCAGGATTCTGGATGAAGACACATCCTGGCTCTTTGGTGAACCTAAAGTGTATGTGTGTTAGTTGCTCAGTCATGTCCAGCTCTATGCAACAACATGGACTATAGCCCACCAGGCTTCCTGTCCATGGAGTTTTCCAGGCAAGAATACTGGAGTGAATTGCCAAGTCCTCCTCCAGGGGATCTTCCCGACCCGGGGATCTAAACCAGGTTTCTTGCATTGCAGGTGGACTCTTTACCATCTGAGCTGCATGAGAAGCCTGGTGAACCTATAGACTTGGCACTAATAATCACTTCCTAGAGGACTATTCTGAGGATGAAATTACAGGAGACAATGTAATGTGCCTGGCATACAGATAGAAACACAAGTTCCTTCTTCTCCTTCTGGCAGCCCCCAGCTCGATGTTGAAGATCAGTCTATCAACTGTCATTGACACATCTTTCCTCCCACCTCTACCCCTCCTGCCAATCATTCCTTTACCTTGACTAAGTCAGCAACATACTCTGTGTGGGGTGTGTGAGGGGTGGGTGTGGGGTGTGTGTGTGTGTGTGTGTGTGTGTGTGTGTGCCCGTGAGGATGTGTGTGCATGAACATATGCATGTGTGGAAATTTGTGTGCACACACATGAATGTACATGTGCATGTGAGCACCACAGACCCTAGGGAAGATGCAGAGAGGTGAACTCAGATACTAAACACCTAGAGACCAAACGGAATTTAGAAAAAGGAGATCTTCAGCTGGAGACACCTCTATGGTCTCTTAGCACAGAAGAAAGAGGCCTCTAAAATGATGTGAAAATGTAAGGCAGACAATCAGTGGGACCCTGGGAAGTGTTCCATGCCCTCCTCAGGAGGTTGTAAGGAAACCTGCTCCCCAAGGAGCGAAAGATAATGACCCTCCACCTGGATCAGCCCCAGGAGCAGAACAAACAGGCAAAGGAGGGCAGGTTCAGTGGAGTGGAGGGGTGGGGTGGGAGGCGACGGCAGCTGGGCTCTCCCATGATTCATGCCGTGGCCACTTTCCTGAAGCATCCACAGGGTACAGAATCAATTCAGCTCTTGGCTTCAGACCAGAGAGAACAGGATGAAGCTGACAATGAGATGCAACCAAAGGGCAGTAAGAACATCTGATGGGGAGATGTCTTGTGTGTGCATGTGTGTGTGGCCATGAGCACAGGCATGAGCCCTGAAGTTTTGTCATGGTGGTTGGTCAAGTGAGGCTGCCCCTTACCTGGGTGAGAGGACCAAGATGATAGAGCCACCCTAGGGCAATTGCAGCAGGAAAGTTTCTGATGGCTAGGCGGGAGGTCTGCAAAATGATTTTTGCCAATGATTACCTTCCCGCTTCTTGCACTCCTGTGTTCTAGAGTAACACAGAATAGTGCGGAGCAGAGCTAGTGGTGGAAAGAATGCCAACTCCTTTCTCAGGCCATCAGTGCTCTCACCTTAACATTACCTTCTCTTGGATTCCTCAACTTCCTTTAGAGAATCTTCAACTCCATTTCATAGAAAGTGTGGCATGGTATATGGGTGAGATCAAGGGTCTGGAGACGAGCAGAGCAGGCCTTTTTCTCTAGTGTTCTTGGCCAGGCACCTGAACCCTCTGAGCCTGAGTCACCTCATCCAGGAGACAGGAGTAGCAACACCCACCATCTCACACGAAGAGATAGCAGAGAAAGTGTCTAAGGCAAAGGAACTTGAATAAGACACTATCCTTGTGATCATGAAAATCATCACTGGCATCATCCGTACAACTTAAAGTTTGGATTCTCATTAATGCAGTTGCCTCGGGGAAAATAACATTTGAAATTGTCCTCAGCCACCATCCTGGTAAATTAGAAAACCTGTAAGATGGGGTCACAATCTTACTAACTCACTATCAATTTGTAAAAATGGAAAATGAATCCAGACAGTGCTTAAGATTTTCTCCAGCTTTAACATCCTCCAAGTTTATAATACAGACCAGTGGTTCTCAGAGAGTGCTCCCCTAGACCAAGAGCTTCAGCATCACCAGAGAAATATAAATTCCCAGACTGTGTATTCCAGACCCACTGAATAAAAGACCCTAGGAGTGGGGACCACCAATCTGTCTTAATCTCTCCAGGTGAACCTGATGCGCGCTAAAATTGGGATCCAATGATAGAGACCTCAGTGAAATGAATTTCTGATCTTCTCTTGAGAGTAGGTTTAAGAAGGAAAAGAATATTATGGCTCTAGGGTCTTGAGCCAGGGCCCAAAATGAAAGAGAAAATCACACAGGGTTGAGACCAAGATTACTTAAAGCAAACATTAAAGAAGAGTCACACTTTACATCCTCTTCCAGAAAATCATTCTACTTGATGCCTTCCCATCCATTCTCTTCTAAGATAGTTCAGGATATATTTCCACAGTACAAACTGTGTCCATTTCCCAAGGAAATCGAGACTCAGAAAAGGCTGCCCAAGACTACAGAACCAGTCACTCTGGCACAGCCTGAACATCATCCCAGGTCTCCTCGGCCACAAGAGGCCTTCCCTTATCCCACATCAAAAGTTCATCATCAGTAGCCCTAGAGAGGCATCTAGGGCTCCCTGAGCAGCTGGCTCCTATCAGATTGCCAGACTCTGGACAAACTTTGCTAGTGACGTCCACCTTCAGCACGTGACCTTATGGAAGCTTTATAGCTTTTCCCTTTTAGGGGAAGTTTTCCCTTTTAGGGCCTTTAGCACTCTAGGGAGAAAGAATCTTAGTGAACCAAGTACTGTCTCAGTGGGAGAAGGTTTCTCACATCTCCCAGGGAGGAGAAGCTGGTTTGGTACCAAGGTAAAAAGAAAAGTCCTAATTTGGAAGAATCAATAGCTCCTTCCTCAAAAGTCTGAAATTGTACGCCATCAGCAAAACTGGGCTCATAAACAACCTTCTCAGCAGGCCAAAGGGACACATCGATTTTCAGTGGTTTGTCAAAACTTTAAATTGTCCCAACACCATGATAAACAACAATCTAATCTGAGTTATTCCATGGGAAAGAGTAAGAATGATCTAAAGAAGGAGTAATTTGGTTTGCTTAGATATTGAACAGATTAGGAAGAGACAAGAATACAGAATGAGAAAGGCCCGTGGAGGAAAGGGAAACAACCCAAGAATACATGAACCCACGCAGCACAGAGAACAGGCATCCATGAGGTCAAATATTCCATGAAGAAGCCCAGAGACAGGGCAGTGAAGACACTCCCTGTGTGCACACAGGCATGAACACACACACACACACACACACACACGGAAGGATGTGAGCCCCTTGGCCATGCATGTCCTTTTCACTGCCCTAGCATAATGCCTGGCATACAGTCGGTGCTGAATAAACATGTGTAAAGTGATAAATGCAGAATCTGAAGGCATAAATACTAGAATCTGAGAAGCCTCGGTACTTAAATCAAAGCAGGCTGCATTGTCCTGTTTGCCCCTCCCAGTCTGCCCTCCACTCTTTCTTCTGCAACGTCTTTGAGAGGCTGATTTCATGGATAGTATCAGTGGTCACCTTGGCTTCAGGCTAAGAGTCACTTCCTAAGATTCAAGAATAAGTCAAATATTGATATTATTAAAACAACAATCATGCCAGTAAGTACTATTCATTCAAGCATATGTTCTCAGACTTGAGAGGGTGTGAGAATCCCCTCGAAGGCATGTTCAAATACAAATGACTAGCCTCCCCCCAACATCCCTTTCTCCAGCTTCTGAGTCATTAGGTCTAAAGTAGGACCCATGAATTTCATTTCTACATGTTCCTGGATGAGGCTGATGCTAAAGGCCCAAAGAACACCCCTGGAAAACTACTGTGTTAAAATACACTGTACAAGGCATTGTACTCATCCATTCACATCACCTCTGAACTTTACAATAAATCTGAAAAGACCCAGTATTATTATTCCTACTTTTTTTCAGATGAGATAACTTTGTTCAGGAGTAAGTTAACTTAGCCAAGATCTCATCTCTGGCACAAACCCAGTTCTCATTAACTCAAACCCCACACTGTATTCACTGGATCCTATGTGGTTTTAACTGAGCACCCAACTCCGCCGAGAAAAAGTGCCAGTGAGGTCCATGAAACTACACCCTGAGGCCAGTCTGTATTTGCTGTCTGCAGTCACATCTTGGTGTTTCTTTAGCCATAAAGGGTCTTTGGGAACTGGCAGCTCAGACTATAAAGGAAGAAGAGAGAAGCAGTAAAATTGTATGTGATCACGATTCATATTAAAAACTATCCTTTAATTGGTTCAGAGACCATCCTGGCAGGGCTTATGTTGAAGAGTTGTCTCATTCTCTAATCCCATTTGTAGCTGAGGATTCCTTTATGGCCTTTGCTAGAATGTCAGCCTTGAGGGAGAGAGAGAGAAAGGCTCTCGCAACAGCCTTTCACACTTTGAGGAGCCACAAAAGAGGTCACGTCCGGACTGAAAAGATCCAAATGGACTCCCATTCCTCACAGAACCAGCTCTGCTGCTGCTGCTGCTGCTAAGCCACTTCAGTAGTGTCCGACTCTTTGCGACCCCATGGACTGCATCCTACCAGGCTCCTCCGTCCATGGGATTTTCCAGGCAAGAGTCTGAGAGTGGGTTGCCATTGCCTTCTCCTCAGAACCAGCTCTAAGTTCTACCTATCAGAAGGTACAGCTTTGTAAAGTCAAAGAATCAGAAAGATGAACCATTAGAGGGGCTTGCAGGGGCACAGCCCTGATAGAAGACAACTGCATGGTCCAGGGATGCAGAGCATTCACTCCAAAGGGTAACAATGCCTGCTCTTCACATCCCCATATCACCAACTGAGGTCTGAGACCTGGGCTGCAGGGAAAGGTTCAAGACTTCTTCCATGTGAAGATTCTTAAAATATCAGAAATACCAAATTTTACTGCTGGGAGTATTCTTTACCAGGGTCCTCACCATCCCTGTTTCCTCTGTCTGATCCTTGGGAGGCATGTTTTTCTGAGCTCTTAACTGTTATTAATCTTCCTGATTTGAGTTAATCCACCTCTCATTTCTCCCTCTCTGCCTCTTTTTGTCCACTTCTGTTTGTGTGTGTGTCTCTCTCTCACCCACACACAAACACATTCACATGCTAAAATTTTTAAATTTAAGGTTCAAAGCCAATCTTAGTATCTCTATGTCAGACAGTAAAGAGACTCCATTAGAGGGTCCCATCACAGTGGAAACAACTACTTATACCCAAAAAAGTTTTTTGTTGTTTTTTGGTTTTTTAAATTGAAGAATAGTTGATTTGCAATGTTGTTAGTTTTGAGGGTATAGCATAGGGACTTAGTCTTTTGTTTGGTTTTTGAAGACTATATTCCATTGTAGGTTATTACAAGATATTGGGTATAAGTCCCTGTGCTATACAGTAAATCCTTGTTGCTTACCTGTTTTATGTATAGTAGTTTGTATCTGTTAATCCCATACTCCTAATTTGTCCCTCCCCGACTCTCTCCCCTTGGCAACCATGTCTGTTTATGTCTGTAAATCTGTTTTCGTTTTGCATATACATTCACTTGTATTGTTTTAGATATCACACATAAGTGATATTATACAGTACTTGTGTCTCTCTGACTTATTTCACTAAGCATAATATTCTCTAGGTCCCTCCATATTGCTGTAAGTGGCAATATTTCATTCTTTTTATGACTGAGTAATATTCTATTATATATGTAAATACATGGAGGTAGAAAGAGTGCAATAATCTTCAGGCAAATTGTTTAAACTTTGAGTTTTACATTTCTTATTTTCAAAATGGAAATATCACAAGATGCCCTCAACAGTGAAAACAAAGTGCATGAACATAATACCACACATAGTAATTTCTTAATAAATGTTATTTTCCTTCCCCTCTTCTCTTTCTTTGTTCTTGGACAAACAACATTATACCAAGAAAATGGAAATAAAGATAAGCTAAACAAAAACTGCCAACAATTTGACTGACACAATAAATCAAAATTGTTCTCACCAGCTACTGCTTCTGGATTTTAATGTAATCAAAAAACAAAACAATTCAGTTCAAAATACAAAAACTTAAGTCATAAAACTCAAAGCCATAATACTCAGTGGAACACATCGAATAGAATCAGCCCACATTTACTGCTAGCACTAAGGTGAAGTGTATGAGACCTGGGTACAAAGCAAATTATGGGGCAGAGGAAATCTGAAGAATAAAATCAGGTTTAGGGGGAGTGAACATCCTCCCACCCTTCTAATGAGGAGTTTGAAAATAATCAGCATTAGCATGATGACACGGATATTGGTTTGATTCCAGAGCTTACCCTACCAAATTATAAAAATCGCAAAAGAAAGTAATTGAAGAATTCATAACGAGATTTGCTTGGCAATGTTCAAAATCCAAAGCAAAGTAATTTAATAAAGGAGGCACAGAGGGGGACTTTCCTTGATCTTTGCACTGTATTATCCCAAACCAATCATCATCAAACAAAATTAAGCTGCAGGGCATTATGAGGGGGGCAACTTAGTCAATTGTATGGAAACCTGCTCCAGGAGACTGACTAAACACCTGCCCTCCCCACCCTTCCTCACTCCTTCTTGCTCTCCCTGCAACTAGATCCCAGCAATCCTGCTCATTCTTCTTGAAGAAAGACGCCCATGGGTGCATTTCCCAATGCTATCATTTCTTTTTCACTTACTGATTATTTATTTTGCTTGATTTTTAAAAAGATAAAACATTTGGATGTCCATGTGTGTCGCCTCTGCTTTAGACCCTGGGACAACAAATGAATGAGAGACAGGCCTGACGTTATGGAGGCTCGGAGTCCAGTCAGGATGCGACAGAGCAGGGCACTGAGGATGGGGTGACACCTGATGAACCTGAACTCCGGGATACACAGGGTGTTAAGGGAGCCCCTGGCCCTGCCCTGAGAAAGGAGGAGCTTCACTGGGGGGCAGGAAGAGTAAATGCTCCTGCTGAGGCCAGAGAGAGAACTGAGAATCCAACCAAGAATCCGACTGGCCAACAAAGAAAGGGAAGGCTTTCCAAGCAGGAGGATCCTGGGTGTGTAGAGGAGGGGAGAGGGGAAGGAACTGCTCAGGTTTCCTGTGATGAAGACACTAGGTAAGTGGCAGTAAGAGCTGAGGCTTCATTCTGATCATGCATCTCTTCCAGTTTTTGCAGAGTGTCACCAGCTAATGACACAGGAGCTAGAGTGAGAAAAGTATTGAGTTCAAACCCTGGGTTCGATATTGACTCAAACTTGATTATCAGAAGGCCCCTTGTCCTCTTTAAACTCTAGTTCCCTAATTAATAAACAAGTTGTCTAGAAATCCAGTTCAGCTAATTTAATGCCTGAAAAAAACTTAAATTCCCACCCTTGATCCATCCCAGACCTCTTTAATGGTAGCCATTACGATTAAATTAACCTTCTGATTGTTCAAACACTGATTCAAGGCCCCAAAGGAAGGAAGGAAAACTCTGGGTAAAGTAAGAAAGGAAACACAAATGTTTGAAATAACATACCATACCAAACCAGCCTTCGTCAAGCCTAACTCAATTTAAAGAGGAAAGCATCAAGCATACTCTTACATATTAACTGAGTTCAGCATTACTAAATGAGTTGACTAACAAACAAGTGAATGAATAAATGAATGAATGAAAAACTCAAATATTTCAAAGGGCAAATCATTGTGTACTCATGTGAGGAAGGTGTTTTTATGTACATCAATTCTGATTAATAAAAAAAGGTAGGTATCTAATCATCAAAGGTAGGTATCTAACCATCTCTTCAATTTCCTCAAACGCACCAAAATTCATTAATTTTGCCTGATGTAGGCCAAGGAAAAAGTGAGTTGAAGAAAAAGTGATTTCTTCTCCATTCAGTCCCCAGAACAATAAATCAAAATAAAGTCAAAATACATACATATATATATATATGAAGAGAAAGAGAAAGAAATTTTTATAAATCACAATAAAGGATTTTAGAAAAGTAGAAAAATACCAATTTATAAAAAGACTTTTCCTACTAAAGATAAATCCACAAGGATTTAATGGAAAAAAAAAACCACAACACTGAAGCCTGAGTATTCTTTTGATCCCCAAGATAGAATGTAATTTATTCAAAGCTATGCTTCTGGCAATACTCAGTAATATTTTGTCCAGAGCTTTAAATGTTTATATCCTTTTTTGACACCATGTTTCTACTTTTGAGAATTTGACTTCAGGAAATAAATATAGTAACTGAACAACCATTAGGCAATAAGGTGTTCATTATAGTGTTATTTGTAATTTGTGAAAAATTGTAATAGACCCAAATAATACTCAAGAAGGAAATGCTTATTTTTACATATATTTGATGAAATATTAAGTAGCCACTAAAATGGTTTTTAAAGTTTTACAACAATGTTAGAAAGTGCAGGATAAAATATATTTTCTCTAACATCATAATTATGCAAAATATTTACAGATATTTGAAAAGACTTCCCAGAAATACAAGAGTTCCTAGAGCCTTGTTTAGGTGGTTGAAAAATATACATTTGATTGGTTCTTTTCTGTTTGTTTTTAGAAATATTCTAACCTTTTAAAAATGGTGATATTTATTTAAATGATATATATTTTCAAATTATAAATGTATAATCTAAGATTTCCTTTCAAAACCTCTTATTTTAAATGTTGGCATGGATTGGGAGATATTTAATCTAAGTGCCCTTGGAATTGGGTTGGACCACAGATTTAAAGGGGCTTCCCTTGTGGCTCAGCTGGTAAAGAATCTGCCTGCAATGCGGGAGATTTGGGTTCGATCCCTGGGTTGGTAAGATCCCCAGGAGAAGAAAACGGCTACCCACTCCAGTATTCTTGCCTGGAAAATTCAATGGACAGAGGAACCTGGTGGGCTACAGTCCATGGGGTTGCAAAGAGTCGGTCATGACTGAACGACTAACACTTTCACTTCACAGATTTAAATCATGTGAAAAAGGCTCAAGTGTATTACAAGGTCAAGACACTCAGAACTCAGCCAGAGACCCAGAGAAGGGGTTCTGCAGACAGCAACTGTTAAACAATGAAAATGCCACTGCCGTCATTCTCCTACAAGGAAATTATACATTTAGTAGAAATAAAAATGGATTTTGTTCTCATGGTATTCCACTCTCCTTTCTGCCTCTCTGGTTTTCCTTACTTTTTCTGTGTATTTTATTTCCTGTTTGTCAGTTTTCTCTCACATTCTCACATTTGTGTTTTCAAAACTGAAAAAGAATTGAGGAATCTGGATTGTAAAATGTAGGTACATGACAGGACTACCTTAGGAAGCTTTCCTAACCTCACTAAGCAGAATAAATACCTGATTTCTGTTCTCCTACCCTTTTCCACACTAAATCACAGCCATTTTTTCATCCTTCAGAACTCAATAGGGATACTTTGGGGAAAAAAAAAACAAAACTAAATCTAATGCTTTATATTCTGAACTCTATGCTAATGAAAACACAGCAAATAAAAGTTCATGGAATTCAGCTAAAACAGTGCTTAGAGGGAAATGTATAGCTTTAAATACTTGTATTGGGCTCCCCTGGTGGCTCAGTAGTAAAAGAGTACACCTGCAATGCAGGGGACATGCAGGAGATGTGGGTTCAATCCCTGGGTTAGGAAAATCCCCTGGAGGAGGAAATGGCAACCACTCCAGTATTCTTGCCTGGAAAATCCCATGGACAGAGGAGCCTGGTGAACTACAATTTATGGGGTCAAAAAAGAATTGGACACGACTTAGCCACTAAACAACAACAAATACTTTTATTAGGAAAAAAAACAGAACTAAAGTCAATGATCTAAGTTTCACCCCTACAAAGACAGAAGATGTAAAAGCAAATTGAAACCAAAATAAACAGATGTAAGGAAAAAATTGCAAAGGAAAAACAATGGTAAAGAATCTCCCTGCCAATGCAGGAGAGGCAGGAGGCTGGTTTGACCCCCGGTTCATAAAGATCCCCTGGAGTAGGAAATGGCAACCTACTCCAGTATTCTTACCTGGAGAATCCCACGGACAAAGAAGCCTGGCAGGCTACAGTCCATGGTCCTAAAGAGTCAGACACGACTGAGCATCTGAGCATGAGATGGAGCAGGACCATATGGTCCTTGCCTCTCCACCATGTCCTCTGTATGCCTTTTGCCTATGGAAAGCTTTAGTCAAAAAATAAGTTTAATTAGAGAAGTGAGAAATGCTGAAACAAAGGAAAACAGTCAAAGGAGACTAAGTAATAATAATGTAGTCATTATGAATAGTCAAGGACCTTTAGTTCTTTCTCAAGGGCTATAAATAACATTCTGAGCCATATCCTGTAAGTTGTTGTATAGATACCAAAACACCAGGTGGAGAAGTTAACTACACGATGACCAGACTATACCTAGGACAAGAGCTGCCACAATTCCGAGAACTGACTGCAAATAAATGTGAACAAATGAACCCCGAAACTGACCATGAACTGTATCTAAAACAACCAAGATGATGCCAGTCAGATCACTGATGACCAATTTGAAGATGACTGTTACAGATGACTGCTGTTTCTGCATGTAGCCTGCTCCCCACTCTGTCTATAAAAGCTCTTACCCCCTGCTTCTCAGGGGTGGGGGAGTCAGCCTTTGGACAGATGTCTGCCACCCTCCCCACCGCCAGTTGCTGACATCGGAAATAAAGCAAACTTTTCTTTCCACCAACCTGGCCTGTTTACTGGCTTTTGAGTGATGAGCAGCCAGATACCCCCATGCATACCTTTCGGTAACAAGCACAGACACAAGAAAAAAAAAATTACCAAAAATCTGAATCAATAAGATAGGACAACTGAGAAAAGTCAATAATATCAAAAGCTGGTGTTTTAAAAGGAAAAACTATGTTTACATATTTAAAAACTCAATAGTGTAAGGTTATAACTTTCCCTCCAAATATCTATAGATTCAATGTAATAACTATCAAAAATCTCAAGTTTTCTTAAGGAAGTTGACAGGATGGTTATAAAATTTAAATGGACATGCAGAAGTTCTAGAACTCTCCAAATAATCTTAGTTGAAAGCACAGTCTGATTTAAAGAATTATTATAAAGCTATAGTGATTAAGACTTTTTATTAGTATAAGAATAGATATATAGATCAATGCAACAGAATAGAGAATCTAAAAACAGACCAACACATATGTCCAGCTGATTTTCAATCAAAGCATCTAGTCATTTGTTAATTAAATATAAGTCTTTTAAATAAATGGTGTAAGAACATGTAAATATAATCTGTGGCTTCCCAGGTGGCTCAGTGGTAAAGAATCCTCCCACCATGCAGGAGACATGGGTTTGATCCCTGGGTCAGAAGATCCCCTGGAGGAAATGGCAACCCACTCCAGTATTCTTGCCTGGAAAATCCCATGGACAGAAGAGCCTGGTTGGCTACAGTCCATAGGGTCACAAAGAGTCAGACATGACTGAATGGCTGAACAAGCACTCATGCACCAGAAATTCATCAAGTGCATCATGTGCTCAGTCACACAGCTGTGACCAACTCTTTGCAACCCCATGGACTGTAGCCTGCCAGGCTCCTCTGCCCATGGGTTTTTCTAGGCCAGGATACTGAAACGGGTAGTCATCCCCTACTCCAAGGAATCTTCCCGGCCCAGGAATGGAACCCATGTCTCTTATGTCTCCTGCATTGGCAGGCTGGTTCTTTACCACTAGCACCACATGGGAAGCCCACCAGAAATTCATAACTGGTTGCTGTTGAGGTCAGGGGGAGAAGTTTCTAAAAGGTAACATGAGAAAACTTTTGAAGATGATGGAAATGTTCTGCACAGTTGGCCATCTGTATCTGTGGGTTCTGCACTGTGAATTCAACCACTGTGTATGATAAAAAATATAAAAAAAAAATTCCAGAAAATTCCAAAAAGAAAAACTTGAATTTGCTGCTTGTTGGCACTGATTTGCATTTCATTTACATTGTATTTACAACTATTTACATAGCATTTACATTGTATTAGGTATTGCAAGTAACCTTATAATGACTGATGATTATTTAAAGCATATAGGAGGATGCTTGCAGTTATATGCAAATACTACCCATTTTATATAAGGGACTTGAATATCCATGAATTTTGGTATCTGCAGTGTCTTGGAACAAATCCCCCTCATATACTGAAGGATGACCATATCTTGTTTTGGAGTGGTGATTACACAGTTGCATACATTAGTCTAAACCCATGAAATAATCACTTAATATACGTGAGTTTTATTGTTTGTCAGTTATACCTCATAAAAAGACTAAGTGCTATTTGTCTTCATATTTTTATCATGCTCTTTTTCTAATATATAGTAAGTGCTAAGGCAACTTGCTGACATCTACTGAATGTCAACTGTAGCACTGTTGTCCCCACTGGACACTGTATCAGAAGTGGAACAACTTCTGCACTGGTAAACACAACTAATCTGGGCAGGCTTGCTTGGTCTCACAGGTAGCCCAGAGAGGTGAATTCTCTTGACCAAAGTCACCAATTAAATTTGGTGGAAAGTGGAACTTAAATTTACATCTCCAAGCTCTTAAATGGAAACTATTCAAATTACATGTCTTGAATGGATGAATAAGCGAATAAATGAAGGGACAAAGAGATCATTGAACTTGCAAAAAGGATATAGTGCCTTTTGAACAAGTGCAAAAGAATAGAGATGGATGATTATCCAATGTGAATGTCTGAGAAGAATGAGGCATCTGGAATCCCCAATATGCATTGACTTGGTAGCAGGAAAAGGACAAAATGTGTGTCTTGGGGCATGCCAACAAGGCCTATTGCTGCTAACAGAGTTGTTGGTTTCCACAGTACAGGGTTGCCTAGTTTGTATCAGCCCTTTTTGTTGCAGCTGGTGGCGGGGGGAAGGGGTGGGGTCAGACCTGCATCAAGGGTCCCCTTCATCGACTTGACAAAATCTTCCTGATCACTGAACTCAGCATCTCCCAAACACAAAGAAGTGTCATCCCAGATAAGCCTCTTCCTGCTCCTCTATAATGACATCCAATATGCCATGGAACCAGGATGCTTTCTCAGATCTCTTCTTCCAAATGTGGGGCATCAAAATTCCTGATCCTCCCATGGAAGACTGTAGTACTTCTAGGGACCACCTTTTCTGCCATAAGTTATGGTCCCTGGCACTCAGTGGGGAGTGTACACAATGAGAGCATCCCCTGTCACAAAGCAGAGAGCCCCGGGGAAGAAATAAGGGCAGGTGTTGATGGGTGATACCCACACGCAATCTGGCGCCAGGGCAAGCATTAGATCAGTGTGGAAATAAATAAGATTTGTGAGCCCGTTTTCTTCCTGCATTTGCATTCACACTTAATGACCTCAGTGATATTTACTGAGTGGAAAAAAACCACCTTCTGTTACGACTGCTCGACTCCACAGTGACTTTCCTCAGAAAGATACTGTCTCCAGCCACAGGGTCTGAAACTGGCTACTTGTCTATTTATTCAAAGAGCCCAGTGAGCTGTGAAGATTGACATTTAAACTACTAAACTATATTCTATTTGACAATGTTATTAAATATTAGGTCTGATTTATGGAAAGGCTTAATAAATTGGCAGCCTGGGTCAGCCCTGACACTGCATAGAAACTGTGTTATGGCTGGATGTTACTTGAGAGAGTTGATCAAGCTCAAGAAAAATAAAGTCCCACCGACAACATTTAAAGTCTGATTTCATATGACATAGTTATTATCATATAAATTCAAACCACTTGCCAGCTCAATTCTACACCCCAGAGTTTCTCTAATTGATATTTTTAATAATTGGGAAATCAAAAGATACAATTGCAGACCTAAATAACCTCTGCTATGTCACATGGAAAGAGAGGTAAGGCTTTTAAACATGGCAGCCAGCCATATAGCTTGCTGCTTGGGTGTAAAAGAGGAAGGGAAATAGAAGCACAAGCAAACAGTATGCAAGGAGGGTGCGGACACATTGATTATGGAAATGGGATGTAACTTTATGGCAAGAGGCAAAGTTGGAGTGAGATATGACTGTACTGTGGCTTACTCACATCTGTGTGACCTTGAACAAGCCACTTAATCTCCCTGAGGGTCAGTCCCATTTCTACATGATGGAGATAATGACAATCAAGTAGTTCTGTTTAGGATGAAAAGAATAATATATGTAGATCATCTGGCAGAGTGCCTGGTACAAAGAGACTGCTCAACAGATTTCAGGGGGGAATTGGGCCAGGCCAGGAGTGAGGCTGGGTCCAGGGTAGTGAGGGTGAAGTCTGCGTGCCACCAGAATGAGGCCTGAAAAGGGCAAGAAAGGACGCAGCCTGTATGCTACTAGGCGGTGTGGAACTAGGTGCCTATGTGCTGTTAGACGATGTAAAGTCAGAGGAGGACTACCTCCTAGATGTGCTCATGCATTCTTAGCTGATACAGAGCTTAGATGATGAGCTACTGGATATGTCTATGAGCTATCAAATGACATTGACCTTCAGGAAATATCCCTGAAGCAGCCATTGCCCTGGACTAGGGATCCTCAAAACTTTTTCTATAAAAGGCCAGATAATAAATATTTTAGGCTTTGGAGACCACATGGCCACAACTACTCAGCTGTACTTAAGTAGCAGAAAAGCGGCCGTAGACACAGTGTAAACAATCGAGTGTGTGTTCCAATAAAACTTTATTTGTAAAAGCAAATGCTAGGCCAGATTCAGCCCGTGGATCACAGTTTGTAGACACTTTCCTGACAAGTGCAGGTGGCTGAGGGAAATGAAAGCAGTCTCTCTTTGCTCACCAAGGATCAACAGAATCTCTTTCCTAACAGGTGGGTATTGAGCCTGAAAGCAACCATAAAGCTATTTCCCTCGTCCCGCCCATCAAGGAATTCACAGAGGGTAACCTGCTCACTGATGGCATCAACTACACTGCCGATTTATGTGTTTCTGGTCAGTCCAACAACAAACAGATGACTCATTCAGGGACAATCCAGTATTTATTGAGAATTAATGGGCGCCAGGCAGGTTTGCTCTAAAAACTGCACACTGTAGACTTTCAATAAATAAATAGAACTTCTCTCCCCTTCCAAATTCCTTTCTGCTCTCTTCACCAGGGCCCAGAAAGGGCTGCCTCCTCCTTATCTGAGTGATGGCTGGCATAAAAGAATAGGTCACAGTAGCGGGGGCAACTATGACATAATTCCTTTCTCTGGTTCTGATACTGTGCAAAAGTGATCACCTCTTGCTAAGCAATTTCCCACCTAAATTGGTTTCAAGTCATTAAAAGCTGCAGCACTCCCAAGGAAAAAAAAATAATAGCAGCTCTCTGAGGTTACTCACAATATCAAGCTCCTTGACTTTAGCAGCAATTAGACATTGTTCCACTACCAAGCACTCTCTGGAAATGGACCCAGGTCACCAATGAGTAACTTGAAATTAGAAGTGGGAGCATCCTCCTTTTGTGAAGGCAGTTTCCTCTGTTATTCCTTGGGGACATCTAGTCCTCACCTTTGTCAGGCTTCCTGTACTGCACCCAACCGAGTTCTGTCTGGGATTTGGAGAAGTCCCGCCTCCCTGAATACCAAGATCATGCTCATATTTCCAAGGATGCTGGATTTTTCCTTATAGTTTCCAGATTCAAGATATGACCCTCACTCAGGGCATAATCCTACCTAGTCTAGTCTGCCAAGGACCAGGGATTCATAAGGCATTTGAAGGCATAGTCTGAGGGATCAAGGTCAGTTCCATAAGGGCAGGAGACAGAAAGGGTTTCAGATAAGCATGTAGGCACAGTAGCCACCCAAACAGGCACTTGTAGAAGGAGGGTTTGAGAATGAATCTGAGTACTCCTTGCAGTAAAAAAATGCAGTGCACTCTACTTTCTGAAAGTACTATAAACTCACTTATATGACACCAGTTATAAAACCCTTAACATTTGCCTAGTGCTGACAGGTAGTTTATTTTTTTTTCCTTAAAGATCCAAATGCAATAGGGAGATTTGTGACCCCCAAGTCTGGCTTGGGTTTTACAAAAGGAAGGTATCATAAAAGCAACACATCCTCTGTATTGGAAAAATACTAGATTCTGTACCATGAAGCTTTAGACATTTATAGAGAATCTCTTATTTGCATCTTCCACCACTGATTTTTTAACATTTTTTAAAATTCATGAGTAAGACCCTAAATATCACCAGAGGTTGATATAAATAGGATGATGGGAAGATGCCTCTCTAAGGACCCATTTCTAGATTTATTGTGCTCCAGAGGGCTTTATTGGTGGTATCTGCCTTCTTGATGTACTCCAGGAGTGAGAGTAGGCATGTACCTGGGCGCCTGCAAGGAGAGAAGGAGGCTGGTATGGTCTGGGAGCCAAACTCTGCCTGGCTAGCCTGGAATTATTTATCTAAAAAATATAGGTAGGTGCAAAGAATAAGATTAATTGCAAACTTTGGTTCATAATGAGAAATAAAAGATAAAAACAAAAAACCTGTGACTGTAAAGCTAACACTAACCCTGACTTCCATCCAATAATATACTTCTCTCCTTCGTCTTGCTCTGCCTCTCCCATCTGCAGTAACCACTACCCTGAGTCTTATATTTTACTCTTACTTTGGATGTATGTATACCTGTGTTTTATACATTATTCCAAAGAATGCTCAAACTACCGCACAATTGCACTCATCTCACATGCTAATAAAGTAATGCTCAAAATTCTCCAAGCCAGGCTTCAGCAATACAGAACCATGAACTTCCAGATGTTCAAGCTGGCTTTAGAAAAGGCAGAGGAACGAGAGATCAAATTGCCAACATCTGCTGGATCATCGAAACAGCAAGAGACTTCCAGAAAAATATCTATTTCTGCTTTATTGACTATGCTAAAGCCTTTGACTGTGTGGATCACAATATACTGGAAAATTCTGAAAGAGATGGGAATACCAGACCACCTGAGTTGCCTCTTGAGAAACCTGTATGCAGGTCAGGAAGCAACAATTAGAACTGGATATGGAACAACAGACTGGTTCCAAACAGGAAAAGGAGAACATCAAGGCTGTATATTGTCACCCCGCTTATTTAACTTATATGCAGAGTACATCCTGAGAAATGCTGGGCTGGATGAAGCACAAGCTGGAATCAAGATTGCCAGGAGAAATATCAATAACCTCAGATATGCAGATAATACCACCCTTATGGCAGAAAGTGAAGAACTAAAGAGCCTCTTGATGAACGTGAAAGAGGAGAGTGAAAAAGTTGGCTTAGAGCTCAACATTCAGAAAACTTAGATCATGGCATCCAGTCCCATCACTTCATGGCAAACAGATGGGGAAACAGTGGAAATAGTGACAGACTTTATTTTGGGGGGGCTCCAAAATCACTGCAGATGGTGACTGCAGCCAGGAAATTAAAAGACACTTACTCCTTGGAAGGAAAGTTATGACCAACCTAGACAGCATATTAAAAAGCAGAGACATTACTTTGCCAACAAAGGTCCATCTAGTTGAGGCTATGGTTTCTCCAGTGGTC